>NC_057343.1:187367500-187680000 GCF_016509475.1 Prionailurus bengalensis | reverse complement strand
TATTTTGTCATATCAGATTAGCAAAACAAAATCTGAAAATATCAAGATTTGGTATATAGGAGACAAGAATTTTCATGTAATAGTCCTGATGATGTATTGGTAAAACAACTTTGGAAACCAGTTTTGCAAATCTAATAAAAGGTTAAAATGCACAACTATAAAACCCTACATGTATAAGGGATATATAAAAGGATATGCATTATAACATTATTTATAATCTAAAAAATAACCAAACCCAGGTGCTTGGGTGGCTCAGTTGGTTGAGCATCCAACTCCTGGTTTCCGCTCAGGTCATGATCTCACAATATTGTGGGGTCTGGGCCGGGGCACCGGCAGCGGGGAGCTTGCTTGGGATTCTCTCTCTCACCCTGTCTCTCTCTGCCCTTCCCCCATTCACGCTGTCTCTGTGTCTCTCAAATACACTTTAAAACAATTAAATAAAATTTATTTAAAAAAACCAAACCAACTGTTTATCCAGCGGGGAATATAAAATTGTATTATGATATGTACAGCATGTCTAGAAAGCAATACAGTGAAAGAAATATTGATAGAGTGTAACAACATTTTTATAAATTAAAAACATTAAATTCTCTACATCTGCATACATAGTAAAATTACAAAACCATGTGCTTTAAAGCATATAGCATATTCAAGATGTTATCTGACTTTCTCAAGGGAGTAGAAAAAAATTTGAAAGGAAACAAATAGAACTTCATCTTGATCTGGAATTTTCTGTCCAAAACATTTTGCCTAAAGAAAAAAAAAATGTTTGTAATTCCAGTGCTAGGTAACAGAATGATGGTAACTGTTCTCTATACATTTCTGTACTTTAAAACACTCTTCAAAATAAAATAACTATTGTCAACATGTCAGTTATTTCTTTTTTTAAGTGTATTTATTTATTTTGAGAGAAACAGAGACAGTGCAAATGGGGAGCAGCAGGGAGAGAGAGAAAGAGAGAGAGAGAGAGAGAGAGAATCTCAAGCAGGCTAAGCACTGTCAGCCCAGAGCCCAGAGCCCAACGTGGGGCTGGAACCCAAGAACTGTAAGAGCATGACCCGAGCTAAAACCAAAAGACAGACACCTAATGACTGAGCCACCCAGGTGCCCCTCGATGTCAGTCATTTCTAACTCAATCTACAGGTTCATCAATTCATCAATGCAATCCCAATAAAAACCACACCAAATTATTTTATGGATATTCACAATTGATTCTAAAGTTTATATGGAGGGGCAAAAGATGGAGAATACTTAATACAATATTGAAGAAGAACAAAGTTGGAGTGCTTATGTTATCCAACTTCATAAACTTACTATAAAGCTACTCATCAAAACAGTGTAGCATTCGTGAAAGAATAGACAAATAGATAAGTGCAAGAGAATATAGAGATGACAATAGACCCCCATAAATATAATCAACTGATATTTGACAAAAGAGCAAAGGCAATGTAAGGCAGCAAAACAGTCTTGTCAACAAATGGTGCTAAGACAACTAGACAACTAGACTCCCACATGCAAGAAAGTTAATCTAGACCAAGGCCTTGCATCATTCACAAAAATTAACTCAAAATGGATCATAGACCTAAATGTTAAACACCAAACTAGAAGATAGTGTAAGAGAAAACCTGAATGACGTTAGGTATGGTGATACCTTCTTAGATAGAATACTAAAGACACACTCCATAAAAGAAATAGTTGATTAGCTGGACTTCATTAAAATTAAAAATTTCTGCTCTGCAAAAGACAATGTCAAGAGAATAAGAAGACAAGCCACAGACTGGGAGAAAATACTTGCCAAAGACATATCTGGAAAGTGACTTATCCAAAATACGCAAAGATTTTTTAAAATTCAAAAATAAGAAAACAAATAACTTGATTAAAAAGTGGACAAAAGACTTTTTCAGACACCTCACCAAGTATAATAATTATTATACAGATGGAAAATAAGCCTATGAAAAGATGCTCCATATCATATATCATTAGGGAAATAAAATTAAAACAATTATGTGACACTACTACATGCTTATAAGAATGGCCAAGATCCAGAACACTGATGACACCAAGTGCTAGTGAGGACACGGTACCCGAGAACCTCTCATTCACTCCTTGTAGGAATTCAAAATGGTACAGACACTTTGGAAAACAGTTTGGTGATTTCTTACAAACTAAACCTTCTCTTATATGATCCAGCAAATGTGCTCCTTAGTATTTCCCCAAAAGAGCTGAAATCTTACATTGACATACAAACCTGCACATAGTTGTCTACTGCAGCTTTCTTCACAATTACCAAAATTTGGAAGCAACCAAAATGTCCTTTAGTAGGTGAATGGACAAATATACTGTGGTATATCCAGACAATGGACTATTTTTCCGTGTTTAAAAAAATGAAGTGTTAAGCCATAAAAAGGTGTGGAGGACACTTACATGCATATTGGTAAGTGAAATAAGCCAATCTGAAAATGTACATGCAATATAAATGTACATGCAATATATTTACAGCTATAGGACATTCTGGAGAAGGCAAAGTTATGTAGACAGTAAAAACACCAGTGGTTTCCACGGGTTGGGCAAGGGACAGGTTGAATAGGTAGAGCACAGAGGATTTTTAGGGCAGTGAAACTACTCTGTAAGATACTAGACGTTTGGACATATGTCATTCTACATTCATCTAACGCATAGAATGTACAAGAGTGAACAAAAAAAATGTAAGCTATGGACTTTGGGTGATAATGATGTGCCAGTGTAGGCTCATTAATTGTAACAAATGTAGCACTGTGGTGGGAGATGTTGATAAGAGATGAGACAGTGCAAGTGTGGGAGTAGGGGTATATGGGAAATCTCAGTACTTTCCTCTTAATTTTACTGTGAACCTAAAGAAGAAAGACCTAAAGAAAAAAAGAGTACTTTTTTTTACCATATAAATAAAACAGTATTTCCTTCTTACCTTTAAAACGAGAAGATATGTGACATTTTGCTAATGTAGTTTCAAAGTATAAATTGTCAGGAACTTCAAAGTAACTGCCTCTTTTTGGTAAAATATATTATCTCTAGTTCAGTGTCTGATTTTGCTGAATCTTCTGATTCCAACTGTCCTCTCAGGCTTAATGTCTTCTCCATTTGGTGTTTTATTTAATCCTGGGTTTCAGTTCAAACACTATACCAAGTAATCAATAGAAAATATGATATAATTGATCCAAATGAATGAGTGGCCCAGAAAATCACCAATAGCTATTTCACTGACTAGTATTTATTTATTTTCTATCTTTTTCCCCAGAAGTTTTGGGGAGCCTTTCAGAAAAAAGCAAATGCAAAGTGTAGAATAGAAATAGAAAAACAGGTGCAAGGATAAGAGAAGATTAACACAAAAAAATCAGCTATAATTCAGTTTTGACTCTGAGTATCCAGGCATCAAGGTCAAAAGGAGAAACATGCTCAGTTATATAGTTTGTAGAAAGAAAAATATTATTTTAGTTTCTTTTCAAGACAAAGTTTTAACTATTACTTAATTTTGTAAGAAATTTCCCAAGTGGGACTTAATATAATGGCTACTAATTGATGTAATAGGTACAATGTCTTTTGATTCTTTCCTGTAGGAAAATTAAAAAAAAAACTATAGATAGATAGATAGATATAGATATAGATATAGATATAGATATAGATATATAGATATATAGATATCAGTTTATAACTTGGAAATGGAACCCAGGAAGGATAATTCCGGTAGGAGCTAAACTAATGTGCTTCAACCATTTAAGCCTTTGATGGTCTAAGTGCTTTAACTATCAGGTCTCTTATTTTATTAACCATTGGATAGTAGCTGTATTATTTGCATTAGATGACAACGGAATTCAGAAGAATATCTTTAAAATATTGAGAAAGAATTTATTGAGAAAAAAATTTTGCAAAATTCTCATATGCCTCTTGCCAGGCTTCTCCACGTATTTGTGCAGATTGTGCCTGGCCCAAAAGCTGAGTGTGCCAGTGGCAACAGAAATGTAGCCTGCATTCCACTCCCTGAGACTTTATACCAGAATATGGGGTATCTCATTGTAATTAATCTACCTAGAAGGCAGTTTCCTGCTTGTGACAGATGGCCCATTTAACATTCATTCCTAATCCTCATCTTGTTTGGCCACCTACCTTATAAAGGATGACAAAACTAAAAAAGAATATTACTTGCTATGCAATCAACTCAATTTCCTAGATTTCTATAGTAAGTATGAAAAGATTTTTGTGGATTAATCTGAACATCTATTTGTACTTATTCATTTCCTAAATCAGAAATCAAAGACTATCTTGTGACTTTCTCAACTCCCTCTGGAACCAGACAGGGCCCCGTGACCCTATTCTTTATTTCTTCTGTTGAATGCAGATATGATGACTGAAACTGAGGTAGCCATATTACAACCATGAAATGCAGCCTTGTCAGCTCTGGCATTACTTAGCTGCCAAAGCCAGGAGCTGCCTAGGTCCGTCATTTTCTCCTTTTCTGTAGGAAAAAGAATCCATTTTGTTTACAACACTGCAAGTTGAGTTTTCTGTTTTTACATCTAACACATTCCTTACTGATACAGCGCCATGATAGTAAAATGAGCACCAACAACGACAATATGCTCACTGCAAGTTCATAGTGCTATATAGCTCTTTTAATTCTGACATATCGGATACTCTACTTCTAGCCTGTTCTCTCCAAAGCCTGTTAAAAGTCTATTTTAAGATAATTTGTGTGTGTCTTTCATGGTCAGGGTTTGTTAGAGAACATTTACCAGCAGCATGCACGTGTAACATTGTTCAGTCACTGTTGAGTCATTAGCTCCAAATTATGCATCAAATACCTCGTAGCCTCTTTTTGGAAGAGACTTCCCACCCACCCCATCACTTTTTTTCCCCCTCAGATTAAATCACTCCTATATAAATGGCAAGCCTCTTCTATTTTATTCTAAGAAGTAACATAAAGTCATTTAATATAACAACATGAAGGACAAAATTATTCCCATGGAAGCCTCTGACCTTTCCATGGCACTTTCAAATGTTTATTTTTATAACCTGCTTTGAGAATATCCCTTTACAGGCAGTAGGTTTGGAATTTACATCTTATCCAAGTCCAACAGAACCCATGTTAATAGACTTCCATTCTGCTTTGTTCTTCTATAACATTTCCCCAGAGCTCATCACTGGGCTTGAACCCAAAATTCTGTCCTCTTTTTCCTATACTCCAAGCACCTGATAAATAGGCAAACAGATTCTGGGGCATGGGTAGCACTGCCAGAAGATGATGCTCAGTAGTCCCCTGGTGGCCTGAAAGAGTTCATGCAGTTTACTGAAATGCTTATTCTACTCTGTGGAGGTGTGAGAGATTCATTAGGCAGCAAGATCATTATGTATTTGCCAATTAGCACCTTCCTTTCCAGAAGGCACAGGAAGTACACTCATAATTCCACTTTGTCTAGGTTTGCTCTAGGTATGCAGTCAGTCCATCCAGCTGTCATAATGTATAACATCTGAAATTTTGTTTTCGAGTTTGGGATGTAGTCTCTGAGTTAAAAGACCCTTTAGGAGCTAGTGACAGTAATCCACTTATCTGGAGCAAAGATAAATAAATAAAAATTAAAAATAATTAATAATAAGGATACAGTGCTTTCAGAAGGAACTCGAGGGAAGAAATGATACCTAGATTATGAAGGAATGGAATCAGGGAGGCCATCAAAAATCGGGACAGCCGCTCTTGCAGATTTGGGGTTGAAGTGATTTGTTTCTGCTGCTTTTTTAAGGCTGATGCATTTTTGTTTTTTCCTCTCTCTTCACAGATATTTCTTTGATGTTGCATGAATTTGGCCAAACATGCCTTCCTCTAACACTGGCAACCTTAGCAAATGACACAGACCAATCTGTAATTTTTTCATCTCATTTTTAAATGCTAGAGAAAAAAAATGGCCAAAAATGACAATGACAATGATAATTATGGGTGATGTTGGTAGTGATGTTGATGGTATTTTTGGTTTTTATTTACTATGGACAATATCCTGTGAAAACACCTTAATGCATTTTTAAATTTCATCCTCACCAAGCCCCTGTAATTCCATTTAATGGTGATGAAGATGATACCTAGAGATAATAACTAATTTTCCTAAGTAACTTGCCTGCTAATGAACCCAAGTTACCTGATATCAAAGTGGTATCCCAGTCTTCTGTATAATCAATGGTGGGTTGATATGAGATCAAGCAGGACAAACATGAGAAATAAGTCCCTACCCCTATAAAAAAGCAGGGCAATTCTCAGAGAAAAAGTGCTGTTACGAATTACTTAAACAATGCCATCATAGTCTTCTACACATGGCCATGCCTTTCTCAAATCCTCCAGTGAGGAGCATGAAAATCTCCCTCTATTGGACTATATTTATCTTCCAGTCTTTTTATCCATGACATTCTTTGTTTCCTATTTTCCAGTTTCTCAGAGTTATTTGCTGTTTATAAACAACATGAATGGCCACACCTCTGAGTTCATCATGCAGCCTAGAATGGCCTTTTCTTGTTGTTGTTTTTTTTGAAGTTTATTTATTTATTTTGAGAGAGAGAGAGAGTGAGTGAGCACAAGGTGGGGGGAGGAACAGAGAGAGGGAGGGAGAGAGAATCCATGCAGGCTCCACACTGTCAGTGCAGAGCCTGATGTGAGGCTCAATCTCACAAACCATGAGATCATGACCTGAGTTGAAATCAAGAGTCATATACTTAACCAACTAAGCCACCAGGTGCCCTGGAATGGCCTTTTTCAATTTACTAAAAGTTTATTCAACTTCTCAAGCTCAGTCCAAATGTTGTGTCTTTCATGAAATAATCACTGACCACCATCCCCCACAGATGCCTTTTTACTGTTACCATAGCACATGGTTAATAATATATATGTTTACCATTCAGTTCTATTACATTGATAGTAACATCTAGAATGTGAGCTTCCTGAAGGTGAGCATTATTTTTTTTAATTTCTATATCCTCAGCATAAAACAAGCACTTAATAAATAAACAAACATTAAATTGGACAGATACTGGTTGAACAGGTATAAATCATGAATTCAATAACCTGTTATTTTATTTACTTACTTATTTGAGAGACATACAGACAGACAGAGCCTGAGAGGGGGAAGGGCAGAGAGAGACGGAGACACAGAATCTGAAGCAGGCTCCAGGCTCTGAGCTGTCAGCCCAGAGCCTGACACGGGGCTTGAACTCATAAGCCTTGAGATCATGACCTGAGTGGAAGCCGGGTACTTAACCAACTGAGCCACCCAGATGCCCAGACATGACTTTTAGTCCCTCCATATTTGTGTTTTCAGATTTGAAATTGATATTGCCTGCCTATACTTTTCTGCCATATAATGTATTCAATGTTCTATTGCTAACCAAGCCAAAACAATTTTAAGCTGGTGACCAGAGGACCGTCCCTTTATTGCCATTTGTTTCCCAGAGCAATTTTGTCCTTATTGCACTGGATTCCCAAACAATATTGCATGGGAATTTTCTACAGTGTCCACTGAGAGGTTGGGTATCCCTTAACAATATAAAAAAATATTGTTGGTCCAGAGAGTTTAAGAGGACCAACTTTAGAAAATGGAGTCAGAGTTGCCATACATAAATCATAGTGTATAATAGTGTATACTTTGGAATCAGCAGTAATAACTAGCTCTGGGACATTAAGGTAGTTACATACCTGTTGTATGCCTCATTTTATCCTTTTGTAAAATAAAAATGAAAATAGCTGCTTGTAAGGCAGTTGCGCAGATTAGAGATAATGACAATGTACACAATTGACATAATAAGCATTCAATAAATATTAACTATTATTATATAATCTACCACTTTTTCTTCTTCCTTTAGTAGTTTTGTCCTCCAGTACCTCCCAGACCCATTTTACCACTAGGAGGAAGCTCTTTAAATCCTCCTTCTCATATCACTCCAGAATAACTCCATAGCAGAATCTTTGAATCCAAATATTCACTTGAGGAGTGCCTGGGTGGTTCAGCCAGTTGAATGTCTGACTTCTGCTTAGCCATGATTCTACGTTTGTGGGTTCGAGCCCCATGTTGGGCTTTGCACTAGCAATGTAGAGCCTCTTCACATTCTCTGTCTCCCTCTCTGTATCTGCCCTTCCCCTGCTCCCATGCTCTAAAAAATAAAAAAAAAAAATAGACATTAAAAAAACCCACAAATATTCACTCAAGGTCTCTGTCAAAAAGCTCTTATTTAGGATGCCCCCAAATAGCCTCAATCTCCTACTGAATGTTCTTATGGATTATATAATATCCTCCTGAAACATACATTCATGAAACCTGTCCATGGTATTTCATGGTATACTTGAACATTTTGTTAACAGGAAACTCATTTTCTCCTATGGTACTCCTTCCTTCTTTGGGTAAATACCACAATTAGAAACTATTTCTTTAATAGAATGGAAACTTATTTTTCACTGGCTTCTACCCCATGGCCTTAGCTTATACCTAGTTTTGAATTCTGATCCTGCCATTTTTTAGCTGTGAAATTAGGCAAGTTACATACTTGCTGATTTACAAAATGGACTCAATTATAGACAACTCAGATTTTTGTGTTAGTAGTGAATGAGTTGGAGTATATGGAGCTCTTAACATAATTCTAGGAATATTGTAAATGCTAAATATTTGGTATTTATTATTAATATTATGTTAATTTTCACTAATACAGTCTTAAATTGCATTCATTATTTTTAGACTGACTTGCTCTCCATAACAGTTTCTAAGCAAACAGGGAAAAATGTCCTTACTAGGTGGGAAGTAGTTACATAAATACCAGAATCCTATGGTTCAAGCCCCTTCTATACTAATGCCTCTTTTCTATCATAGAAAGTACTATTTAGTGTCTGGTACTAAGTTTGCTTTTTCTGTGCAATAATTTTCTTTAATCATCCCTGAGTATTTATAGTGAAATTAAATGAAATCATTCCATTTACAGCAATATGGGTGGAACTGGAGGGTATTATGCTAAATGAAATAAGTCAGTCAGAGAAAGACAGATATCATATGTTTTCACTCATATCTTGAGAAAACTTATCTTGAGAAACTTAACAGAAGACAATGGTGGAAGGGAAGGGGGAAAAATAGTTACAAACAGAGAGGGAGGGAGGCAAAGCATAAGAGACTCTTAAATACAGAGGACAGACTGAGGGTTGATGGGGGTGGGGGAGAGGGGAAAATGGGTGATGGACATTGAGGAGGGCACTTGTTGGGATGAGCACTGGGGATTGTATGTAAGCCAACTGACAATAAATTATATTAAAAAAAAAAGGAAAATGTGTTGTAGTCATCATCTGGAGAAGTTTAGAGTGAAAAGAAGAAGAGGTATGGAAACCAGGTCCTGTAATGAAAAAGAGAAGATTTTAGGAGTGTTTAGGAGCTTAAATTTGAGAGGACATGATACATAGCTTTGTTTAAATGGCTGCCATGTGGTCTTTCCCTAGCAAATCATTGTGTATGGTTTCAAATGTGAGAGCTAGGACTAGGGGCAGGTTTCAGCTCAGCACAAGTAAGACGATGTGAGAAAACAGATGCTGGATACCACTTGCCAGGAATACTGGAGGGTGTCGGGGCGGGGGGGTGTTTGATGAATAACCAGAAAATTCCACACAACTGTGAGATTCAGTAATCTTAAAAAAACTACTTCACAGAAATCTTGCAGTCTTTCCTTTTTTCTATTGTTTCTTCTTAGTCACAGCTAATTTATTGAAATGTTCCACAAATAATTTATGTCATGTCTTTAGAAATGACTCTTAAGACTGTGCTATGTGTCTGCAATAGGAACGGTCACCTTTGTAGAATTTAGATTCTGAAGCTACAGACTGCGAAGTGGGTGAATGCCGTGTAGATCTGGCAGGAAGATGGTGATGTGAGACACTTGTTTCTATTTCTTGTGTTCCTGAATTACTATTAAAAAAAAAATATATATATATATACATATGTATATATATACACAGTATATATATACACATATATGAGAGGGGGGATTCACAATGCTTAAAATTTTAACGTTTAAAGTGACTTTCTTTCTTCCAACTTCCATCTACCAGACTAGGTAAAGAATTCTATTTTTTCAGTTCAAACATTTCTCTGTTCACTTGTGGCAAGCCTATTAAAATAGTGCCCACAACATCAGCATTAACCATGTCCATGGATGCTTTATTCTTACAGTATTTGTACATGGGGAACCTTAATCAGCTATTTCCAGACATTGTCTCTTATAGGCAGCATCCATGAAATTGGCCGGGTTTTTAAAGATAGTGGTAGGACCTATTTATATCTTAGCTTGAGATGACATATCTTTGACAGGAAGGATAAGCAAAATACATGAACACAAACAAACAAACAAACCAAACCAAACCAAACAAACCAAACAAACAAACAAACAGAAAAAAAAATTAAACCAACAGCCAGACGACCAGGAGTTGTTCTAGTGTATTGTAAGTGCTTTTCAATGAATAATTATGGGTAATTTTAAATGTGGAGGAAAGGTGCATCTGATGCCATAAAGCTGATGAAATCAGAAAGGTAACCCAAAAGGATCTCAATATTGTTAGATTTTATAAGCAGTAAGAGCTGTGTAGGAATCCTTCTGTGAACCACAGAAATAATAAATGCTGAGCCATTGGAACATAATCTCAATCAGCAAGATGCCACAGCTTTCCAGATTTTCTCACAGGGACCTGCTAATTCCATGCCAAAACTAGCAGTGGATTTCTTCCTTCTAATCTCCCCTAATGCCTTATTCAATTATTGTCACTGCTCTCCGACCATACAGTGTCCTTTCAGACTCTTGTTTCCTAACTGAGTCCACCAGAAGAGGCTGAATGTCCATCAGGATGTAGTCTAAGACCATAAGCCACCTTGTTCCACATGAAAAGGCAAAAACGAGAACAAGAGAGCAAGGGAGACCTTCAAAGTTTTTCTGGTAACCTCTTCATCTACGGATTACTGGCTGGACGCAAACAGGGAAAAGAGATATGAGGGGTCTGGAATATTACTCTAGTTGATTGGCAAAGGGGTGCTTGTTAGGAGGGAGGAGAAGCCAGGAGGAGGGTGAACTGGGGCATTGCAGTGCTCTGCAGGATGGCGTCGCCTCTGCCCTGGCTGTACATTATTCTATGGTGAGTAAGATTTTGTTTTTTCCCTTCAGCACTAAGGAAAGTGAAAGCGCACACCCACTGGGTGACTTCTGTACCAAATCATGGAAGAAGCCTGGGTGGTATGGCATGTATTTGTGGTGGAGTATATGAGGGTGGATTGGACAGCCTATTTTCTCTGAGGCTGGGAGTGAGGATCATTGACTGTCTACTCACAGGGTAGAAAATACCCTAGGGAAACTTGAAGATGAAGGCAACTTCTACTCAGAAAACATCAGTCGGATCCTAGACAACTTGCTTGAAGGCTATGACAATCGTCTGAGGCCGGGATTTGGAGGTGAGAGACAGTATCCCTACTAGACCAAACATGTGTTCTCTCCTTCTCCCTTCCTGCTGTTCTAACACCCAGAGGCTTCAGAAGGATGGCAGAGTGGTAAGGTGCAGGGGTACCGGGAAAGGCCATGTGTTCCCATCGGGTCTCTGCCCCTTCCTCTGTTTGTGACCTTTTATGAACATTATTTGAACCCTCTAAGCCTCAGCTTCCTCAGCTGTAGTGTGGGTGTATGAACAGTGCTTGCTTCATAGAGTTACGTGAGTATAGAGTGAGATTCTCCATGTAAAGCACTTTTCTTAACATTTGTCCCATTAAAGCTATCAAGATGTGTTATTGTTATAGTTTTTATTATTAGAGTATTAACTTAGTTCTCTTGCATTCCTTAAATTCCCCCAAATTGACCAGAAAAATTTCAAAATAACACAACTGGTATGAGTTTTCAGAGTTGAAAAACCCAAGGGTTCCTGCTACTGAGATTGCTTTAGGATAGGTTGCAGATTCTGACCATGAGAAGGGACTTTGTGATAAGGTCATTAATTTCAGTCTCCTTAACATCACTGGTGGTAATTGCCCCCATTCTTCTGGGCTAATTTCAGGTGCTGTCACTGAAGTCAAAACAGACATTTATGTGACCAGTTTTGGACCCGTGTCAGATGTGGAGATGGTGAGTGACTTCTGAGTGAGGAGGGTAGTTTTATTTGGTGAAGGGAGGGCAGAGTCCCAGAACTAACAGTATTGGGCATTGTTACCAAGCTTGGTTCCAGAGTCCGAATACAATATGTGTGCTGATGCTTGGAGGGCATGGCCATTAGAGCAGATTCCTGGCTTAATCTCCCTCACATTTCACTACTTTGCTTGAATGCTTTAACCTAAGGGACTTTTTAAAGTCCTCTCTTCTGGCCACATATCATGCACTGATTTTTTTCTACAAAGATAAGATTTTCCCCATCTTTATGAAGTCCTGGTAAATTTTTAGAGTAGCAAAAAGAAAAACCAACAAAGATGATACGCCATATAAGAGTATATTGAGAATATCTATGAAACTTAAAATATAGCTATTTTCTGTGGCACATCCTTCTCAGTATATTTTACTAAACAGTAGAGAGCATCATTTGGAAAGGCTAGTATGTTGTACCTTTTGTGTTACGAATGGACCAGTAGGTGTTCTGGGAACTCTGTTCCAGGTACAGATGGCTGTAGGATTCGTAAGAGAGTATTTATAGTAAGTGGCAATGAAAATCTGAACTAGTCTTCTAGAACAAAGTGTATCATGGTATTTTTTCATAGTTCTCAGGTACTATCTCCCCCTAAAAGTAAAATATAAATACTAAAATTGAAGTAAAAATAAATCTTTATATAGTTGCCTCATTTAATTAGGAAAATGTAACTGTGGATAAGTAGTTACTGGAGACTTTTTATCTTCTGCTTTTTTGAGTTGTCAAGAAAAGAAAAAAGCAAGAAGGGAAGAAAAGAAAAAGGAGCAGTACAAGAGGAAGGGAAAGGGAGTTGGAGGGACAAAAGTAAGAAAGAAAACAGGGAAGTGAAGGAGAAGGAGGAGGACTTTATTTAAGAGATAAATGTATTAGGTCTTGAAAGAAGGGGGAGTCAGAATTATCCTGAATCCTCAATTATTTTACTATCATATTTTTCATTGACTACTGACTCACCTCCAGAATAAATAATCACAACCATATTATATTATATTATTGAAGTCTGGGGAACACTTGGAACTTCATTTTATGTATGTGTCTCATTTTTAAAGTATATTTATACAGTGGAGATTGGTTATACCCTAGACCATTATTATATAGATATATTATGTATCAAATTATACTTTGAAAATCTAATCACCACTTGTAATAATAGGTCTCATAAAGGAACTTATAAAGTAGTCAAAGCAATTATTGGCAATATTTTGATATACTTACAAGCTGTTATTTATTATTGACTTTTGCAATGCCCTCACCATAATTCTTAAGATTTCTAATGTTATTTCATAAAAGCCACAAATTAAAACTCAAAGTTCTAATTATGCATACTTAAATGATCCTCTGAGTAATTGTGGTAACATTTGCTTTTATGTTCTCTGAGAATAATATAAAATAATTATGATGTGCAGCCAGCGTACACTTATCAAGCAAAGTTTGTCTATCCTTGGAAGTTGATTTCATGGTGCCAGGGTTCTTGGAGATACCTTTGAAGGTGGACAAGACATTGAGGGAAATGGTTAGACTAACTGATGGTGGGATGGCCAACACAAAACCTAGACTGTAAATCTTTTCATATTTTTCTTCTAAGCTAATGAAGGCAAAATTGTTAGGCCAATAGATGGAGAGGTGGATGACTAATAGAAAGGAGGAAGAATGTGGAAGAGGGTAAAGGTGAAGGAGGGAGGTTTGCACAACACAATACTATCTTTTATAATAATGATGCAAACTTTGCGTTTGAGAAAAATAATAATTTACTGAAATCATAGTTTTTCTGATAGGCTATTGTCATAAAAAAGTTGTTTTACTTCTTAAATTTTAGAATTGGGTATATAAGCTAGTGAATCAACTATTCTTAATAAACTATCTCCCCAGTTTGCATGAATATCTTATTTTTTTTCTTAGGAATATACAATGGACGTTTTCTTCCGCCAGACTTGGACTGATGAGAGGTTGAAGTTTGGGGGGCCAACTGAGATTTTGAGTTTGAATAACTTAATGGTCAGTAAAATCTGGACACCTGACACTTTTTTCAGGAATGGCAAAAAATCAATTGCTCACAATATGACAACCCCTAATAAACTCTTCAGAATAATGCAGAATGGAACTATTTTATACACTATGAGGTGAGGTTTTCCCAATTCAGCTTCCTCTACCCAAATGATTTGTCCATCATACTAACTCGAACCATTTATTTCAATGTCCCTAGGCTTACCATCAATGCTGACTGTCCTATGAGGCTGGTTAACTTTCCTATGGATGGGCATGCTTGTCCACTCAAGTTTGGGAGTTGTAAGTTACAAAAGACTTCTGAAAGCCAAATAATGCATTCAAAATATACAATTATTTGATTATAGTCAGAGACTGGGAAGCAAAAGAGAAATGTTACTATGATATTCTCAGTGAGATTCCAGGAATATACTCACTTAATCATGTCTGTCAATCTTATAAATAGAGGTTTTAGTCACACAGAGTAAAGAATACCATTAAAGAAAACTTATGTTTGTATTTTCCTTTTTATATGGACAAGATTTGCTTTAAAAAGGAAAAACACAACTAGTCATATTCACTGCTGTTTGTTTAAAAAATTCAGATGCTTACCCCAAAAGTGAAATCATATATACATGGAAAAAAGGACCACTTTACTCAGTCGAAGTCCCAGAAGAATCTTCAAGCCTCCTCCAGTATGATCTGATTGGACAAACAGTATCTAGTGAGACAATTAAATCTAACACAGGTAAGAATTAGACCAACTCATGAATGCAACCCAGCAAGGTGACCCCAATGCACATTTTCAAAGTATATATTTCTTTCTTCTCTGCATTAGCCATCCTCAGCTACGCTTGCTGTTTTGAAGTGATGAGTAGCTTTCTTTAAAATTGATTTTGCAACCATGTGCGTATAAGGATTTGTGTAACCTTGGGATGAGTAGTTTTCTATGTATGTGACACAAAGAACACCACCGAAAACAGTGAGCTGATGTATCTATCATTCACTGATTAAGTATCTTTGTCATACGTTGAAATATGCCTTTGCTTGTTTTCTTCTAGCCCATGTTAATTTAAAGATCTGCAAGATTTATTTCCAGCTGCATTCTTTTTGCATACTGTCAAGAGCAATAATTCTGATATATGTGTCTTCCAACAGGTGAATACGTAATAATGACAGTTTATTTCCACTTGCAAAGGAAGATGGGCTACTTCATGATACAGATATACACTCCTTGCATTATGACAGTCATTCTTTCTCAAGTGTCTTTCTGGATTAATAAGGAGTCTGTCCCAGCCAGAACTGTCTTTGGTATGCTTCATTCTTTGGCTATACTTCACCCATCCTCCAGCAATTATTGCTTGTGTATTTTAGGGGAATATTCACACTAGTGCACTTTTTCAATCCACGAAGGAAATAGACTCCTATCTTATTCAGGCATATGTATTACATAAAATGACCCTTATATTATCCTAAGCTGTGTGGTGAATCTACAAAAAATTTGTCTTAGCAAGAATTCTGGCTGGATTCCTGTGACTTTCATGTGCCCTATTAAGGAGGCTTTTTTGTTTCGTTTTCGTTTTTTTGGTTTTTTTCTTTTTTAAAATCTCAGGATGCTTGGGTGGCTCAGTCAATTAAGCACCCAACTCTTGATTTGGAATCAGGTCACGATCTCCTGGTTCATGAGTTTGAGCCCTGCGTGGGGCTCAGTGCTGACAGCTGACCCTCTCTCCCCTCCTCCCCTGTGCTCTCTCACCCTCTTGCTCTAAAAAATAAATAAATAAGCATTAGAAAAATAAAATAAAATCTTAATTTGCTATTTCATAACTAAGGAAAAGCAGAAAAGTAACAACTGACATGTAAACCCATGAAAACAAAGGCTAAGATATTGAACCCTGATATATAAATTATATCTAATATATAAATTAAATCTTGCTTTTATTAGATTGAATTGTAAAATGTTGCCATTTTTTAAAATCTGAAAATAGTTAAATATAACCAACTTCCCATGGTTCAACATAAATAATGAGCTCCATTTATGATATATAGAATCACTATTAGTTTTGATGGAACAAAATGTAATAAGAGAAAGAGCTGTAAGCGAAAATATCATCAATAACAAAATCCAATTTTTTTCTGAGTTTTCATGATTATAATTTAGAAGTTCATAGGTAAGACCTGAGTTGAACTGAAATATCACATGAATTTTGACTTTTTAATTTAGTATATTTTAAAATAGACCTCCTTCTGCAAATTATAAAAGAATATCTATACAATGATGTTGACCATCTTGAAATTACATAAATTCCCCAAGTATAATACAAGACATGAAACTGTTGACAACTCAGTGATGAAATTATTTTCTCATGAGTAAATATTTTATCTTAAAATCAAGCTAGAAATTTTAAAAAATGAGGGACTTAATTTATGTTTACTATTCATACCAGATAGATTTCTTAAATATGATAATAGATATTATCATCTATTCAGATAGACCAGGAGTTCAAGGTTTTAGTACTTACATGATAATTACTTGCTGTGAGTTTTCTTAAGAAGTAAACAACTAGAATTATTTGCGAGTTAAGCTTTACAATAGTTAAACTAAATCAAATTAAAAAATATTTTTTGATCAACTCCAGTGTACATGCCACTGCACTGGGTACTGAAGGATACAAAAATTTTAATACCTATGACAGTAATTGTCAACAATTAAAAAACAAAAATAACATGGGCGCCTGGGTGGCTCAGTCAGTTAAGCGTCTGACTTTGGGTCAGGTCATGATCTCACTGTTTGTGGGTTTGAGCCCCACGTTGGGCTCAGTGCTGACAGCTCAGAGCCTGTAGCCTGGTTCAGATTCTGTGTTTCTTTCTCTCTCTCTCTGCCCCTCCCCTGCCTGTGCTCTCTCTCAAAAATAAATAAACATTAAAAAAAACAATAATAACAAAAATTACATTTGCAGAACATTTAATCCACTGACACATTGTCATTTGATGTTATTATCAGATTCTAAATGCTAATACTGCATTTCTCATTCTTTTTCATTTTAGGGATCACCACTGTTTTAACCATGACCACATTAAGCATCAGTGCCCGGCACTCCTTGCCAAAAGTGTCGTATGCAACTGCCATGGACTGGTTCATAGCTGTTTGCTTTGCTTTCGTCTTCTCTGCTCTTATTGAATTTGCCGCTGTCAACTATTTCACCAATCTTCAGACACAGAAGGCCAAAAGGAGGGCACAGATTGCAGCCTCACCCCCAGTGACAATATCAAAAGCGACTGAACCCTTGGAAGCTGAGATTGTTTTGGTAATTGTTTACTTTTCTAATGTTACCTACCAGTTAGGAAAAGGCAGCCAAATGGTGATCACAAACAACTTAGTAGTCCAAAAATACTATTAGTTGAGCACAAGTTACATAACTCTTGTTCTAAGGCCAACTTCTTTTCCAACTTCATAGAAAAAAAGAAACCTGAAGCAGCAATCCTTCATTTATCTTTGCTCTAAACTTTTGGCATTCTTCTTTTATCATCCTCACTGGTACTAGCAGATTCCGTGCTCTCAGAGGAGATGAGAAAATTCTTCTCAGCCTTTAGATGTTTCCTTTGAACAGGTTTACTTCTACCAACTAGGGAGAATAAAGTGAAAAAGAAAAAGTTCCTAATGAAGCTTCAGAGTCTTAGGGAAATAAACAGGGACTCCTATAGAATAGACAATTTTTGTTAGAAATTGTCTATTTGCTGCTTTATTTCATGAAGGCAAGATGTTAATAATAGGTTCTGTGAATGCTGAGTCATAAGCAAAGTTTTTGATTTACGTGAAAACATTCTCATGTTCATATTTGTATATTAAATGCATATATCCCAACCCGTTCTTATTCAAAGACTTAATAATAAGTGATAAATACCTATAAAATTCAGTTTAGATTTTCTGTTGCTCAGCTCTGGTCCTCAAAGGTTTTTTGAAAAAGAAATAAATGATAGCATTAATAATTCAAGGGTCATGAATGTGTCCCCAAATTTCAATTTCACATCTGAGTAAATTCTCACAACAGTTCAGCTGCACACACTTTTTTTAATGGATTTTAGAACTTGACAAATGCAAGTTTTTATGTCAATGCAAATTCCAAATAGTAGTTCTTAAAACAAGAAAATTTTGCTCTGTAACATCAAGTATTGCAAACACTTTGAACTAAAAATGTCTTTATAACCAATTCTTGTGAACATTTCCAAATCACGGAACCACATGAAATCTAGGTAATCCTTGGTTAACTTTAATGATAAAAATTACTATGTGTGTTGTGCTTCTCAAATACTCAGGCATGTATTTGGGTAAAAAGATGATACTTTCCTATTGAAACATCTGGTTTGATATACTAAGAAACAAGTTTCTTGGTATATTTCTTGGAATCTATTTTCTCCAAGGATAAGATAAAAAAAGATATAATTTAAAGATTTTTTTTCTTAAATTAGCTCTCATTAAAAAAAAAGTTTACCATTCTTTTTACCAGTGATCCAGACTAACTACCTCTGCTTACAAATCAAAAACAGTGTCTCAGAGGGGGGGAAATGTTAGTTACTAGTTGGTAGGAAAACTAGAAATTGATTCCATAAGTCCTGATATCCACCAGAGGCAGAGGCCATCCCCTCCCCAATAATTTCTCAAAGGTTGAAATATAAAGTAATGCATACTGCAATATAAAATATTTTCAGAATGCTAGGCCATTCCCAAAATTCTTCCCATGACCTAATGTTGTTTTCTTTATATAAATGTTTTTGTTTTTTTTTTAATTTTTTTTTAACATTTATTTATTTTTGAGACAGAGAGAGACAGACCATGAACGGGGGAGGGTCAGAGAGAGAGGGAGACACAGAATCGGAAGCAAGCTCCAGGCTCTGAGCCATCAGCCCAGAGCCCAACACGGGGCTTGAACTCACGGACCACGAGATCATGACCTGAGCCGAGGTCGGACGCTCAACCGACTGAGCCACCCTATATAAATGTTTTGAAAGGCCACAAAAATATCAATTTTATAACAAAAAAGATGCTACTCTGAAGACTCAGTCCAAAACATTTGAAAATATTTTTTTCAGAAAATATTTTTGAGAATTATTTTGTTTGTAAAAATAAGTGATTATGTTATAAACTGTCTGTATATATATAGACATATAATCAATATATGTCCCAATGGCCATACATTATCTTAACATGTGTCTATAGAGAAAGAAGAATTGGTATTTATCAGAGTTCAGTTTAACAGTTTTCTTTGAGAAATGCAATTAAAATCAAAAGAGAAATTCATGAAAGACAAGATAAAAAATAACTCAAATGATTTTAAATATGTTCTTTGATCTGATATTGAGATAAAAAGAAAGACCAACTTCCTTATTCAATTCTTTTGGAATATGGATCACTGAGAAGAAAATGACTTCAAATCCTTGGAGAAAGTATAGAGTTAGCATTCCCTATGTCTATTATTTTAAAGGTATAATTTATTAATAAGATGGAACTTAAGATCGCAGGTTTTCATATAAGCTATCTTCTATGATTCTAAAATAGTAACCTATAATGAGCAGGTCCTTTGGGAAGCTAGATAAAAAATGCATTTTAAATCATCTCAAAGTTGACTGCAAGTTGACTTTTTTCTTATGAAAAAAATTTATTTCTTAACCTGGTTTCACTTAAAATATTTTAAGGCAATGGAAAGCTGCATTTTGTTTCTAAAAGGCTGGTCAAAGCATAAAAATAAAAATAAAAACCAAAATAAGCAAACCTAACAATGCAAACCTTGTAGGTATCAAAAATAAATATAGATGATTACATAGAACATTTACATTTTATTTATTCATGTCAAACCTTGGCAATTTGCCTTATATAATGCAGAGGAACAAACATAAATTACACATTTGCAGTTTATACAACACAATGGTATATTATGATTGCCAGGTCATTTTTTCTTTCAAATACCATGACATTTAAAAATGGCTATTCAGTTGTAATCAAAATAACATTACTTGAGTAATTTGAACATTAAAATAGCAAACCAATGTGGTGAGGTTGAAGTAAAATTACGTGCTTAGATATTTCATGTGATTCTAAGTTTATATTTTAATGTGCTCATTGCTTTTCACAAGAAACTACTTAGAATGAATATGGGAGAAAGTTTATCACTTTGATTTTGACCTTGAAATGTAATATAATAATGGCAAAGAAATTCAGGAGTTTTAAATGTAGTACTCAAACCCAAAGAGACATCTAAAACTAAATCCTCAGCAGTGTTCTGTAGACAAATGATCCTCCTGGTTTTAAGGCATTTGGAAGTAGATACTGGGTTTTCTTTCCTTCTTCTTTTCTTTCTTCATTTCTTCCTTCCTTCTTTGTTTCTTTTCTTTCTTTCTTCTTTCTTTCTTTCTTTCTTTCTTCTTAGATTTTGAGAAGAAACTGTCCACAGCTTCTTTCTTGCTTATATGGTATCTTCCTTATTATTTTTATCTGGCATGCTCTCTTGGGATTAGAGAGTTATTCTTATCTTCATGTTTCATTAATTATTATGTGACTAGGGTATATTTATTTTGTGTGTAAGACAAAGTTTGGACCTCAATCAATTTCTGGATTTTTTTCTAGTTTCCTTGTTATTTTAAAGGTCTAAGCCCTCATTCCTATGTTCCTAAGAATGAATTCCCCCACCTATTGACACATCCAATGTGGCTTTTATTCTTCACAGGAGGTGTGATATTCTTGGTAAATTATCTACAAACAAAATTGCCCAAAATTTCATTAGCCAGGACAATAATTATATTTATACTGATTATGCTGTTTATTCATTTATTTTTTTTCTTTTCATCTGGAACCCATTTATTGAATACCTATGTATTCATTGAACTATTCATACCATAAGTACTTGTTAAATGTTTTTATGTTCCATATCCTTTGTAGAATGCCGGGGATACATTTAGTGATTGACATCAATAGGGCCTCTTCCCTCACAAGCTTCTTGTTCAACAGGAAGAAAGACAAACCAATAAGCCATGACAAAACATTCTGATAAAGGTTTTGATTAGAGACATATAGTGGCTAAGGAAGAGCCATGTGAGAATACCTAACTCGACTGGAGGGGTCATGATTCTGAAAGAAGTGATGCCTAAGCTGAGATAGAAGGATGAACCTGGTCCTGTTCTAGAAACACTAAGTCAATTGCTAGAAACTTGGGCATAGAGAGGAAAATAAGACATATTATGTCCTTTTTATAATCCCTTTCAAGGGTGGGATGATCTGTTCAGCCATTATTATGTTTCCCTCCACCTATGTAAAGAGATACAAAGCATATAATGAAAGATTTGCCTCCTGCATTCCAAATATTGCCAAGATTTCTTTGAATACTATCATTACTCTGTAAAACTAAGGGTTAAAGTAAGTTAATGAGAGACTCTGAGTCCCTTCACCATGGTTGTGCTATTGCATAAATTATAGAGAGGGTAGTGTGGATTAGATGAGGGATGTAGGTGGTTAGTTCTTTCCCCATACCCTCTATCAGATCCCCATCCAGTATTTCCTTCTCTACCCTCTAAGCATTCCAATATGGTTTTTAGACATGTGCCCCACACCACTAACCCACCAGATTGCTGCCAATAAGCTGCTTCTTTATAGAAATTCTGGAATCGTCTCTGTCCCAATTCTACCAGCTATTACGTAGATGCAAGAAAATTTGATGGAATTTTTATTTCTTTCATAGTAATTAATATAATAGTGGGGTTTTTTTAAATATCAAGTACTAAATGTTTTCAAAAATGTTTTCTCTTGGAGTGCCTGGGTAGCTCAGTCGGTTAAGCATCTGACTCTTGATTTCGGAGCAGGTCATGATCTCACAGTTCTTGGTGTTGATCCCCGCATCAGGCTCTGTGTTGAGTGTGGAGCCTGCTTAAGATTCTTTCCCTCCGTCTCCCTCTGCTCCTCTGGCACGTGTCATCTCTCTCTCTCTCTCTCTCACCCTCAAAAATATTCTCTCTTACATTTGTTGCCCTGTTTGCTGGTTCTAAAAACAGATGCTTTGTTTGTTCCTTGAGTAATGCAGCCCTGGTTAGAATCTCTCTCTTGTGAGGTAACCCATTGCCCCCTCCTCTATAACATATTAGATTCACTGAACGTCATATCAAAATTACCTTAACCACTTTCCAAATGTCTTATCCTTACATCAAATAACTGATTGTCATAAAGTCCACTTTGACTCAAAGTACCTTTGCAATGTGGCATTACTTAAAACAAAGCAGTACTCTATAAATACCCAAAGCAGGATGGCATTCAGCAGCAGGGGAGCGCTGGAAAAATTCAAAACCACAGGTGTTCCACTCAAAACAGTGACAGCCCCAAGCTGAGCCCTCATCTGGACTCTGACAAAAACCTATTTTACCATCAGCTGAAGCTGCTGGGCTTACAATAGAGCAGGCGGGGTCTGATGCAAACCTGTATCTTGAATGGCTTGCAAAATTGGCTTTCTTTTCATTTCAGAAATTCAATGTGATTCTTCTAAATCGTAGTCCAGTTTTCTGTATTGCCAATTCCCAATTATGCAGGAACTGATTGTCCAGCATGTGGGTTAGCCAGGCCTCTTGCATTTCCTTGAGCATATCGTATTTACTGCCTGCTAGAAATACCCCCCAATCACTGCTGGGCAGTGAGATAGCTGTGACTCTAAATCAGTGATACTCAGCAGTAAGACTTTTCTCCCCAGAGAATATTTGGCAATGTCTGGAGATATTTTTGGTTGTCACAACATTGGGGAGTGGGTTGCTGCAGGTATCTTGTGAGTAGAGTGCAGGGATGCTGCTCAACGTCTCATGATGTACAGGACACAACAAAGAAGTATGCTACACAAAAGGTCAATAATTCAGTGGTTGGGAAGCCATGCCCTGAACCTTAAGCTGATGAGAAGAAACCACAAAAATGATTAAGAGTGTGATTGGTAGCATCACAGGCACTGCCAGTTATTGTGTGAACTTCCTGCTTAAGCCTTCATTTGTTCATCTTTAAAATGAAAATAATACTATTACCTTACAGATTTTTTCTAGGAATAAGCAAAATAATGCATGCAAAATGCTGTGCAGTGCTTGTTACTGGTAAGCATTTAGATACGGTACTTACAGTATAATATGAAACAACATACTAAAATATAATGTAAAACAATCATAAAACTTTTTTTTTCTCTTCTTTGCCTGACTAAGAAATTCTGGAAATTTTTAGATTTTCATTCATTTGTTGAATCAGCATATGCTTATTAAGAATATATTCTGTTCTATGCACTGGCTAGGCACTGTGGGACACTCATACTTAAGAATAATATGCCCTGTGAGGTGCCTGGGTGGTTCGTCAGTTAAGCATCTCACTTAGGCTCAGATCATGATATCGTGGCTCATGAGTTCAAGCCCCACATGTGCTCTGTGCTGACAGCTCAGAGCCTGGAGCCTGCTTCAGATTCTGTGTCTCCCTCTCTCTCTGCCCCTTCCCTGTTTGCAATCTGTCTCTCTCTCTGTCAAAAATAAATAAATATTAAAACAATTTTTTTAAATGAAGAATATATGCCCTCTACCAATAAGTGGATTTCACGTCAGGAAAGGAGATAAGGCACAATAATGTTAAGAAAGAAGAATGTAAGAACATGATAATAACTTTAAGGCAAAAAAGTATTCTCTGTAATATATATATATATATATATATATATATATATATATATATATGTAAAATATCTATCCATCTATCTATAAATCTATTATGTAAATATATCTTACATTTTCTTCCTCAAATTCTTAACAAAAAGAAAAAACTTAATTCCTAACTTTAAAGATGGAAACTTCATTTAGTAGGTAAGTAGTATATGTGGAATTGCAATCCAGGGCTCTTTGACTCTCCTGTCTTAACTCTTCAGCAAGCCTCCATAGAGATTGTTTGGAGAAGTAGATGAGGAAATGGCAAATCTTTAATTCCAAGGTAATGTCATTAATTTTTTCATGGTGTTTGGTCTTGAGTGATGTTGCTTAACGCTGGACAAAAGGCATTTGGTAATTCTTATTAAGTTATGTGTGACAATACCAAAAGATTGACAAATACCTTTTTGCCCCATAGCTCTAAAGAGGGGAAGATAACACAATGCTTTATATTTTTGTGGCAGATTATGTTTTATAATCACTTTTTTGTCTCAATGAATTTTTTTTATGTCTCCCCTGTTTCTCCTTAAAAAAGAAATGAACACAGGCAATGCATGCCATTAAAAATCAAGGTGAGTTTAAAAAGAGAATCTGCTTTAAAGGCTTGCCCTCTTTCTACTCCATCACGATCCTTAGAAATTTTACTAGAGTAAAATTTTTTAGTGTTCCATGGATCTGGGAGGAGGATAACTCTTTTTGGAAAATGCAACAGTAATACATTTTGCTCTTTTATGTGGAGAATATTTCAATAACATACTCAATGGCTGAAAATTCCAATTAGAATCTGAGATACACAATAGAAAGCTCTTGAAAGAAGTTACTGTGTTTATTTCCTAAGACAGGCAGCATACACTGAGACCAAAATACCACTACTCTGGTCCTATCCTCATACTGACTGGTGACCCTGAGCACAGTAGTCCTTATTTGTCACATGTTTTTTAGTAGAAAGTGTCACTTATTTCCTAAGGTCAGCAGACTGAAACCTCTACTATTTTAAATTATCTTCTACTCCCAAGACCTATGATTTATTTAATTCTGTCCAGAATACCTAGCTCAATTCTGCGCCACTACCTAACAAATAAAGATACACTTTCCTTGAAATTCACCATGGGCGTGAGAAATAAAACTTGACTATAGAGATTCATTTTTGTTTTTGGTGAAGAGAGAGATTTTCCCATGGTCTCTAAAAGCACACTGGGCTTGAACTGTCAATGATGTCTATTATTATTTAGATACTCAGTAAATTTCATGACAAATCAAACAGCAAAATTCAGGAGAGGAAGATAGAGAGAAGAGGTTCTTGGAATTGTTGTTTCTCACACTCCAAATGTCACCACATCGGCAGGTCACTCTGGTCCTGTGGCTCAACCAGCACAGGGGAGGCAGCTGCCTCATCCTGTTGCCGCGGGGTTGCTGGCTAAAGCCACAGGAGTCTGCCCATGTGAGTAACATACCCTGCCAGGCATCAAAGTGGTGATTTTGCTGCCAGGGAGAAAACGAGGCAGTTTTACAAGAGCAGAGATAATGTACAGCAAGTGTTCGAAGGCAGACCCAGCAATGACAACCTGGCCACAAGGAGAGTGACTGTTACAGGATGTAGACAGGAAAAGATACAAATCAAAGGAAGATTCCCTAGTCTCTAACAGTATGAAAAGAGGCTAAAGCAAACAGAATTAGAGTCTCTGAACTAGACCCAATCCTTCAGAGTAAAAACAAGAAAATGTGGGGATGATGAAACAAGCATTGAAATTGACCAGTGTAGTTTATTACTAGTCACCATAGCTGTGCAACTATGGATGAGGCATTTTCACCTCCACCCTCTGGACTTGGACTTCTCACCTAACAATTAATATGCTAAATATCTCTTTCAAGACAAAAATTAGTTGTCTCATGATTTCAAATGATAAAAAAGAACATATAACAATTCTGAGGTCAGTCAATGAATCATTTTTTGGTGACTTAGAATGGAGGGAGACCAGAGGAGAAGTTCTGAATGGGAAGCAGAAAGCTCTCAATATAAAACTTCTGGGCTTAAGAGGCAATTGTATTTCAAGGAATGAACAGTCATCCCATGCAATTTAAAGGTATTGATACTTTGCCACTGGCTTTTCACATATACAAGCACCTTAATATTTTTTGTTGTTGCTGGTTCAAATTTATGAATGTGTGATGATAAAGATGTAGGCTAGAAGAATGATATCAACTAACTGAACTGCTATATTTTCTTCTTTTTTTAGTGTTTGTTTATTTTTAAGAGACAAGAGTGCAATCAGGTAAGGGGCAGAGAGAGAGGGAGATACAGAATCCAAAGCAGGCTTAAGACTCTGAGCTGTCAGCACAGAGCCCAATGTGGGGCTGGAACCCATGAGCCATGAGATCATGACCTCAGCCTAAGTTGGATGCTTAATCAACTGAGCCACCCAGGCGCACCGCTATATTTTCTTATATTAACTAATTGTCCATATATTCCTAAGTGAATTCCCCTCTCGTTGCCCACACTCATTGCCCTATAGGCTTATGCATCACTAGCAATTGCAAGTGGCTAGATAAGCCTTTGTAACACGGTTCATCTCTTCCTAATAGCCTAATGTTCAACACAGTTTCTGGGATGTGGAATATGCTTGGCATCAATTTCTGATGGATTAAATTATAGGATGTTAGATAGAAACAAAACATTTTTTTAAATTAACACTTTCTTGGAAAAGCAGCACTATCAAATACTATTAACAATTTGCTAATATTTTATCTTACATAGTAAGTAGTCAATAAATATCTGTCAGTGATGAAAAAGTGAATAACTAAGTAATCTCTAGTCTTTTACCTAGGCTGAATTTTATGTCTTTTCCCTACAGCATCCTGATTCCAAGTATCATCTGAAGAAAAGAATCTCCTCTCTGACCTTGCCAATAGTTCCATCCCCTGAGGCCAGCAAAGTCCTCACTAGGGCTCCTATCTTACAGTCAACACCTGTCACACCCCCACCACTATCTGCAGCCTTTGGAGGCACCAGTAAAATAGACCAGTATTCTCGGATTCTGTTCCCTGTTGCATTTGCAGGATTTAACCTTGTATACTGGGTAGTTTATCTTTCCAAAGACACAATGGAAGTGAGCAGCAGTGTTGAATAGCTTGCAGCCAGGATAACTTCTATTCTATAAGTTCTCATTTTCTAATTTTTAAAAATAGCATTAAGAATTGTATGGATGCTTTTCTGAACATTGAAAACCTGTAACACATAGCTTTGAGTAAGCATATTTGGGCCAAAAAGCAATAATGTTACCCCTCAAAACTGGAAGTTGAAGGTTGTTGAAAACTGACTTTTCTATATGTTAGAGGAAGAATTTGTATGAGAATAAGATGCCCTGAAGATGAATTTGCCAATCTTTGTCTTTCAATGTTCAATATTTTAATTGTCACTGTGAAGAGCATTAACCACAAAGATAAAATAAGAAATGCTAATACTTCCAAAGGTTGCCTTAAAATATGTTTATTTTGGCTTAGTTGTCAAAGAGTACACAATATAAATAGTCTAAATATTTATCAGTAGGTTAATACCAGCATGTTGAAGGCCTTTGTACTAGTAAAATGGTTTCCAGTGACATTGTTAAGCCTGTATTAACAATTAACAGTTAAGCCTGAACTTAGCCATTTGTTTTTAACCTTGCTGTGCTATTTTACCTCAATAAATACATAAAGTATGCATATGTATAACGCTTTAATTAAGCTGCAATACAGTGGTGTTTTATCTTATTAGGAGCTCCTTTAAAAATAATATGCTCATCATAATTCCATGAGATTGTAGAAAAAAATGAGACTATAAGGAAACTTTGTTATATTTTGACTGTGGTTATATCTCATATTTTCTACCTTTTTAAGTATGCCACTAAATAAAACAAAAATAAACATGGTTCCCTGGATCTGGTTAATAAAGATAGGGAAAAAGAGCTTTCTCTTAAATATGAAGGAATGAAGTGGTTACCTCTACCCAATGTTAGAGTCCCCAGTGATTCTGACAGGTAGAAGGTATGGGACAGGCAGTCTCAGTCATCTCACTCTAAACAGAGTTAAGTTTGTATTCACAGAGACGATTTTTCATGTCTTTCCTGCTTCACTCAACATGCTTTTGGTTGTAAGATGAATAAGGTCTGAGCATCCAGTGTATAATATGACAACTAGAGTACAGCACTATATTACACAATTAAAATTTGGTAAGAGAGTAGAACTTGAATGTTCTCAGCAAAAAAAAAAAAAGGTAAATATGTGAGGTGATAGATACATTAATTGACTAACTCAGTGGGGAGAATCATTCATAATGTATTCATATATCAAATCATCACATTGTACACTTTAAATACCTTGTGATTTTGTCAATTATACCTCAATAAAGCTGAAAAAAATTAATTGAGACTATTTCTCTTTTTATGCTATCCTACTTCTCCCTGATTCTAAGTCCAGCCATGTTTTTCCCATATTGAATGATACTCTTAGAGAAACAGGAACTAGGAGTAGGAAAAAGCATGTGATGTGGTTTGTCCAAACTGATAAACTCTTCATTGCTGTTGTTGGGGCTTAAATATCATTGATATCACCCTGAGCTATGAATGCAGAAAAAAAACATTTTGAGATTACTACTCTTGAGTTAATACAAAAAAATGGGAAAATTCTACAGCCTAACAAATGACAAGTTAATTGAAATAGCTGTCTACTAAGGGGGGGGGAGACAGAGAACTCCATCCAACATCTCCATTAACTAGCTCTGTGACCAAATCTCTTGGTCTCTGGGAGACTTCCTTCTATTCTCAGCTATAGGATAAGAGGGATGGATCAGATGCCCTTTTGAGGTCCTTCCATTTTGAACAATTTATACTTGTGTCATTCCTATTCTTTTCTATGTAAATTAAATTAGTCTAATTATATAGGGCCTGTTTCTGTTTTAGAAAGTACATTAAATGCTAGGCAGAGGTTAATCATCTTATACTCTATGTTACATTTAACCTTCCTCACAAATCAGTAAAGTATGTACCACTATTATCTTCCATTTATTTATTTATTTATTTATTTTTGAGAGTGAGAGAGTTGGGGGGTGGGGAGCAGAGGGAGAGGTAAAAGAAGAATCTTAAGCAAGCTCCACACGCAGTGCAGATCCTGATGCAGGGCTCAACCTCACAATCTTGAGATCATAACCTGACTTGAAATCAACAGTTGGACATTTAACCTAGTGAGCCACCCAGGCACCCCAGACTTCCATTTCAAATAATAAACCAAGGTACAGAGAAGATAACTAATTTTCTTCAAAAGCCAGTGGCACTCAGATGGTATAACTGAGAGCCACACCCACATAGTGCGAATCCATAGCTTGTTCACATAGCCATAACCATACATATCCTCATCAAACCCAGTGTAACTCTGTTCTTTAATCCCCTCCAGAATTCTCTCATCTCGTCTTTCATTTCCTGTAGTAATTTTCTGGTGTTCTGACATCCTTCCTGCCGCGTCCTCAGCAATCATTCTACATTTCACTGCAAAGGACATTACTTTCAGTCAACGTTTATGCTTAGAACTGAAACAGATAAGTAAGACCAATTAAACTCATTAGATATTAGAGGCAGATTTCACCCCAATAAAATGATCTTAAAAATCCATAAAATTATAAAACTTCTGAATTGCTAAGGATTTTAGAGAATACTATTTCTCAGTGTATGTCATGGAGTGGTGATAGATGTTAAATGAAAATAAAGCAGTTTTTCTAATCAAGTAATTTGGGAAGATGTGCTGAATCAGAGTAAAATAAGTTTCTTTTCTGTTGGACTTCTCAGAGCCTTTATTATGTTTATGTGCATTATGATTCTCTCACAGATTGCTACAGTATTTAACATTTCCCAAATCCCCTCAGCCATAGGTATTATTTTGCATGGAGACAGTGTTAGGACTAGTATTCCCCAGAAAAAAAAAATTGGGAAACATCACCTTAGATATTATTTGTACAATCCCTTCTATAACCACCCACCAGTTAAACAAGTAAGGAATTGAGTCTGAATGGGGACATGAGTTATCCCAGTCAACACAAATTAGAACTGTATAAAACAGAAACCAGATTAGGTATTTCAATAAAGATAATTTAATACAGAAGAAACTGATGAATGAGCAACATAGAGATACTAACTATAGGAGTAGACACCAAAAGAAAGATGGTACTATTCACAGAGCCTAGAAAGTTAGGCAAGAGGCCTTCTAGAGCTGGACTCCATTATGTGAAGAGAAGACACCACCTGGATGGTGTAAGTAGCTCAGCAGCTCAGAGAAGGAAACCCCAGAGCTGGGAGTCAGACAAGGACAGGGTGCCACCTGCCCGATGCTGGAATCACAGGTAATTGGAGAAGGGCACCTCGGGGCTGGGTCTCAGACTTCTGTGGTCTGCCCATGTGCTGCTGGGATCTCAGTCACGTGCCAAAGAACACTTGCACATTTAGGATCAGTCTCGCAAGGAGGAGGTGCTGCTTGACTGCAACTGATACCTTCGGGAGGCTGGCTTTGGAAATGCAAAGCACTGAAGACTCTAATCAACTGTTTTTGCAAGGTGAAGGGTAACATTAAAAGGCAAAACAAATTGATAGAAAGGAGAATGTTCCTTTCTCTTTCCACCTGCTTTCTAATCTTCCTCCAGCACCTTCTACTAGAATAACGTGTCAGGGGAAGAAAAGAAATGGAAATTAAAGAGTTCCCGGCCCAGCATCATAAAATAGGGTATAGAAGGTTGGATTTGGAGATGACAGAAAAATTCTTAATAACAGACATACTTCACCCTGTCAGTTAATTGATATCACACATTCACTTCTGTATATGTATGCTGACTCCCAACCAGAAGATGCAATTATCCTTGATGCAAACAAAATACTCTCAACATTTGTCCAAAAAGGAAATATACAAGATCCACACAGCCATCATATCCATTTCTGGGCAGCAGTTACAGTATCCATTTCTGAGTGATGACATTTAATCCAATATAATTACAGTCACACTTGAATAATCTGTTTCCCAAAGAGTCCATTGTAAGCCTTTCTATGATGAAAACACCTTTATGTAGAACACTAAAGGGATAGGAGAAAGGAGGTCAAAAGAAACTATTTAATATATACAAATATCAATTAGTTTAAATGCCCATGTGATCTTTAGAGATATCTAGAGCTATATATATTTAGGAAAGTAATAGCGAGCAAGGAATGGAAATATTCATATCTTGTATAATTCCCGTATCTGTAATTAGTTACATGATTGTAGTTGACACAATAACACCCTTCCTCTACTACTTTTTTTTTTTAGTCGGCCTGTCAACTGGTTGATTTGCAGTTTTTTATCTAACAGAATCACTGAAGGATCTGAATTCAAGAGCAGGAGTGTCTTCTCACATCCAGGAAGGTGGATTGTTTCCATTATAAGAAAGTCTTAGGAAGCCTTAAAGTTCTAAGATTCTCAGCCCTGCTCAAGTCCACTCAGCTGTCACCATCCAAGTTTTAGCCTCACTTTCCTTCCCAATTAATATCCTGACTCTCTCATGAGATACATGGCCAGTGTAAGATTTTGATTTACTTTATAGTTCTATAATCAGCACAATTAAAATCTGCATCAACTTTTTAGGAGAAGCCAGCCCTATGGCTACTAGAAATAAGAAATTCTTTTGAGACTGCCATAGAAGGTCTTTTGTTCTCTATAACTTCAACTGAGAAGGAAAAACCCTGAGCTTATACTTGTCTGCCTGTTGATTCTCCAATACAGTCAGAAGCAGACCAACCACCCATAGTTCTTGTAGTCATCATAACTACCATAAAAATTAAGTATTGAAAGCACTTGATTCTCAGGATTACTTCATTACATCATCAGCAAGAGTGACATTTTTAATTAATTGTGATGTGACTTCATATTATTAATTACTACTATGTCATTTCCTATTGGAAAGGAGATCGATGCTTCGTTAAAGGACATGGACATGATCAAATAAACCTCAGAGTCTCCTGGTATCAAGTGCAGTTCAGATAGAGAACTAGCTGTTATCCTTAAAACTATGGGAAAAAAGAAGAAGGGCTAGGAATATCATCTTGGAAAGATTCCAAAGAGCCTGGGCCCAAGCTTTTAAAAGAGGTCAATGCCTGGGTCACCACGAGGCTAGATCTGGGAATGCATAAGCACCTAGAGGCAGAACTAAGTACTCCTGCCAGAGGGGAGGGCCATAGAAAAACAGACTAAGATGGAATGAGGAAGCCCTTCTTCTTTTCTCTCCTTTCTTCTCATCTCCCTAGAGGGCTTCCTATTCCCAGAACTGAGTAGGAAACATCTTAAAGGGAGAAATAAAGCTGTGCAGTTCAGTACCGGTGTTACAAAACATAGGATAAATTTGCAACCGAGAGACAACAGTTTAAACATGAACACAGACTGGAACCTAAACTATTCTGATGTCCGGTTTAAGCTCTCTAAAACACTACTTCATGGTTGGATTTCAGGAACCATAATGAGCTGGTGGTAGAGCCATTAGGAGCAGAAGGACTTGTTGTCAGAAAGCACTTACTGGTAAAAACCTACTTCCATATGTCATCATCAAATGAATTTATATATGGAAATTGCTTAGAACAGTGTTGGGTATATATAAGGCACCATAATAAGTGAGTGTTAATAACATCATCATCATCACCATTATCATCACCTTCATCACGTCATCTCATTATATACTAGTACTAAGCGTTGATACACAATTGATAAGATTAAAATTATAAATATTCCATATCAGGTCTATGAAATTTGTAATCATAAAGTTACTTATAACAAATATTTGCAGATGAAAAAATAAAATGTGTACTATCACACCAAAACCAAACCAAAACAAAACTACAAATTGCTGTAGAAAAGTCTGAGTGATATGAGGTGTTAGTAACACAAAGGGTACATTTTCTTTTTTTTTTTTTTTTTTTTTTTTTAAATTTTTTTTTAACCTTTATTTATTTTCGGGACAGAGAGAGACAGAGCATGAACGGGGAAGGGGCAGAGAGAGAGGGAGACACAGAATCGGAAACAGGCTCCAGGCTCCGAGCCATCAGCCCAGAGCCCTACACGGGGCTCGAACTCACAGAGCGCGAGATCGTGACCTGAGCCGAAGTCGGACGCTTAACCGACTGAGCCACCCAGGCGCCCCAAAGGGTACATTTTCAAAGAGTTCTATGGTTTACAAATATCTTTAACCCAGATTTTGTCCGTCTAATGCTTTCTGCCCCAGAAACATTGAAAGCAATTATTGTCTTAAATTCTCCAGAACCTGAGCTAGAAGGAACATTCATCTCTCTGACTATGGGTGTTCACAAGCATGTGGGTAACTATTAGGGGAGACCTATAGACCGGCACTATGCTAATTTAATGTCCCTTTGAATGGGAATTCTTCCAGACTAGATGCTTTATGTACAGTCATAAAGATAATATGCAAATAGACTTTTCCTGCATTTCTTAAATTAATTTGCTTGTTTCTCAATTACTACAAAATGAATTGGCAGACAACCTTCTCTGTTTAACTTTCACATATTAGTTCTAATTGAACACATTAAAATCTCATAATTTATTTACTATCCTTGGGTTATTTTTTGTTAGTGGTGGTAGCTAGTTAATTCATTTACCTGACTTTTATATTTATCCATATGTTAATGTAACAATGCCTCGCTTTTATCTGTATTTTGCTTTTCTAAGGATTTTAATTTTTCATAAAATTGATAACCTGATGCTTAGCCCAAAATTCCTTTCAACTCCCACCACCATCCACAACTAGGCAATACTCAAAGTAAATAAACCAAAATATAGGTATTGAAAGGCAAGTATTTTACTCACAGTAGAATCACTACCTTCACTCAAAGCCTGTTCACTCATATATTAAACCTAGTTCACTCTAATTTGTTTCTTACCCCAAAGTGGAAGAGACAAGTAAACTGTGGAGAAACAGGAGGGGCTTTAGAATCAGGCAGACCAAAAGTAGAAATGACAGCAGATAGAAAGCAGTGAGGCTGAAGAATATAAAATATATAGGTGAACCATCAGCAAATCACTTCACTTCTCTGAGCCTCCATTTCTACATCTTTATAATTGGGAGATTTTATTAGATGCTTTCGAAAATCCTTTAACAACCTAAATTTCTATTATTTTACAATAATTGTATAATGAATTTTCGGTGACTCCGTTTAAAATATCCTAAGAGTGAGTTAAAATATTTTAAAGCATTTCTACTATAAACAGTTAAAGTAAAAATGGTTTAGTCTTAGTATGAGTAAGTACATGTATGAGTGAAGCATTTTTATAAGTATAGTAAAACCTTGGATTATGAGTAACTTGCCCTGTGAGTGTTCCTCAAGACTAGCAAACATTTCTAATACATTTAACTTGATAAATTAGCAATGTCTTGCAATACGAGTAGTAAATGATGCTAAATGTCACATAAACACAACTGAGCCAATGTTTCTTGAAAGTCACTTTGAGATACAAGTGCTTGGGCTTACAAGTGTGTTTCTGTAATGAAATATGCTCACAAACCAAGGTTTTACTGTATTGGATATATTATTTGATTTAATCTTTACAACAATTCAATGAAGTGTATTCTGTTTATACACATTTTACAAGTGAGGAAACAATCTCACAGAAGGGATGTTAATTGCACAATATCTCATGGTGAAATAAGATCCACAATCCATTTTTGTCTTCTGCAAAATTTTGTATTACCTCCTCAAGTAGTACAGATAAACACCCTATACCTGCATGGTGCTTCTACTTTATTCCTGGGTCACAGGCAAACAGCAAATTTCTGGTTTGCAAAGTTGAACGTGTAACTCTTGGTTATGTGGTACTCTACCAATCACAGCTCATTGATGAGGAGCCTGGCCCCTGCATCTGGCTATCTGCAGCCATAGGTTCTGCTGTTTTACCAGGTAGTCCCAGTTTCTGCAAGAGTATTCAAATGATTAAACATGATTCTCACTGCTGTGCCACCATATGACTTGAATACCAACTTATCACCAAGGGATTGCAGATACATATAGTTTTATTTTTTGAATATGACTAATTGCCTATTTTTTAAAATCTATATTATTTCAGGGTATTTGAATTGAGCAGGAATGCACAAATATCTGCTGTGACATCTTGATCAGAAGTTATTACCCCCCTTTTGTTCCTGTAAGCATTCTATAAGAGTGGAAATAACACACATGAGGCAATACCTCACAGAAGACAGCATAGACTGTGAGGGTGTCTGGTACAGCTAAACCCTTTTTAAATATGCCATCTTAGGCAAGTTACTTAAATTCTCACCACCTTGGTTTTCTCATCTGAAAGCTGGAGATAATAATAGTTCTTATCTTAAGAGGTTGTTGTGAAGATAAAATGAGTAAAATATCATCTTATATAAAGTAGTGTAGAAAAAAATGTTCATTACTGTTAGCTGACTACAGAACTATGACTTAGGAGTCCACTGATAATTTGAGACAACTGAAGGCTATTTGGAATCTATTTTTCTTTATTTACCTGGTGTCTAGTGCAGTATCTGATATCTTACAGATGCTCCATACATTTTTCATTGAATGTCATTTTAATGTTGTTAATGTTGTTTGTTTGTTTTTGTCATCTCAAATGGACCTAAACTGCTAGCCTTGCTTAACTGAAAATTCATATAATATTCTAAGTAGTTTATTTTTATAAAATCTGTTAAGGAAGGTATTATTAAGATCTCTCCTCCCATCTTTTACAAAGAAAGTCATAGAAGTTGCTCACAGTCAGCAAAGAAAAGCAGAGTCAGAATTTGCATCCAGTTCGGTCTTGTGTGTGAACCAGAACACTTTGTTGCTTCTCTCCTAGCCTATTATATGCTAGTTTATGAGAAAGAGCTTAGAATACTGAGAAGCATATGCCAATATAAGACATTTGCATATTAGCAAGTTTATAGCAGTAGCCTCTTAATTAGTTCTTTAGCAAATCATGCACCTCTGTTTCCTGGTTTATGAGTCTATCCTAGACACTGAAGAGCAATACTTAGGATAGACTAGAAGAGGGTGGAGTGCTCTCTCCATTCCTATATAGGCAATGCAAGTGGGTCAATTAGCCAGTATGCACATTATTCATATCCTTTCATCTTTCTAGCAACTGTCCAACCCTTTTCTCACTATCATTAGCAAAAATATGTTTCAATCAGACATTGAATGCATTGTGACATTCATTAGTAGATGATTTGGAGAAAGATGGAGTAGATGATTTGGAGAAAGTAGTCATTTGGAGAAAGAGAAACACCAGTACGTGTATACAATTACCTATGAATTTAGTTCATCATTTTCACTTCCATGCTCCACTGTACTCATTTATAAAATAAGGATACCAAAATTACTTCTCTAAAACCATGGAGCTTAAATTTTGATATAGAGATCCCTCTACAGTGCCTGGTACATATGCAGAGACCAATAAACCATAGCATACTGCGAATAGCAATTAGGATAAACGTTGCAATTTTAAAATTAAAATATCCATAGAATAATCATTTTTAAAGTAATTGTGGCCAATTCTTCATTTATCCCACAATTATTTAATTCATATCAAGTGTGGCCATCAGGCTGTAAAGAAGGCTCACATAGACAGGACGATAAAGAATTGTAATTCAAACCTGTAGATTGTTTTCTGTCTTTTCTCTTTTTGTCTTAATTCATTTCCCATTATTAATCTGACACATAAACTTCATTCATTCAGACTGAATGGCATTTACCATGTGTCAGAGCTGTGTTGAAATTAAAAAAGAAAAAAAAACACAAGTAATGTATACCCCATGCCCTCAAGGAACTCAGTCTAGTGAAAAAGAGAGAAACATCAACAGATAATTAGAATCTAGGGAAGGAAGTGCTAATAGAGATATTTGTAACACAATATGGCAGTAATGAAGAAGACATGGGTGAGTGAGTGCCATGCTCTGCTAGGGGCATTAAGTAACACAGGAAGAGAAGAGTGATCTTTGCCAAATTGGCTCACTCCCCAAACTTGTTCATTTTGTTTTTCAGTGGAAACTGCTACAATGGAACCTAAGAGATATGAAGACAAAGTAGAAATATCCATAGGCTGATTCTTATACATTCCTTTTCCATGGCCCAGTTGAAAACAGAGGACATTAGAAAATTGAGTCAAAGAGAATTCTAAAGGACCAAATAAAGAATTCACCTAGTAGTTCGCTGGACAAAGAAGCATCATTCCATCTCTTCTCATCCTCTGTCCCTCCATTTATTTGGTAAGTAAGACAATGGAATACATTGTCTTACTTAACACTAAGTAAGTTCAATGAATTAGAAATTAATAACTCAATTACAAAACTGCAAAAAATTAACTGGTAGGTTTTGGCCAAGTCTACAGAGCTGCTTAGTGGTAGTTAAAATCCAGTGTTTGTCCCCAAATACTTTCTCCTAAATCACTTTACTACACAGCATCAGTACATTACAAGAATAGGAGCACATTATTTCTAATATTATGTCCAATTCAATAATTCAGTACATACTAAATACTTTGAGAAAATTCCTAATTTAATTTCTGCCTTAACCATGATTCACTTATTCAGTTGAAAAATAAAAAGAAAGACCTAGTTAGATGTATGCTTTGTGCATACTTCAGGCATACATAGGATCGTAACCTTGTACACACATTTGTACAAACTTGAAATAGTTTTAGAGCATCAGCTGGTCATTGTTTCCCCTGGCAGTTTTCATTTCAATGGATAAATATTGATATTGGACATAATGAAAATAATACTATTTTGAATTTGTACAATGTATTTAAGAAATTTAAATATTAACAGAGCAATTAAATTATCAGCTTCTTATAGTGAGGAACAAATATGTTAAAGAATTTGGGCAAGAATGCATAGCAAATTAATGGAAGAGCTGATAAGTTCATGAAGCCTGTGGATTCAATTTAGTTATTAAAGTCTTATTTAGAAAATAAGAACTTAGAATTCACTACACTGTGGTGTCTAATTGCTTTTTTTGAAATACCATCAAATTCATGAAATAAATCTGTAAGATAATCTATTTTTGGCCACATGAAAGGAACATATGTGGTATTATTGGAATACTTCATCCTACTCTAGGTAAGGAGGTAATTAGTGTTAAAAATAAAGCTGGGGAAGATACTTCTTAAAGTAAAATGGGCATCTTTATTCATCTAGTAATATTAGCTACTTAACTCCCTTAAGGAGATATTATGATGATTAATTGGATCATGATGGAGAATAATTTATGGAAAAAAACTGAGTACTCAAAATTATTAGCATGATTTCACCACAATTATCTCCAATTTTTACTTTCTTGACTTCAATTTCAATTTTATTGTTTCTTTGAGGAGAACAGAAAAGTCACTCAATGCTTGAGGCACACTCTTTTAAGAGGTTACAGAAAGGATAAAAAGAGGCAAATTTTAGTTGAAAACATTGTGCAACTTTAGTCCTCAGAACCACCCTTGAAGAATCGAATTTCTACTGTTTGGCAGCCGCATCTAAAAGGATTCAACACAGTTTCAGACACATATTATAGAATGACAAGGCAGAAGGGAATCAGAGAGAGTAATTAATCTAACATGTAGTTTATATGAGAAAACGGAAAGCCAGAATAGTAAAGTGATTCACCCACATAACACTATTGCTTGGTGTACACTCGACTTGAATTCTTTCACTTTCTATTCTACTGCTCAATGGTTCTCTCTTCAGTCTCTGGGCATTTTGGGGTCTGGGCACTCAGAGAAGTGTCAGAGTATATCTTCCTTTCAATGTAGAAGAGATATGGATCCTGAAACAGACAATGTTCCTGGCATCTGAAAAAAAAAAACAACAACAACACAACACCAAAGTCATTTATATTAGTGATGAGATTCTATGCTAACCCAAGTGTTTATTTTCGGCATGCAGATTGCTCAGGTGATCGCTCCTGACCAGGATGATGTCCATAATGAGAATTACAAGAGATTGTTAATCATGAATTTACACACACTAATGTAAAAACCACTCTGGGCTTTGGTAGGAAAGCAGAGACTATACTTATGGCACAAGTAAAAAGCCTTCAGGTTATAATTAATGTAGCTAATCAACTGCCTGGAGCTCAACAAATCAGTGACATCAATTATTTCTCCTCCAGATGATGTAAAAAACTAAAGTCCATATTTCACATTTACTATGATGCCACCTCTAGAAAAATAAATGAACTGTTTTTAAGAGTATAAATCAATAGATGAAAATGTTCCTCCACTTGTTTAATACCAAAATTATTTTCTTCTTTGTTTTAGCATAAGTACCAGACTCTCGTGAAACTATAGCTGTGTCTGCCCATTTTCCCTTTTACATCAACTCAGTATTTATTTACCTATGGGTCAATTACTCAGATGATAACCTCAGGGAGTTCAAATAGTTTTAAAAGAATTATTTTAAAGATTAACATTTTGAATTAATGAACAGAGCAAACATACCTAAATAATGTTATACAGGACATTTCTTTCAAGCAGTCATGTCTATAACTTATTTACCTAATTCAACTTATTTACCTCCACAGGAAAATGGGTGAATAATAAAACAACTTTGTTGCAAGCTTTGTTTAAAAGTTATTTTTCAATTTATTTTACTCTTCTTTCTGTTTTATTTTTTAAGTTATTTTTTTAGTGTTTATTTTTGAGAGAGAGACAGAGCATGAGCAGGAGAAGGTCAGAAAGAGAGGGAGACACAGAATCCAAAGCAGGCTCCAGGCTCCGAACTGTCAGCATAGATCCCGATGCAGAGCTCAAACTCACAGGCTATGAGATCATGACCTGAGCCAAAGTCAGATGCTTAACTGACTGAGTCACCCAGGCACCCCTCTTCTTTCTGTTTGAAAATCAATTTCAATTCTCAAATTATTTAAATGAGGTTTTGGAATACAACATCAATAATTTGTAATATGGGTTATTTATTTATTTTGCATAGTTCAACATATTCACTGTATGTCCTTTAGTATATCAGTGCCATTCTATGTCTGTATGTCTGTGTGTGTACTCTAGTTTTATTTAAAATCTTTTTGCAACTTTTTTGAGGTATATATACAAAAAATTGTGCACGTTTATTATATACAATTTTATGAGTTTGAAAACTACATATATTCATGAATCCATAACCACAATCAAGATTATAAATATATCCATCACCTCTAAACATTTCCTGTGTCTCTTTTCTTTTTCCTTCTCTCCTCCCTCCCTCTCTCCCTCCCTTCTTTTCTTCCATAATGTTATAAGAACACTTAACATGAAACCTACCCTCAACAGTTTTTAAGTACACAATACTGTATTGCTAACTATAGGCATTATGTTGTACAGCAGATCTCTGGAACTGATTCATCTTTTATAACTCCAGCTTTATGCACACTGAACAACTCCCTATTTCCCACTCCTCCTGTACCCTGGAAACAACTATTCTAGGTTCTGCTTCTGCCAAGTTTGACTATTTCAGATGTCACATAAAAGTGAAATCATGCAGTTTGCCCTTCTCTGATTGACTTATTTATTTTACTTAGCACAATGTCTTCCAAGTTCATCCGTGTTGTTGCAAATGGTAGGATTTCCTTCTTTTGTGAAGGCTGAATAATATTACAGTGTGTGTGTGTGTGTGTGTGTGTGTGTGCTTGTGGCTATCACATTGTCTTTATCCATTCATCTGTTGATTGATATTTAGGTTGTAAAGTTGAAAGATACAAAATCAACATACAAAATTAAGTTGCAATTCTGAACACTAACAACAAAATATGTGAAAAGTAAATTAAGAAAATCCTATTAACAATAGTGTCAAAAGGAACAAAATACTTAAGAATAGACTTGGCCAAGAAAATGAAAGACCTGTATACCAAAAATTACAATACGTTGATAAAAAAAATTAAAGAAGAAATAAAATGGAAAATAAAATAAATAATGGAATAAATAAATAAATGAAAAATAAATGGAAAGACATGCATGTTCATGGATTAGAAAATTTATTGTTAAAATTTACATATTTAAAAGATGTAAAGGACTTCTTTTTGATATATATCTCAAGGTGCATGTACCAATTGTTAAAGTGTAAGAAAAAATGATAAAGTTTTCTAAATTTAACCATAGAAACAAAATAATATAGATCTCTGTTTGTAAGCTTATTCATTCTTTGAAATTTCACTTATTCTCAACATTTTATTGATAATATTTTATTGCTATCTTCATGTTTTATACATTTCAAAGCACTTGAAATCTGTTTTCTGAGCTGAGTCTCTTGGAATCTCAGTAAAATCCACCTGATCAAGTACCATTATTTTCATTTTATGGATAAGAAAATAGAAGGCACAAGTAGGCAGATGATTTTTTGGTTTCCATAGCAAGTCAGTTGCCGTGCATGGTATAGAACTGAACTGTGTGTGTTTTAGCATTTAGTTAATTTTATAGCATTCCACCTCATGACATGATAATTGATACCAAATCTGGACAAAATTCACATAAAAATCAAATACATAAAATATGATAATATGGTTCAGACAAAGTATAATAGTGTAAGGCAGTATTCCATAGCTCTTTCTTTTAGACATACATGGAAGGGGTTATTGTTTTTTAAGGTCAAGATGAAGATCTGGCCTGGAAATTGGTTGTGTCTGAATAGGAATAAAATCTCTACTCATATCTCTGTTTCAGTGCCAATAACATGAACCATGCTGGAAAGGCAAAGACTTCAGAGATTTCCATACAAATGTTTTTCTTAGCTCACAAATACCACAAAATTATTCATGCTTTGAGGAAGGTCAAGAGGACACATTATTTTCCCACATTTTTTGCATTTTTAAAACTCTTTTGGAGTCTTTCCTCAAAGTTAAATTTATAATGTAGATGGTTTCTTTATATCTTCTGTAAACTTTCAGAGAGGCAATAATTTTATATCAAATTCCACTTATGACCCTATGATCCAGACTTAAAGCTGTTGCTCAAAGCTTTTTTGATCTGTTTCTTGAGCCACTGTAGAAAATTATATATATAAAAAAAACTCTCTAAAATAGTTGATAATGTTGTTGACTTATTTATATATTTTTCAGCTTATATGCTGTGAAGTTGGAGAAAATCTTAAAATTGCCTCAAGTACTGAGAGAAATGCTAAAGCAATTTAAAGGAAAGTTGAAAACAAAGGCATTTGAGGAAAAAATTGTTGGGTTATTAATAGATATGATGCTCCAGTCTTCCTTTTGTATTTATCTACAGGCATATAACATTCATATTTTCTTTTCCTGGGAGGTATTATGTGGCTATGGCTTACATACACAGGGGCTTTATAGAATTATTCTCATCATGCAGTATTGCTGATGTTGCCTAAGCAATTGCTGTCTTCTTTTTCAAAATAATAACTTAAGCTACTCTTTAGTCAAATAGATACTGCCATTCTTGGGGTGAAGTTTTCACAGTGGTCTAGAATTGCTCATAAAAGAGCTAAAGGAAAAAATTGCATTTCATATTTAAGTTAATCTTAATAATTGATTCAACATTGTTTTGACAAAAATCTACAAGTGGATACATTAGGGTAGTGAAGACAGAACACTCGGGATTTCTATCATTGTATATCTCTTAAAGGCAGCTCAACTGTTAATATGCAGGTAATGACATTCAGTAAGTATAACACATGAGCATATTTTTCTAGATAGCTTTGAAAACAAATCAAAATGAAAGTTTTAGAATAGCCAAGATGGTAAGTTGGAAATAGCTGCATTTCATTTATGTATGAAAGGGTGATTTTATCTTCATCACATTTCTTCTGCTTTTCTCAATCACGTCTTCTTTTTCTCCTTATTACCAAAGCAAACGGTGGCATATGTAATATATTTATCTCCTAAGATATTAAGGTATATATTCTAAGTCCCCAGTTGAGATATATTCTAAGTACTATGATGGTTTAAACAGTTTTGGTTTTGAATCCCTCTTGGCTGAAATAGTTTTATTGTAATTTGGATTCTGCGCATTTCCTGAGTGAGTGTGATCAGTGTGGAAATGTTTGTACCACAGAAAAATTGCAGTATGTATTCCTACCACAAGATATCTCCACGTGGAGACAATGTGATTTTTTAATTTCCTCTGTAAAGGTGTAAGAAAATTGCAATTCAGGGCCCAAAGTTGTTCTTTCCTGCTGATAACCTTATTTTTCATTATTTGAATAAACATGACTACAGTCATAACTCTTAAGAACTGCCTTTCTCAGCCAAAGATTAATTTAAGTGAAAAAGGAAAACAAAAGAACAAACAAACAAAAAAACCCATGAGATCACAGCGATCGGTTCCAACAGTTCAGGCATCTTCAAAAATACTATTTGACAATACTTGCAGATATATGATCTATATAGGATGCATATGTAATGCTTGAATTTAAAAAATTGTGAAACTCAGTCAATGCCTCTATCTTAATAATGTAATTGAATACAGGAAGATTTGACTTTCTAATTTCACTTGTGCATATACCTCATTGTTTCAACCCCAGCAACTATTGCTTATCGTTTTGCTGTAATTCTAGTAAGACATAGTACCTTTGCAAAGGCTCTTTAAGCCAAAGGAAAGACAAACATTTGAAAAGATTGTTTTACAAGACATAATGTGGGAAGTACTAAATTATAGAGAGCTGTTATTTTTAAAAATCAACATTTATTTTGCCCTAAAAGAGACTACAGATAAGTTAGCTACTTTTCTTCTGAGAAGTACCAATTCTTAATGATAATACTTTTGTCACTGTGCAGATACTTCATTTTTTAAAAATTGTCCTATATCGATGATACAAAATGTTACATATTTAACTTGTCTGAAATTAGGATGTATGACATAGAAACATAGTATATGAGATTTGCTCTCAAAACCAATATGTAAGGGGCGCCTGGGTGGTGCAGTCGGTTAAGTGTCCGACTTCAGCCAGGTCACGATCTTGCGGTCCGGGAGTTCGAGCCCCGCGTCAGGCTCTGGGCTGATGGCTCAGAGCCTGGAGCCTGTTTCCGATTCTGTGTCTCCCTCTCTCTCTGCCCCTCCCCCGTTCATGCTCTGTCTCTCTCTGTCCTAAAAATAAATAAACGTGAAAAAAAAATTAAAAAAAAAACAATATGTAAGGTAAGTATTATATTCCATCAGAAGTAGGTTGTATTTCTTTAAAATGTCCATGCAAAATAAAATATACAGTATGTCCAGTTATGGTCATACTAAAGGGTCATGTGATGAAAATTATATAACTGAAATACTAGAATCACATGTTGCATGATATACTCAGAGTATTTGAAAATGAATGAGAAAATAGGAAATTCACTTCCATCATTTCAAGATCACTCCAGCCCATATACTCATGGTGAAAAGTAGAAAATTAAATCACCTTGTCTTTTAAATTAGGGGCACCTGGGTGGCTCAGTCGGTTAAGCGTCTGGCTTAGGCTCAGGCCATGATCTCCCCGTTTATGAATTCAAGCCCCACATTGGGCTCTGTGCTGACAGCTCAGAGCCTGGAGCCTGCTTCAAATTTTGTGTCTCTCCCTCTCTCTGCCCCTCCTGTGCTCATTCTCTGTCTCTCTCTATCTCTCAATAATAAATAAACATTAAAAAAATTTAAATTGTTCTGTATTTCTCTCCCTCTACTCTCCCTCTCTCTCTCCCTCTCTCCTACCTTCTCCTTCATCTCTCTCTCTCTCTTTTCTCTTTTCTCTCCCTGTCTCCTTGTCTCATTCTCTTTTCCTCCATTAGCTGGAAAAAAAGTTGGATTCATATGACTACAATGCAGTCATCAGAACATCCTGAAGGTACAGTGATAGGAATTTAGACAATAAAAGATTTTCAGCACAGCTACTGTGCTTTAAATCATCTAGCTTACACTCATCAGTAAGGATACTTTGAGCTACAAGTGGTTAAGTATTTATTAAGTTTTTACCAGGTACATTACAACAATTATGGAAAGTGGACACTAGAAGAAGTTGATCTATGGAATAAAAATCAGGAGTGTATTTTTTAGGCTAAATACTCAAATCTGTTAATTACTAGATGAATTGACAAAATCACAGAATTTGTTGAAACACACAATTGAGGCATTAAATCTAATGGAATTATTGGAGAGGTGACAGAATGCATTGTAATTATTAACATGTTAAGGATCCTGAGATACTTAGTTCCTAATTCTCAAACATTTTGAACCTGTGGATGGCACACTTTTAAACAGTATATTTTGGGGGGAACACCTGAAGGGATTGCTATGAACTCAATTGTGTCTCCCCAAATTGACATGTTAGAACTCTAACTCTCAATGTGACTGTATTTGGGAACAGGGCCTTTGGGAGGTAATTAAGGTTAAATGAGGTCATAAGTGTAGGTCTCTAATCCTAATGGATCATAAAATATGGACATAAAACGACGAAGATCACTCTCTGCATGTACACCTAGGAAAGGCCATGTGAGGACACATAAAGACAGTGATCATCTATAAGCCAGTAAGAGAGCTCTCACAGAAACCAATCTTGCTGATTGATCTGAGGGTTCTAGCCTCTGGAACTGTAAGGAGGTAAATTTCTGTTGTTTAAGCCACCCAGCCTGTGGTGTTTTGTTATGGCAATCTGAGCTAGCATACACCTGTGTGTTAGGGTTTGTTCACCAGAAAGGCAGAAGAGGACACATAGGTATACATAAGAGATTTATTACAAGAATTGACTCTCGTGATTTTGGAAGCCAGTAAGTCCCACTATCTGCTGTCTGCACAGCCAGTGGTGTAATTCAGTCCAAGCCCAAAGGCCTGAGAACCAGGGGAACTGATGGGATATGTTCTGGTCTGAGTCTCAAAGTCCCAAAATCAGGAGTACTGACGTCCAAGGGCAGGCAAGTATGGACGTCCCAGCTCAGGTGGAGAGCAAATTCATTCTTCCTTGCCTTTTTGTTTTATTCAAGCTTCACAAAGGATTGGATGACACCCACCTGCACTGGCAGGTAAATCTTCTTTACTCAGTCTACTGATTCAAATACTAATTTCTTCTGGAAACAGCCTCACAAACACCACAAGAAATAATGTTTTACCAGCTATCTAGGTAATCTTAGCCCGGTCAAGTTGACATAAAATTAACCACCAAAATAACATTAATGTGTCACCAAGAATCACTACACAACCATCCTGTTGTACAATATATCATATATAAGATTATAACCTCTAGTATTGGTCACTTTATCAATGAGTAGAATTGTTTTCTTCCATGATACCATTTTTTAAATGTTTATTTATTTTTGAGAGAGAGAGAGTCTAGAGAGAGAGCATGAGCAGGGGAGGGACAGAAAGAGATGAAGACACAGAATCCAAAGCAGGCTCCAGGCTCTGAGCTGTCAGCACAGATCCCGATGCGGGGCTTGAACACACGAGCTGCGAGATCATGACCTGAGCTGAAGTGGGACACTCAACTGACTGAACCACCCAGGGGCCCCCAATGATGTCATTTTCTTATATACTCAGCAGCCAAATTTTTTTTTCAGGAGCAGATTTTCAAACACTGCATTTCATATACAATCTTGTCTTTGGCATCAACTTCAGATAACAACTCTAACTTTTCACTTGTACTAAGATTTTGACCCTCTTTATCCTGCTCTATAACCATCTTTACCACTTACACCAAAATGTGTTACATAGTGATGAAAATATAGCAGTGCCCTTTGGTAGATTCACAGCATAGAGGTTAAGAAGAGCTAAAGGAAAATTTCTGCAAATAAAATTCTCATTTTTATTACGAAAATAAAATTTCTAAACATTTAAAATGTAATAGGCATGCCATCATTGAGACCGAGAACTTATCCTAAATACTTTGAAAGAGGACCTTGGCTGACAGAAGAGTAATGTAATAATGCTATACTGACTCTGAGGATTGATTTAGCTTCTAACCTTAGCAAGATTCTGGGGAAAATATGGTGGGTGTTAAGGTAGAGAAAACAAACCTGAAATACTTAAAATGAAAGAGACAAAGTTATATACTCTGGAAAAAATTAACAGAAATCATTATTATTATTATTATTATTATTATTTTAAATGCTTATTTATTTATTTTGAGAGTGAGAGAGCATGTGCATGTGAGTGGGGGGGGGGGGCAGAGAGAGAGGAGAGAGAAAATCCCAAGTAACCTACACATTGTCAGCATGGGGCTCCATCTCTGGACCACGAGACCATGACCTGAGCTGGTATCGAGAGTAAGATGCCCAACTGACTGAGTCACCCAGGTGCCCCTAATATTTTTTAATAATTATTTTTATTATAAAATATATGCATTTGCTTATGTGTGAGGCACTTCACACAGAATATCTCATTTACTCCTCTACTCTATCTTTGGCAGAGTATATTATTACTATCTTTATTTTACGTAAAAATGCAATGTAATGCTCAGAGACATTCCCAGGGGTTCATAGTGAATACGCAGGGTGTCAGAACTGAAGCCAAGCCTGGATAGGTCTAAGTCCAAAGCTTGTGCATATTACCACCTTGTAGCATGTCAGAAGCTTGAAGAGCCAATGCTTGAATGTCATCTATTTATCCTTTGTTCAGTGATGATTTTGTCATTGCTTGAACATAAACATAGTTCTGCAACATAGAACTTACTATCAATTCTTTTTTGATACCTTGATAGACTGTACTTACTGAATTGAAATTTGTCTTTCTATAGGTCCTCGTCAATTGGTCTCAGATTTTTCTTTGTTCATACAACACTTTACATGAGAAATTTTGTATAGCTCTTCCTTTTACTCATTAATTTAAAAATATGATTACCTGGACGCCTAGGTGGCTCAGTTGATTAGGTGTCCGGCTCTTGATTTCAGCTCAGGCTATGATCTCACAGTAGGTGAGTTCTAGCCCTGAGTCAGGCTCTGCACTGATAGTGCAGAGAAATCTGCATGATCTATATCACTGCTATAGTTACCAGCATTCATAATCACTGAAATGTTATTTTCTTTGATATATTCACTTACCTAATAAGTATATGTGTGTGTGTGTGTGTGTGTGTGTGTGTGTGTGTGTGTGTGTGACTATGTGAATGATACTTATGGCAAGTGCTGGAGTTCAAACACAGTCCAGCAAATACAGTTCTGTTTTACTGTCATAGAAGACAATAATGCCTTAATTAAGACAATAATGTTCCTGATACATTTTATCACTTGCTGAGCTGCATTATGCATTCTGGATTTATTTGTGAAATCTTTAACATAATAAATTATGTGCAGGCACTATAAAACGTAAATTAACAAGTCTACTTACTTTGTGAGGAAGTCAAATTTTATCATAAATATAGTTATATTGCACTGGTAAGAAAACCTCAATACCATCATCTTCATCTGTAAAGGATCTTATTTGCTCTTTTCAGTGGAATAAGTACTACTTGTTCTATTGTATGGACTCTTACTGGGTTGTTTTGTATATAAATTAGGAAAGAAAACTTTATATTGTATCTTAAGAATCTTAAGAATTAGGAGCAAAGATTATCAAGTACTTACCACAATGTTGTTTCTCTTCCTTTAAAATTTTTAATACAGACTATCAAAAAATATTCAAATATTTATGGAACAAGACACAAAAATCATTTTATTTTTTACTTTTTTTTAATGTTTATTTATTTTTGAGACAGAGACACAGCATGAGCAGGGAAGGGCCAGAGAGAGAGGGAGACACAGAATGTGAAGCAGGCTCCAGACTACGAGTTGTCAGCACAGAGCCCGATGCGGGGCTCGAACTCACGAACTGTGAGATCATGACCTGAGCTGAAGCCGGACGCTTAACCGACTGAGCCACCCAGGCGCCCCACAAAAATTATTTTAAATTGCCACATCAGTTTCTGTAAGGAGGGTATAAAGATCAGTCCTTTCTGGGTTAATCCATCTTGTTCCATGGACTTCAGATTAAACTTCTAACCTGTGATGTCTATCTTATAATTTTTTATTCGTGTTTACAAAGAAGAGCTTGGTTGAAAAACTATGGCTCTTTTTAAGGCAAAATTATTCCTAATACTATATTAAAAAATCAATGGCAATTCGTGTTCTGAGATCAATATCATTATGCATAATTATGGTACAAATAACATCTTTATACAGAAAAATCAATGTTTTACCTACAAACGAGGGCAGTTCCTTCCCGACTCCTCCAAAATACGTTAACATAAATGGAGTAAGAGAATGCAGGATCTTTATTCTGAAAATATAATAGAAGACTACATATAGAAGGCCCCTATTATAAAGTCAGGGTATAAAATCAATAGGAAAAGCAAGGAAACATTTATGGAATTGAAATAGTAGTGTGACTAACATTTCTTTCAGTCCATTATATTTCTTTTTCTTTTTATTTTTAAAAAAAATTTTTTTTTCAACGTTTATTTATTTTTGGGACAGAGAGAGAAGGAGCATGAACGGGGGAGGGGCAGAGAGAGAGGGAGACACAGAATCGGAAACAGGCTCCAGGCTCTGAGCCATCAGCCCAGAGTCTGACGCGGGGCTCGAACTCCCGGACCGCGAGATCGTGACCTGGCTGAAGTCGGACGCTTAACCGACTGCGCCACCCAGGCGCCCCAGTCCATTATATTTCAAATTGACACAAAAATAAGTGAGAAAAAATAAATAATAAGCTTGTTAGGTGAACAGAATAGATATGATAATAGAGAATATATTTTCAAGGAAATATGGACCATTTACAAAAATTGACCACATATTAAGGGAGCCTAGCCATATTAAGCGTCTGACTTTGGCTCAGGTCATGATCTCGTGGCTCATAAGTTTGAGCCCCGCGTTGGGCTCTGTGCTGACAGCTTGGAGCCTGGAGCCTGCTTCAGATTCTGTGTCTCCCTCTCTCTCTCCCCTCCCCAGAGAGACGCTCTGTCTCTCTCACAACAATAAACATTAAAAAAATTTTTAAAAATTGACCACATGTTAGGCCCCAAAATAAACATTTGTAGATGCTATAGACATTTCATAGAAATTATTCACCGATCAAAGTATAATCTAGAAAAAAAATTGTTAAAAAGCATAAAAAGTATATGTGAGTAGAGAAAGTTCCTTTCTACTCAACTATTGTTAATCCAAGGAGAAAATCTAAAATATAACTCTATTTTTTAATATAATTTATTGTCAAATTGGCTTCCATACAACAACCAGTGCTCAGGCTAACAAGTGCTCTCCTCAATGCCCATCACCCACTTTCCCGTCTCCTCCACCCCCCATCAACCCTCAGTCTGTCCTCTGTATTTAAAAGTCTCTTATGATTTGCCTCCCTCCCCCTCGGTTTATAACTTTTTTTCCCCTTCTCCTCCCCCATGGTCTTCTGTTAAGTTTCTGAAGATCCGCATATGAGTGAAAACATATGGTATCTGTCTTTCTCTGACTGACTTCTTTCACTTAGCATAATATCCTCCAGTTCCATCCATATTGCTGCAAATGGCATGATTTCATTCTTTTTCATTGCCAAGTAGTATTCTATTGTATGTATAAACCACATCTTCTTTATTCATTCATCAGTTGATGGACATTTAGCCTCTTTCCATAATTTGGCTATTGTTAACAGTGCTGATATAAACATTGGGGTACGTGTGCCCCTATGTATCAGTACTCCTGTATCCCTTGGGTAAATTCCTAGCAGTGCTATTGCTAGGTCATAGGATAGATCTATTTTTAATTTTTTGAGGAACCTCCACACTGTTTTCCAGAGTGGCTGCACCAGTTTTCATTCCCACCAACAGTGCAAGAAGGTTCCTGTTTCTCCACAACCTCACCAGCATGTATAGTCTCCTGATTTGTTCATTTTAGCTACTCTGACTGGCATGAGTTAGTATTTCAGTGTGGTTTGATTTGTATTTCCCTGATGATGAGTGATGTGGAGCATTGTTTCATGTGTCTGTTGGACATCTGGATGTCTTCTTTGGAAAAGTGTCTATTCATGTCTTTTGCCCATTTCTTCACTGGATTATTTGTTTTTTGGGTGTGGAGTTTGGTGAGTTCTTTATAGAGTTTGGATACTAGCCCTTATGTAATAAAACACTAAATCAGCATCACCACTGTGAAAACACAAAGGGCATTTCTACTAAAGACACAAAGAAAATAAAGGACCCACTGTCAACATTATTGCACAATATTGTCTTGGAAACATCAGCCAATGCAATCAAGTAAAGAGAAGATATTAAGTATAGAGTACAAAAATACATAATATGATTGTAAAGATATAAAACTCCTTCAAAATATCTTAGAAGCTATTCAAACTATACAACTACTAGAAGCAAAATAATCTTGGGCACCTGGGTTGCTCAGTCAGTTAAGCCTCCAACTTGGCTCAGGTCATGATCTTGCAGTTCTGAGTTTGAGGCCCACGTTAGGCTTAGTTCTGACAGCTCAGAGACTGGAGCCTACTTCGGATTTTGTGTCTCCCTCTCTCTGCCTCTCCTCTGCTCTCTCACTCTCTCTCAAAAATAAATAAACATTAAAAATAAAAAAAGGAAAGAAATTCTAGATGACCTAGAGTTTGGCCATGCAATACCAAAGACTCAATCATGAAAGAAAGAGTTGATAAGCCATGCATTAAAATTAATTTTTTTCTCTGTGAATACACTGGCAAGGGAATAAAAATACAAGCCACAAACTGGAGAAAAGACAGATCTGATAAAGGATTGTCATCTAAAATATACAAAGACCTCTTAAAACTCAAAAATAAGAAAACAACCTGACTTAAAAATGCTTTTTTAACAGACACCTCACCAAATAAGTCATGCAGATGGAAAATAAGCTTATAAAAAGACGTTCTGTATTATGTGTCATCAGAGAAATGCAAATTAAAAGAAAAAATGAGGTACCACTGTATACCTGTTAGAATGACCAAAATCCAGAACACTGACAGCACCAAATGCTGACAAGGATGTGAGACAATAGAAATTGTCATTCATTCCTCCTAGAAATGCAAAGTGGTACAGCCACTTTAGAAGACAGTTTGGTGTTTTATTATAAAACTAAACACACTCTTGCCATATGATCCAGCAATCGTGCTTTTTGGTATTTACCCAAAGTAGTTGAAAACTTATATTCACACAAAAATCTACACACAGATGTTTATAGCAGCTTTATTCATAATTGCCAAAACTTGGAAGCAATCAAGATGTCCTTCAGTAGTGAATGAATAATGTGGTACATCCAGACAATGGAATATTATTCAGGGCTAAAAGGAAATGAGCTATCAAGCTATAAAAAGACATGGAGGAAACTTAAATGCATATGACTAAGTGAAAGCATCCAACCTGAAAAACCTATATACTACATGATTCCAACTGTGTGACATTCTGGAGAAGGCAAAACTCTGGAAACAGTTAAAAGATCAGTTTTTGCCAGGGCATAGGGTGGAGGGAGGGACGTTGAATAGGTGAAGTACAGAAAATTTTTAGGGCAGGCTGCTGATTTCTTGTATCTTCACTTGATGGAAAGAAAGCTAGCTAGCTCTCTGGCCTCTTCTCATAAGGGCACTAATCCCATTCATGAAAGTTCCACCCTCAAGATCTAATTACTTCTCAAAGGCCAGACTTCCAAATACCATCACATTGACATTATGGTTTCAACATACAATTTTGTGGGGACACAAACACGCAGTCCATTGCAAACTTATTTAAATAAATACCAAGGAGTGTAATAGCTGAATTTTATGGTAAAATTATGTTCAGTTTTGTTAAGAAACCACCAAAATGTCTCCCAAAGTGGTTGCACCATTTTGCATTCCACCCAGTAATGAATAAGAGAGTTCCCATTGCTCCACATCCTCATCAACATTTGTGAGTGTTGTCAATATTCTAGATTTTGGCCATTCTCATAGATATTAATCATGGTTTCTCATTTTTATTTTTATTGCATTTCCTAAATGACATATGATGTGAAGCATCTTTTCATGTGCTTAAATTAAGCATTTGTATATCTTCTCTGGTGAAGTGTCTGTTCAGGTCTTTTGCCCAATTCTTTTACTTATTGATTGATTTTATTGAGTAGTGTGTTTTCCTGTTATTGAGTTTAATGATTTTTTTTAATGAGCATAATAACATCTTTTTATATGCTGATGGAGATGATCCACTAAAGGGTGAAAAATAATGTAGGAGAGAGGAGAATTTCTGGAGAATACCTTTAGGATGTGAGAAAGACTCAGTGTAGTGCTCAAATTTCTTAATTATATAATTATTGAATTTTTCAATATATGAAAACTGAATAGTGTTTTTAAGTATATGTGTATATATACTATAAAGTATATATATATATATAATATACATAAATATATGTATTGAAGTATACATAGTAAGTATATATTTTAATTGTATTTTATATAAATATATAAATAAATATATTTAAGTTTTATATATTAAGTATATATATTTTGTTGAATATATATGTATGTATATATATACACTGAAAATATATATACACTGTCTTGTATATGTATATTGTATATAATATATATACTGAAGGTGTGTATATATACTGAAATATGAGAAGTCTAGAAATTTAGCTGTGGGTAAATCACAAGGTTACTAGGGAAACATTGTAATAGAATACATTATTTCCTGGAAATTTGCATATTATAAAGTATTATGTTTAAAAAACTACAATAGCCACTAGTGTCTTCATGTCTTAAACACAATGTTCATAAGATGTTATTTCCCCTCTATCTTCTCTTTCACTACATTCCCTCTGACCTAACACACAGGCTTGTATTCCTCACAAATTTTAGACAGACTACTTTTCTGTTATAAGGAGAATAAAAAAGAAGGTGCCAGCCAAGAATGAGTAAAACAGTTTGGTTCCAGCAGGCTGGCAGGACCTACTGGGATGTGAAGGCTTTTAAGGCCATGAAATAAGGGTTCTCTGCATAAGGAGCCAGTTGGCCTCTAGTTATAAAGACCTTAAGTGGTCACATGAGAATTTGGTTTCCTAGAGAAAAGACAAGAATTGGCCTGTAAAGATGAGATCTCACATAAAAAAATCATCAAAATGCTTTTTGAATGAATCATGTTAATTTGTAGGTGTTCAAAATAAAGAAACGTTGTTCATCTGGGGGCCAAACATTTTGAGAATAAAAGACTCTTAAGAAAATTTAGCATTAGGGGCACCTGGATAGTTCAGTTGGTTAAGCATCTGACTTCAGTTAAACATTTCACACAGTTTGTGAGTTCGAGTCCCATATCAGGTCATCTGCTATCAGCACAGAACCCACTTCGGATCCTCTGTCTCCCTCTCTCTCTGCCTCTCACCTGCTTGCTCTGTCCCTCTCTCTCAAAAATAAATACACATTAAAAATATTTTTTTTAAAAATTTAGCGCTAGGGATAGTACTAAAAAATAAAAATTCTCAAGATATTAATAAGAGCTATCTCTATGAATGCGATCTGGAGGGATTATTCTTTTATTTTTCTTTCATTATTTTGCTTACCTGAGTTTGCTTTTGTAATATACACCTATACTTCACATAAAAGTTGCATTAAGAACTAAAACTAAAAACACTCCACAGAATTATCCTATTTGGGGATTGTTGGTGGCATAAGAAGCCTAAGAGATCTAACCAAACAAACCATGGTAAATACATTTTTCTGTTCTAGCTTTAATTGGTTCACAGTTGCCAGAAGCATTGTGCAAGAATGATTCTGAAGCCTTCCTTGGCTTCAGTAGGGAAGAGTGCTATGGTTGATTAGTGGTACCTACCATGGGTGTAGAAGGTGGAAATTGCAATGTTTCTCAGGTGTTTGCCATTTATTATCTAAATCAGCTCACTCATTTTACAGATGGCCAAACAGAAGCCTTTTGAAAGGAAGGAATTTACTGCCCAAGATCCTACAGAGTTCTAATGACAGATCAATTGTATGCACTTCTAATTCAGCGTAGAAAATGATGTGTTGTGAAAAGTCTTATATACTAAACACTTCTTGTGGTAAATTTGCAAATAATACGAGGATCCTTTAAAATGCAAAATTAAAAAATGAATAAAAATAGTCCCCTAAATTTTCCTAATCACTGAATCATTTTCCCTATTCAGAATTCCACAGCCTGAGCTAAGTCCACCTGACTCTGAGATCTCACATTTATTTTTAAATCCACAAACTAGCATGCCCAGACACGAGGTATCATTTTCTCTAAATTAAATAACAATCAAGACTCTGTCACTTTCCTAATGAAGACTCGTGCACAGCACCAAACCTTCTGAAGTATTTTCAGGTGAGGATGTGTGATTTTAGCAACTAGACTTGTTAAGGGACGCATTTAAAGAAAAAAATTGTCCTGAAAGGAGCTCTTGAGATTTAACACATGATTAAATAGGGGAAAGCTGGCAGAACTCTGCATTTTTCTCAAAGGAGAGCAAAAGTACAACAAGGTTATCCCTTTTAGGAGGAGACCTGCTACTGACTCACTTAATGACGAATATGGCAGTTTCCAGTGAAAGCGGAAAGTAGTGATATTTGTTTAGGAACACTTATGACTGTTTTGGTTCTTCGTGGACCACATGGTCAAAATTGCTTTTCAGGATTCATAGCTGATCTTATATATGTCTCTTGCATCACTTAGATAGGGAGGTCCCCCCCCCCCTCCTTTGTCACTTAGCTCTCAGCTGAGTTGTCACTTTGGTCTGGAAGTTTTCCTATTCCCCAAACTGGGTTTCCTGTCTTTCCTCTACATTCATTGACTGTTGTTTCTTGGATCACTGCACATACTGGTGCATTAGTCTATTTACTTACTTTTCTGCCATACCACATTATCAGCTCTGTGAAGGCAGAGAGTATGTCTTTCGTCTCTCTTGAGAATTCTTCCATGCCTATAATGGTGTCTACTGTATAAGTGATTATTAAATACATATGAATGAAAGAACAAGATTTACCCATTACTAGGAATGTAAGTAGCCTAGGCTCATTTCTCCATTGATTCTAAGCCTGCCATTCAATTCACCTGGGGTTGATGGGAAAGTGGGAATAGGTAGGATGTGACTCCTGAGCAATCATAAAAGATACTCTGTGGGGAATAAACTCCTTCCACCTTGACTTGTCAGCAAGATGTAGAGTGCCACCTATTTGGAAAAAGAGAGAGAGAGAGAGAGAGAGAGAGAGACAATAAAACCTAACCTATTCCTCTGATGATATCAAAGGGATAATATATTGATTTGAGATGCTAACATTCACAACAGAGAAAGTAAAATAATAAAAATTGTCAGAGTATAAATCTCATTAACTTGCACATTTTGAAGTTGATAAAAACATGTAAAATTGGCTTTGCCTCATTTCAGAGTAATTACTGTACTCAAAACTTAGAAAGTCAATAAATGCATTTCAATGTATATGATACAATAATCGTGCATTATGGTCCATTTTCAAACAAATCATAATTACTGTCTGAATATGACTCAAATCACCAAGGAACTTTCAGAAATGCTAAATTACTTGCAATTTGAACATGCTAAAAATGCCATGCCTTTTACCACACAGAACAGATGAGTGATGGGCCAAACTTAGAAAATGCAATTCACTCTCAGTGATGTTACTAAATGCTTAACAGATGGTCTGGTCACTGAGGTTATGCAAGGCCTGTTTACTTAAAAAAATCTGATTTTAGATATTTTCATGGACTTCTAATTAAGATGCTTTTAAATAGTCTAAATCTTTTCTGTTCTGGGAATATTAACTCAATCCAAAATCCATTTTTTTTTTTTTTTGCACAAAATGCAGAAATCATTCCTTTGGCCATTTAAGTAATTTAAGCTTTTTTAAAGGTCGTCTTTGGGTATAGATGTTTTTTTTTCCCCCATTTAGTTAATATATTCTTATAATCCAAGCCATGTGCTAGTAGGAACTGATTAAAAAGAGTTCAAAGAGTCTATCCCTAGTCTTCTAGATTCATGATTTATCACATAATGACCATTGGTGTCTGTAGGGTGAGAACATCAGTTCTTTATCTCAGTGACTGTAAGAGGAGCTTCCTCAGCTAAGTCTTAAAGAGTGAGTAGAGTTCAATGAGGATGGCTGGGAGTGAGAGAAAACACAGAATGTCTAGTATATCTCTAGATGACTGGCAGTAGACACCTCAAGAGAACTAAGTGGAGAGATGCTTGATTATAGTGGACCTTGAATGTCATGGTAGCATGGATTATAACCTAATGGTAGAAACAATCCACTCAAGGGTTTAAACCAGGGCAGTGAACCTTCAGATAAATGCACTAGAAAGACCCCTTAAGCAGCAGTGTTGAAGGCTGATTAAAAGAGAAGCAAAGCTAGGCAAGTTCCAAAGTGCAAGCTAAAATAATAATCCAGACAAGAAATATAAGCACTCTGGGTACCTGGGTGGCTCAGTCGGTTGAGCATTTGACTCTTGATTTCGATTCAGGTCGTGATCTCACAGTCAAGCCCGTACTGGGCTCTGCGCTGACAGTGCAGAGCATGCTTGGTATTCTCTCACTGTCCCTCTCCTGATCACTATCTTTCTATCTCAAAATAAATAAAATAAACATTAAAAAAATTAAATATATATATGCACTCGAATAAAAATATTTAGGAATATGTTAAGGAATATGCCCTTCCCCTCACTTACCTGCATTTATTAAGGAAAGATAAGCCATGGGACTGAGAAGCCAAAAGGATTAATTAGAAAAGAGTAAAGCAGTAGTAAGAGAGTCCTGTCAGCTTTTCCATATCACATTCTAGGTTCTTCTTGGGGCCGTTAAAAATCTTGCCTTTGGCTTCTCATGTATACCCGTTTAGTGTCATGATTAGTTCCTGTTTCTTAACTGAGTGAATTGAATTTCATTTCATTATTACAATAAACAAAAAGTCACATAGGTGATTCATTTTAAAAGGATGACAATTGTAAAATCTTAATGTGGGCTTCAAGATTGGCCTCTGCTCACCTTTCCAGCTTCTTTGTGGCAACTTCTCTGCTTCCCACGATGCCTTGCTCAGTTCACTGGCACAACAAGCTTGTTCCCTTTTGAGGGTTTTTCTAGATATCTGTTGCTTTTCCTTGAATTGTACTTCATCTCCCTCTTTTCGTGACTGTCTCGCCCACATTTACTTCAAAGCTTACGTGTCAACTTCTTAGAAAGGACTTCATGGCAGTCCCCCATCTGTTTGTTTCCCTAATTGTCAACATTTTTCAACATGCATGATTTTTTTGTGTGGTATTTTAGTTCATTTTCCAAATACATAGTGCCTATACATTTCTGGAAACACTTTTTTTTTTAATTTTTTTTTCAATGTTTATTTATTTTTGGGACAGAGAGAGACAGAGCATGAACGGGGGAAGGGCAGAGAGAGAGGGAGACACAGAATCGGAAACAGGCTCCAGGCTCTGAGCCATCAGCCCAGAGCCCGACACGGGGCTCGAACTCACGGACCGTGAGATTGTGACCTGGCCGAAGTCAGACGCTCAACCGACTGCGCCACCCAGGCGCCCCTGGAAACACTTTTTTAATGAAGCAATGAATGGATACAGAGATGGATAAATGTATGAAGAGAATAAAGACATATTTTGTTACATATTTGCCTAAGTATTGCTTTTTTGGTGCTATTGCAAATACATTTTTTTAAACATTAATTCCAAAAATATGTCACTAGTATAGAGAAAAACAATTGCTTTATATATTGACCAGTTTATTCTAAGACCCTGTCATACTTGCATACTATTTCTAGGAGTTTTAGAGTAATAGTGGGTGGTTTGGGGTTTTCTACATAGACAATACTGTCATCTGAGAATAAAAGTATTATTATTTATTTTCAACATTTTTACCATTTATTTTTCTTGTTTTATTGTACTATTTAAGATCTCTAGTACAATATAAAACAAGACTGGTTAGAGAGGACATTTTTGCCTGAGGAAAAAACATCTACATTGTCATTATTAAATGTGATGTTAACTGTCCTTTTTTTCTAGATATTCTTCATCAAGTTAATGAAGCTAACTTGTTAAGTACTTTTAAGTTAACAAGTTAGGAAGGCATCTCTCTGCTTCTACTTTCTGGAAGAGATTGTGAAGAATTGGATTATTTCTCCCTTAAATGTTTGATAGAATTCACTAGTAAAACCATTTGTTTATGTTGCCTTTTTTTCAAAAGGCTGTTAATTATTTATTCAATTTATTTAATAGATATAGGGTTACTCAAGTTATATATTGCCCCTTGTGTGAACTGTAAATGTCTTTCAAGGAATTTTTCCATAGGTTCAATAATGATACTCTTGTGTTCATTAGTAAAGTATGTCTCGTTACTTTTTTCTTGGTCAGCCTGGTTAGGTGTTTATCAATTTTATTGACCTCTCATAAGATCCAACTTTTGTTTCATTGATTTTTTTTTCCTATTTGTTTTCAATTTCATTGATTTCTGCTCAAATTATTATTATTTATTTTCTTCTGCCTGCTTTAGGTTTAAATTTCTCTCTTTTTTCTAGCTTCCTAAAGTAGAAATTTAGATTATTGGTTTTACATATTTTTTTTTTACTTTTCTTTTTAGAGAGAGAGAAAGTGTGAGCAGGAGAGAGGGAGAGGGAGGGAGAGAGAGAGCAGAAGAGAGAGAGAGAGAGAGAGAGAGAGAGAGAGAGAATTCTAAGCAGGCTCTAAGCTCCATGCTTAGCCTGACACAGGATTTGATTCCATGACCTGAGCCAAAATCAGGAGTCAGATGCTCAACCAACTGAGCACCCAGGAGCCCCTCTTTTTTAATGTAAGCATTTAATGCTGTAAGTCTCTCTCTAAGCACTGCATTTGTTGCCTCCTTCAAATTTTAAGTTATATTTCACTTTTATTTAGTTAAAAATGTATTTTCATTTCTCATGAGACTTATGTATATTGGCCCACATCAAATTTAGAAATGTACAGCTTAGTCTCCAAATATCTTGGAATCTTTCAGCAATCTTTTTGTTATGATTTCTAGTATAATTCCATTGTGGTCTGAGAATATACAGTGTAAAGTCTCTATTAAAAGTTTATCATGTGTTTTAGCACCCAGAATATGTTCTGTCTTATTGAATGTCCCATTGAGCTTGAATAGAAAGTTCATTCTGCTATTGTTGGATATAGTATTCTAAAAATATTGATCAGAACAAATTGTTTGGCAGTACTATTCAGTTTATCTATATTCTTACTGATTTTTCTGCCTGCTTGATTTTGCAGATGAGTATTGAAGTCTCCAGATATAATAGATTTTTCTATTTTCAGTTCTTTTTATTTTTTTTAATTTTTAACACTTATTTAATTTTGAGAGACACAGAGAGAGACAGAGCACAAGCAGAAGGGGCAGAGAGAGAGAGAGAGAGAGAGAATCCAAAGTAAGCTTCAGGCTCTGAGATGTCAGCACAGAGCCTGACATGTGGCTCGAACCCAAGAACCATGAGATGACCTCAGCCGAAGTTGCCTGCTGAGGTCAACTAACCAACTGAGTCAGTTAACCAACTGAGTCAGTTAACTGACTGAGCCACCTAGGCACTCCTCTCTTTTTGGTTCTATCAGTCTTTGGCTCACCTAGTTTGACTTCCTATTGTGAGGTGAATGCACACTGGAGATTATTATGTCATTTTGGAGACAAAGAATCTTTTTTGACTATTTATTGCTCTTCTTTTCTTAGTTTTCATCCTAGTTTTGAAGTTTGCTGTGTCTGAAATTCATAAAGCTACCACACCTTTCTTGTTTGCATGGCATAACTTTCTCTTTGTAATCTATATATGTCTTTATATTTAAAGTGGGTTTCTTTTGTACAGCATATAGTTGAGTTTTTTCATTCTGACAGCAGCAAGCCTGATGTGGGGCTCGAATTCATAAACCGTGAGATCATGAGCTGAGCTGAAGTTGGACGTTCAACTGACTGAGCTATCCAGGCATCCCTGTATTTTCCATTCTTTTGCTTCCAATCTACCTACTTCATGGTTTTTGAAGTGATTTTCTTATAGATAGCTTATAGATGATATATTTAGGTCATAACTTTTTTTTATTCCCCTCTACCAGTGTCTCTTTAAATTGATGTATAGAGAGCATTTACATTTAATATAATTACTGATATGTTAAGGTTTCAGTCTATCATTTTATTGTTTATTTTATGTTCCTATCTTCTATTTCTCATTCTTCTTTTCATTTCTTGCCTTACTTCGAGTAATTTGAATATTTGGGGGATTCCATCTTATTTTTACTGTTTTTGAGTAAACTATATAGGTATTTTAGGCATTATAATGTCCATGAGTAATTTACTACAGACTATTACTATTGACCTTACTTCCATTTAGGTCCCTGTACCCTCACACATTTAAAATACTGTTGTTTTAGAAATTTCTTTCTTATACATTGAACATAACTAAAGATTGTGTTATAATTTTTGTTTCAATCTCCAAATATGACTTAAGAAGAATATTAGGAAGGGGGGCTCCTGGGTAGCTCAGTTGGGTAAGCGTCTGACTCTTGATTTCAGCTCAGGTCATGATCTCACGGTTTGTGAGATCAAGACCTGCAGTGGGCTCTGTGCTGATATGTGGAGTCAGCTTGGGATTCTCTTTCTCCCTCTCTCTCTCTCTTCCCCTCTCTCTGCCCCTTGCACACACACTCTCTGTCTCTCAAAATAAATAAATGAACATTAAAAAAAAAGCATTAGGAGAAAGATAATCTATTTGGTTTACCGTATTTTTTAACTATTTTATTGTTTATCTTTATTTTTTGAAGTTTCAAGTCTCCAGTATTATCATCTCCCTTTTGTTTAAATAACCTCCGTTTGTCATTCTTTTTTTAAAGTTTATTTATTTATTTTGAGAGAGAGAGAGAGAGAAAGAGAGAGAGAGAAAGAGAGCACAAGCAGTTGAGGCGCAGAGAGAGAGGGAGAGACAGAATCCCAATCAGGCTCTGCTCCAGCATTGCAGAGCCTGATGTGGGTCTTGAACTCATGAACCCTGAGATCATGACCTAAGCCAAGATCAAGAGTCGGACACTGAACTGACTGAGCCACCCAGGTGCTCATTTTTCCTTTTGTCATTCTTAAAGAATAGTTTTGCTAGCAAACAGTTCTCTTAATTGTTTTTGTTGTCTTTTAAACCTAAGAATGTTTTGATTTCCTCTTCATTCATGAAGGATAGTTTCTTTGGGTATAAAAGTTACTGACAGTTTTTTTGTTTTCAGCACATGAAAAATTTGTGTTCCTTCCTTCTATCATCCATGATTTCAGATGAGAAACTGGCTTTCAGTCAAATTAATTTCCTCTATAGGTAATAATCATTTATATCTAGTTGCTTTTAAGCTTTTTTCTTTGTTTTCAGATTCCAAAAGTTTAATTCTGGTGTGTCTTGGCATGGATTTTTTGAGTTAATCTTATTTATGATTCCTTCAGCTTCTTGTATTATAGACTTATGTCTTGCTCTAAATGTACAAAGATTCAGCAATTATTATCTTGAATAATGTTTCAACTACATATCCTTTCTCCTCTTCTTCTGGGACCCCAGAAGAAGCTCTTCTGTTATTTTTACAGTTCCCAAGTCTCTGTTCGTTTTTTATCCAGTCTATTTTCTCTCTTTGTTTACATGATGAATGTTCTGTTGACCTATCCTCAAAGTTTACCAACTCTGTCAATGTCATCTCTACTGTTTTACTGAGCTCATCCGTTTTTTATTTAGGTTATTGTATTGTTTAATTAAATTTATATTGAGCAAGTTTTTATTTTTATTTCAGTTATTTTATTTGTTATATCTATAGTCTGAATTTTTTAATAAAATATTTCTTTGCTGAGGTTTTTTTTATTTGTTTCAAAGAAATACAAAGGTTCTATTGAGACAATTTTGTGATGAATTAAAAAAAATCATTACTGGGTAATTTCAATATCTGGTTCATTTCCTTATTGGCACCAATTTATTATAATTTATTATTTAACTTGTTGATTTTTTGATAGCTGGCATGATAAGCAGGCTCCAGTCTCTGAGCTGTCAGCACAGAGCCTGATGCAGGGCCCAAACCCACAAACTTCGAGATCATGACCTGAGCCGAAGTCAGATGCCTAACTAACTGAGCCACCCAGGTATCCCTAAACCTTATATTTTAACAAGAATCCATCCTCTTTAGATTGAACACCCTCTTTAGATTGAGTGTGTAAGTTTTAGTCTGCTTTTGTGGGATATAGTTCCAATGATGATTTAGTTTTCTAAGCCCTTGCAATACTTTTCTGGTCTACTTTGTTCTTGTGTGTGGGGCAGAATACAAGGTAGCTAGTACAGGTCCAACTATTGCCATTCCTGTAGGCAGATCAGGTGAACAGCTGTCAGCAGGTATGGGGAAGGGTATGTGATTATCTCTGAGTTCTACTGGTATCACCACCACAGGAAGATCAGGACTGTGGCTGCTGGCAGCTGTTGGGCATGGGATAGAATAGCTCATCTGGGCTCTACTAGTACTGTTGCTGCAGGCAGATCAGGCCCACCACTGCCATTGTGTATAGATCTCCTCATTAAGTCACATCTGGGCTTACCTTTTGTTGATCCTTTGCATAGAGAGAGTCTACTGTTTGTTTGCTTTTTGCTCGCTTGCTTGTTTTATATGACTTTTGGCAGCTCTGGGTTGTAGGACTCTCTGGCAGTCAGTCTAGAATATATGGAAAACTCACTAGTGTCATTCTTCAGGTCCAGTAGTTTCTGGCCAGTTTACTTTCTTCAATCCATCATTAAGAGTTCTTTTATGGGTTTTTGGTTAAGTGTCTTACTCTTGCTTTCAGCTTAGGTCATGATCTCACGGTTCATGAGATTGAGCCCCATGTTGGGCTCTGTGCTGACAGCATGGAGCTTGCTTGGGAATTCTTGCTCTCCCTCTCTCTCTCTCCCTCCCCCACTTGTTCTCTCTCTCTTTTTTTCTCTCTCTCTCTCTCAATCTCAAAATAAATAAACATTAAAAAAATAGTTTTTTTTAAAAAAAATTTTAATGTTTATTTTTGAGAGAGAGAGAGAAACAGAGTGTGAGCGAGGGATGGGCAGAGTGAGAGGGAGACACAGAATCTGAAGCAGGCTCCAGGCTCTGAGTTGTCAGCACAAAGCCCAACACAGAGCTTGAACACACAGACCACAAGATCATGACCTGAGCCAAAGTCAGATACTTAACCAACTGAGCCACCCTGGTGCTCCTAAAAAAGGGAGTACTTTTATGACTGAATTATTGAATTATTTCCAGAGTATTGTGTAGTATTCAAAGGGGAAGATCAGGGAAAAGTGAATTTATGCCATTTTGTTCCAGAACTTGTCTTTTGATGTTATCCTTGTTGTATGTCAGGTTCTCATATATTTGTAAGTCTTTTTTTCTACCCTCTTGTCTGTCTGGTGTATTTAACTTATTGCTTTCCCACTACTACAATTATTTTGCTGACTATGGTTCTCAGGTTACATCTTAATGTATGGCGCGCTAGTATTCGTTTTCATTTAGATGAATTTTCTGTTCGAAATTCATTAGAGGAATTTTCTGTTAATTGCAAAAATCTACATTAAGAGGGTTTTTTTTCCATATATTAGGTCTGAAAAAGTTAAATCCCAGCATTTGTTCAGTAGTTCAAGAATGTCAAGATCAACTTCCCTGTGAAAATGAACTAGAATAACTAAAGCAATCTTGAAAAAAAATACTGACTGAATACATTCAGTTATACCAAATAATATAAGCAATACAAGTTTCCTCAATTGGAATCATTTTGTAACTCTATAGTACAATGTTACAACCAGAATACTGACATTAGAAACAAAATATAGAACATTTTCATCACCACAAAGATCAATCATGTTGCCCTTTTGTGGCCACACCCACTTTTCTCTGTCTTATATTGTGTAACTGAATGTGAATCAATAATTATCTCGAAGCAAAAGTTAAATTAAAAAAAACAGTTAAGAGATATGACATTCAAATGCAATATGGAAATTGTTTGGAACCTAATTTTAAAAAATGACACTCAGAAAGTTTTATGACAATAAAGAAATTTGAATATGGACTGGTTATTTGATGTTACCAAAAGCACTATAATTATTTTGTTATATATGATAATGGCATTGCAGTGAAAAAAAGTATTTATTCAAGATTCATACTATAGTACAGGAGTCAAAAGGAGTTGAAGTACTCTAGCAAAAATTCTAAAAGTGTGTGTGGAAGGTTTATAAAGCAGGTAGATAATATTTGAAAAATAAAGTGGCACACAAACTTTTTTTTCTAGTTTTATCTTCACATAATTTTAAAAATTAAAAAAAAATCTCATAGTTGATTTTCTAATTTCCTATGTCCAAACTGATGTTCCTTTTTTATAGCAGAGCACAGCTTCTTCCTTTCTCCAAGGTTTTCAGTCTTTTCTTAAGCTCTTCGGATCCATAGCTCAATGGTTTTTCACTTTGGGGTTTGTGTGTGTGTGTGTGTGTGTGTGTGTGTGTTTTGTTTTTGTTTTTTGTTTATTTGTTTTAGCTTCTGTAGTCTCTCTAGAATTGACACAGAGAAAGCAGCCACTTACTTATCTTCCTCTTTATTCTTGACCTTTCCTTCTGGAACACCAAATGATGTTGAAGATTTGAGACTTCATCATTCTTAATTTTCTGTAACTTTTTAGGTTCTTCTTTATTTGGGGATTTTATTTTTTCCTGAAGGATTCCCAGGACTCAATCTTCAACACCACTAATTCTCTTTATAACTAATGGGCTCTAGTCCATCTATCAAGTTTTTACTTTAATTAACATATTTTAATGTTATCATACCTAACTGCATTTTAGAATACCAAATTATAAACAAATAAGCAACTAATGACATAATACAATAATTTTCCACTTGTATTTACTGCTTTGGTGTTCTCTGTTATTTCCTGGATGCTGCATGTCTTTTCAAAGTTTCTGTTGTTTTGCTCTAATAACACTCTCCTCAAATCTTTATTCTTTTTTTTGTGAATGAGATGTCTCTTGTTCCTATTTTTATTTTCCTCCCTAAAAATTATTTTTTATTTCTACTGGTGTGATCACCTTTCTATTTGAGATTCTACTTTTCCTGAATCTGGTTTCAGTTTGTTCCCAAACCCATCTCTAGTGATTGGGAAGAACAGAATGTGTTATTGGGAGGTGTGCTCTGATTGTTTTAATCATAGGTGTTGGCATTCTGCATCACTCCTCTGGGTCAAAAGCCAAAGAGTACTACCACACCTTTGTAGATACAGTATTCAACCCACTACTTTAGCCTGTAGGTAATCACAAATGCTTCTTTGTGTTTATCCTAGTAGGGGAAATTGGTCAATAAACATGACTGTTCTGAAGGTGTTACTCAAATAATCACTGAGTTGGATGCACTATGGTCTCCTCCTTGTCATAGAATTTGGCTTTGAGTATAAATTCTTCACAAATTTTGAGCAATGATTTATTCACTTTTTACTTCTGTGTACATAGTCTTATCTGATTTCTAATTTTCAAAAACGTCTCAAAGTAAATGGAGGGTTAGAAGGTCAGAAAAATGGAGGTCTAGGAGATTTCAATGCTCAACTTCCCCCCAAAAAGCAACAAATTGAATAAATAAACAAAAACAAATTGACAAAAATAGCTCAGCAAAAGCTTTGAACTATAAGGAGGAAGCAGCAAAAATCCTGCAGAGCTCAAAGACTGAAGATGACCACAGAGAAAAGTGCAGGAAACATTTCACCTGTTCACACAATCCCCCAGTTCAGTGGAGCTCAGCACAAGAAGGTATCTCCAAGAGAAATTTCATCCCACAGAGCAAAGAACAGAAGAATCCCTGCAAACCTTACCCCTGTGGACATTTGCAGCATTTGCTACCAATGTCTTCTACAATCTAAACCAATGCTGATCCCAGATGATGAAGTCACTTAAGGTTGCCCCCACTGCATCGAATTCCCAAGGCTGGAGTTGTTACTACAGTGAGACCTGGCACTAGGGTCCACAGTCATGGCTCTGCACCACCTTTTGGGATCAAGTTGCCATAGTGCTTAGACATAGACAGGACCAGAGTTACTATTGTCCTAAAATCCATCTCCTGGGTCTCAGGTCATATCTTTCTGATGTGTCATTGGCCAGCCACACTGTCATTGATCTTGGCACTGCTCTCAGTGCCCTGATATGTGGCTTTCATGGACTACAACTGGAGATAAGCTGTTGTCTTATAACTCCTCCCCCTCCCACCTGGACCTAGCACTGATACCCACTAGTCCCAGGCCGTGTTGCTACTTCACTGTGCCCCCTTGGTTCAAGCTACTACTGCACTTTGTCACCCTTCTGCTTTCCACTGCTAATATCAGTCACTGCAGTGAGCCCCGGAAATCCAAAACCTAGTTCCATGAGAGATCTGCACAGACCCACAATTCAGACATTAGTGTCATTACTGCAGTTAAGTGTGCCTGTGTCCCAGGCCCCAGTACTGTGGCAATTTTGTATGTACCTTATGCCAGGACCCTAGTTCTGCTACTGGTCTGAGTCCCAACATGCCAGTTAAGGAACCATGAGAGTTCCCCTCAGTGAGAACTTTCTCCCACAGGCAGAGAGAGAGAGAGAGAGAGAGAGAGAGAGAATGGGAAAAGCCTAAGACTTGTAGCCTCTGAGGAGCTTAATAGTCTTATCCACCACTACCACTCACAGGTCCTCCACAATCATGGCCACAATCATGGCCACCCCAGCGATTGCACTGATGCTGACCTCAGCTGATGGAATTAAATGAAGATTACATCACTGCATCTCTTAGGCACCAAAGATACTGTATCCCATCTAGCTGGTATCCTTGCAGCTACCTTCAGCTAAATACTTTTCCCCACTGAAGCAAGCCCAAAAAGACCAGAAGAAATGATTGTGCCCTCAAATCTGTAAATAGCAACATAAATCTGGGGGGAATTATGGTCATCCAGGTACGTGCAGTTCACAGATCCCCAAACAGATATAAGCCAAAGAGATCTTCACTGAGACACATAATAATCAAGCTTTCAAAAATCAAAGACAAAGGCAGAATTTTGAAAGCACTAAGAGAAAAAAGACTCATCACATATATGGGAATCCCAATAAGGCAATGAGCTGATTTCTTAGCAGAAGCCTTGTAGGCCAGAAGAGAATGTGATGGTATATTCAAAGTGTTCAAACAAACAAACAAAATCCAAATGAGAACACATTACCCAGGAAAGTTGTCCTTGATCTTATATACAAAAAACTCTAAAACTCCACTAAACACACACACACACACACACATGGATTAGTAAATAATAAATAAACTAATTAAAAAAGGAATTCAATAAAGTTTTAGGATACAAAATCAACATACAGAACTCAGTTGCATTTTTATACACTAACAAGAGACTATCTGAAAGAGGAAGTAGAAAGCAATCTCATTTATGATACTATCAAAAACAATAAAATACTTGGGAATGTATTTAACAAAGGAGATGAAGGACCTATACACTGAAAACTATAAGACATTGATGAAAGAGATTGAAGAAGACACAAATAAATGAAAAATATCCTGTGTTTCTGGATTAGAATTTATATTGAGAAAATGTCTAGTACTCAAAGCAATCTGTAGATTCAATGCAATCCCTATGAAAATTCCAATGTCATTTTCATAGAAATAGAAAGAAAACTCTTCTAACATTTGTGTGGAACTACAGAGGACCCTGAAAAGCCAAAGCAATCCTAAGAATGAACAAAGATGAAGGCACCATACTTCCTGATTTCAAGGTGTATTACAAAGCTAATCTAAACACTATAATACTGGCATTAAAAAAAAAAGATGCATAGACCAGTGGAACAGAATAGAGAATTCAGACACAAACCCATACAACTAATTTTGACAGCAGTACTAAGAACACACAATGGGAAAAAGTGGATATCCATATGCAAAACAATGAAACTGGACACATACCACTCACAAAAATTAAATCAGAATGGATACTGGCTTAAATATAACACCTGAAATCACAAAATTCCAAGGGGGGGGGGGGGAGAAAACATAAGGAAAAGGACATTTGACATTAGTGTCATCAAGGATTTCCTGGATAAGCCACACAAAGCAGAGATAACAAAAAGTAAAACAAGGACACTACATAAAACTAAACAATTTCTGTACCCAAAGGAAACAATAAATTGAAAAGGCAACATACACAATGGGGGGAAATATTCACAGGCCATATATCTGATGAGGTGTTAATATCTAACATATATGAATTACTCATACAACTCAAAAGCAAAAAAAAATGTAAATAATCTAGTTAAAATATGGCAGAGGAACTGAATAGATACTATTCCAAAGAAGGCACACAAGTGATCAAAATGTATATGAAAAGGTGCTCAACATCACTAATCATCAGGGAAGTGCGACACAAAACCACAATGAGATGTTGCCTTATAGCTGTTAGAATGGCTGGTATCAAAATGACAATAGACAGCAAATGCTGGTAAGGGTGCTTAGAAAAGGAAATCCTACTGTACTGCTGGTGGGAATGTAAATTGGTTCAGCCATTGTGGAAGACGGTATGATGGTTCCTCAGAAAATTAAAAGCTGAGCTACCATATGATCCAGCAATCCCAGGATTAAGATATGTCAGTGCCAAGTAAATTCTTGTAAGTGTTTAACCCATGACATCAGAGAAACTTTAGAACAGAAGGTGAGAAATATACATTGGAGATAAAAAGAATTCTTATCAAGTTAGATCTTCAAAAAACGAGATGATGCAGCAGTTGACAAAATCTGAGAAGTTTGGGGACAAGAACACGAAGTATTTGATGCATTTTTTACCAGATTAAAAAGTGTCCTCAAATCTTAATTTTGAAAGAATCCTTATAATGACTGGTTTGAATTTTATAAAATGTTTTTTTTTTCCTGCAGCAATTGAGATAATTTGATTTTTAATCTTTTCATTTCAGGAATTTTGTGTTTATGTTACAAGTAAGGTTGGACCATAACTATTCTTCATACCATTCTTGCCTTGCATTGTCATTGGTTTTATTTGTGCCTCATAAGGTGATTTGGGAATATTTCCCATTTTTCTATGATCCTTAATATTTTGTTTGAGATACAAATTATTCTTTCCATTGAAATTTGGAATAATTTTCTATAAATCTATCTAGATCTGGCATTGTTGATATCATGGGTTGATTTTCAGCTATGGATTCACTTGTTCAATGGTTAGTGTATTCAGATTTTCTTTTCCTTCTCTAGTTAGTTTTGGTATTTGTTATCTATTTAAGTTTCCAAATGTATTATATGTAAGATTATATATCATTTATATATATATGTATTTTCTTTCCATTTTTTAGTCACTCTAAGGAAATTACGCATTTTTTCTCTTTCTGATGCTTCAACAATTTTGTTATTTGCTCATGTTGCTCTGAAGTTTCACTACATTGTGTCTTTGTATGGTCTTAATCTTATTAATTCCCCTCTCTTGTTTTCCATCAACTGTGGATAATTATAACAATTATCCTCTTGAATATTGACTTTACAATCTCTGCTGTCTCTCTTTAGAAATTCTACTAGCCATATATTGCAATATGTCATTTCTGTTTGAAAAAGTTTTGTTATATTTTACTCATGATTTTTACTTTGTTCTTTTATTCTCTAGTATCTTCAATACTTAATACCATTGATTCTGAACAAATCTTATTATTTTGATGGCATTTTTTCTCTCTCTCTAAATATATGTGTGTGTGTGTATATATATATACACATACATATATACACATTATATATACACATATACACATTATACACACACACACACACATTATATAACATAAAATGTATAAATATATGTTGACGGGGCGCCTGGGTGGCTCAGTCAGTTAAGCGTCCGACTTCAGCTCAGGTCACGATCTCGCGGTCCGTGAGTTCCAGCCCCGCGTCAGGCTCTGGCCTGACGGCCCCGGAGCCTGGAGGCTGCTTCCGATTCTGTGTCTCCCTCTCTCTCTGCCCCTCCCCCATTCATGTTTTGTCTCTGTCTCAAAAATAAATAAATGTTAAAAAAAATTAAAAAAAAATATATGTTGACTATCGGCCAAATGTTTTTTAGGTACTATATAAGGTTTTGGAGATATAATGGTAAACAAAACTGATATATGTTCTGTATTCATGGAAAGTACACATGCTATAATTTTGTTGTTGTTGCTAGATTTTTGCCCACAGCCATGATGGTTTTTTAGCATATATTCTAGACATAGATTTCCTGGTTGAAAAAAAGTGTGAAATATGCTAACATGTTAACACCATTGCCAAATTTTCAAGCTGAGAGTTTGTACTTATTTATATACAATAGCCAATTTAAAGGACAAGAACCCTCTTCCACAAAAATGTGTGTATCTTGTGCATGTGTTTGTGTATGTATGCATATTGTCATGAAAGCTTCTCTTGTTTTCCCCTTTTATATATTCTAAAACATTTTATATAACTTTTTTTAGAGTAAGGAAAAATAAATCAATATTAAATCAATCATTCTGGCCACCTCTTAGCAGTTCACATGAATTTATTCGCTAAAATGTGGTGTTTGGATTTCCTGAGGGCTCTATTAATCCATGCTATTTATTTGATTCTTCACAACACAGGTAATTTGTAGTTGATTAGAATCCATAACTTCTTTGTAAATCTTGAGAGTTATTTTACAGATTTACTGGATTGAGAAGAATTAAGACAAAAATCCTGGGTAATTCATTGTAGATGTATTAGGCCATTATTTCCATTTAAAATTATTTGAGGGGCGCCTGGGTGGCGCAGCCGGTTAAGCGTCCGACTTCAGCCAGGTCACGATCTCACGGTCCGTGAGTTCGAGCCCCGCGTCAGGCTCTGGGCTGATGGCTCAGAGCCTGGAGCCTGTTTCCGATTCCGTGTCTCCCTCTCTCTCTGCCCCTCCCCCATTCATGCTCTGTCTCTCTCTGTCCCAAAAATAAATAAAAACGTTGAAAAAAAAATTAAAAAAAAAAAAGAAATAAAATTATTTGAAATTAAAAGTTTGATATTTTTCAGTAAATAAAACTCAGACTCACCTCAAAATGTTGCCAAGTGGCCAGGCTGTATAAATGTGCCTGAACAACTACAAAAAATTTTTATGTAATGGAAGTAAAAAGGGCTAAGAAAAAAGTTTTTATTTATCAGATTATATTTCTCTTGCAGCACATTTCTTTTTTTTCCTCATGTTTCAAGTTTTTATTTAAATTCCAGTTAGTTAACATACAGTGTAATATTAGTTTCAGGTGTAGAATATAATGATTCATCACTTACAAACAACACCTCGTGCTTATCACAAGTGCCTTCCTTAATACTTATTACCCTTTTAACCCATCCCCCACCCTGTTCACATCCCTCCAGCAACCCTCAGTTTGTTCTTTGTAGTTAGGAGTCTGTATGATGGTTTGCCTCTCTCTTTTTTCCCCCATGTTCATCTGTTTTGCTCCTTAAATTCCATGTATGAGTGAAATCATATGGTATTTATCCTTCTCTGACTGACTTACTTTGCTTAGTATAATAGTCTCTAGCTCCATCCATGTCATTGCAAATGGCAATATTTCATTCTTTTTTTATGGCTGAGTAATATTCAGATATATACATATATATATATATATATATATATATATATACCACATCTTCTTTATCCACTCGTAACTAAATGGAGATTTGGGCTGTTTCAATAATTGGGCTATTATTGATCATGCTGCTATGAACATTGGGGTGAATATATCCCTTCAAATCAGTATTTTTGTATTCTTTGGAGGCACAACTAGTAGTGCAATTAATTGCTGGATCATAGGGTAGTTCTATTTTTAACTTTTTGAGGAACTCCCATACTGTTTTCCAGAGTGGCTGTACCAGTTTGCATTCCCACCAACAGTGTAAGAGGGTTCTCATTTCTCCACATCCTCACCAATATTTGTTGTTTCCTATGTTGTTAATTTTAGCCATTCTAACAAGTGTGAGGTGATATCTCATTGCAGTTGTGATTTGTAGTTTCCTGATGATGAGTGATGTTGAGCATCTTTTCATGTGTCTGTTGGCCATCTGGATGTCTTCTTTGGAGAAGCGTCTATTCATGTCTTTTGCCCATTTCTTCACTGGATTACTTTTTTTTTTAGGTGTTGAGTTTCATAAGTTCTTTATAGATTTTGGATACTAACCCTTTATCAAATATGTCATTTGCAAATATCTTTTCCCATTCTGAAGATTGCCTTTTAGTTTTATTGACTGTTTCCTTTGTTGTGCAGAAGCTTTTTATCTTGATGAGCTCCCAATAGTTTATGTTTGCTTTTGTTTCTCTTGCCTCCAGAGATGTATCTAGTAACAAGTTGCTCTGGCTGACGTCAAAGAGGTTGCTGCCCATGTTCTCCTCCAGGATTTTGAAGGTGTCCTGTCTCACATTTAGGTATTTAATCCATTTTGAACTTATGTTTTGTGTATATTGTGAGAAAGTGGTCCAATTTCAGTCTTTTGCATGTTGCTGTCCGATTTTCCCAGCAGCATTTGTTGAAGAGACTTTTTCTAGTGGATATTCTTTCCAGCTTTGTCAAAGATTAGTTGACCATACAGTTGTGTGTCCATATCTGGATTTTCTATTCTGTTCCATTGATCAATGTATCTGTTTTTGTGCCAGTAACATACTGTCTTGATCCTTACAGTTTTGAAATATAACTTGAAGTCCGGAATTGTGATGCCTCCAGCTTTATTTTTCTTTCTTCAGGATTGCTTTGGCTATTTGCGTCATTTGCGGTTCCATACAAATTTTAAGATTGTTTGTTTTAGCTCTGCGAAAAATGCTGGTAATATTTTGATAGGGATTGCATTAAATGTGTAGATTTCTTTGGGTAGAAGAGACATTTTAACAATATTTGTTCTTCCAACCCTGAGCATGGAATGTTTTTCCATTTCTTCATATCATCTTCAATTTCTTTCATAAGTATTTTTCAGAGTACAGATATTTTGCCTCTTTGGTTAGGTTTATTCCTAGGTATGTTATGGGTTTTGGTAAAGTTATAAATGGGTTGCATTCCTTGACTTCTCTTTCTCCTTCTTCATTATTGGTGTATAGAAATGCAACACATTTCTTTACATTGATTTTGTATCCTACAACTTTACTGAATTTGTGTATCAGTTCTAGCAATTTTGGGTGTCTTTTAAGTTTTTTACTCAGAGTATCATGTTGTCTACAAACAGTGAAAGTTTGACTTCTTCCTTGCTAATTTGAATACCTTTTATTTCTTTTTGTTGTCAATTGCTGAGGCTAGCACTTTCAGTACTATGTTAAATAATAGTGTTGAGAATGGAAAACTCTCATTGTTTTCCCATTGATGATGATATTAGCTGTGGGTTTTTTATATATGGCTTTTATGATATTGAGGTACCCTCTATCCCTACTTAGTTGAGGGTTTTTACCAAGAATGGATGCTGTAGTTTGTCAATTGCATTTTCTGCATCTGTCGAGAGGATGATATGGTTCTTGTCCTTTCTTTTATTAATGTTGCGTATCATAGTGATTGATTTGCAAATATTGACTCATCTTGCAACTTTAGAATAAACCCTATTTTATTATGGTGAATGATTCTTTAATATACTATTAGATTCAATTTTCTAGTATTTTGTTGAATATTTTTGCATCCATGTTCATCAGGGATATTGACCTATTATTCTCTTTTTCAATAGGATCTTTGTGTGGTGTGGAATCAAGGTAATGTTGGCCATGTAGAATGAATTTGGAAGTTTTTCTTCCATTTCTATTTTTTGGGGTAGTTTGAGAAGAATATGTGTTAACTCTTCTTTAAATGTTTGTTAGATTTCCCCTGGAAAGCCATCTGGCCCTGAACTTTTGTTTGTTGGGAGATTTTTTTATTACTTATTCAGATTCTTTGCAGATTATTGGTCTGATCAGGTTTTGTATTTCTTCCTTTTTCAGTTTTGGTAGTTTGTATGTTTCTAGGAATTTATCCATTTATTACAAATTGCCTAATTTTTGGCATATAATTTTTCATAATATTTTCTTATAATTGTTTGTATTTATGTGGTGTTGGTTGTGATTTCTCCTTTTTCATTCATGATTTTATCTATTTGGGTTATTTCTCTTTACTTTTTGTTATGTCTGGCTAGGGATTTATTAATTTTACTAATTTTTTGAAAGTACCATCTCCTGGTTTCATTAATATATTCTGCTGGGGTTTTTGTTGTTGTTGTTTTCTTGTTTGCTTATTTGTTGATATATATATTATTTATTTCTGCTCTAATCTTTACTATTTATCTTTTTCTTGTGGATTTAGGCTTCATTTGTTGTTCTTTTTCTAGCTCCCTTTAGGTGTAAGCTTATGTTTTGTATTTTGAAAATTTTCTTGCTTCTTGAGATAGGCAACACATTTCTAATACTTTGATTCAAAAATCTTTTTTTCATTTTTTGATAAAAGGAAAACATCAGGATAACTACCCTACAAAGCCCATAAATTTCATATTAGTGGACTTCCATTGGGTGAACCACAGTGATTCAAGATCCCCCAAATATTTGCAAGCTTGTTTGGCATTAGCTTGTTTTGGTCTATCTAAATTATACTCTTTATGTCCCATACATAGTTTTATTTAAGCCTGATTAAATAATAAGTCCAATAGAAGTACTAATGTCAGAAAACCATGTGAATGACTATGGACAGGATTTTTTTTATTCTAAGCAATGACATTTTTCATTGTCAGATATCTATCTTAAGAAGAGGTCATACGTGGGGCAGAAAAATGGAAATCCAGAATATGATCCTCAGACACTAGTGAGAAAAAACTTCCTCTTCCTCTCTCTGTGTAGGAGGTAAGAACCATTCCAGAGCATGGACAATCTTAGAATGTTGCCCATGGAGGGAGTGGAGGTTGAATTTCCTCTGGATATGTGAAGATGGCCCAGAGCAACACAGAGAAGAAACTAAGGCAGAGCTCATGCGGAGAAGCTGTAATTTAGTCTATGTGTTATATTTCCCTCTTATTATCTCAAGCTTTTGGTAAATTCTCATGAGAAGTTACAGTCTGGGAGTTTCAGTAACAATGGTGAACAGAATGGAAGGTCTTTCTCTATGCTTGGGGTGGACTAGAAAAGTGGAAAGAGGGGTCTTATCCACTGAGCTCATGAAAGGAGAAGAGTGGGATAGTCACTAAATGCTTCAGACATGTGTATTCATGAGGGTCATCACAGCAGCAACAGCCTGGGGGCAGAATCAAGAGCTTGCAAGAAATAACCTGTTCCTGAAGCCATGTGAGCATCACCATCATCATCACCATCCATAGACCTCTCTGAAGTAGTTAATGGACTTTAGAGGGGACTAATTTTAGCCTGTAAGTCAATGAAAGCTCATAGTATGAAAAATATGGTATCATGAGATTTTTGTGCACTGGACTTTTCCCAGTGCTGATTTATTTTTGTCTAGAAGGAGCCATTCTGGACTAGAGTTTATCAGCCTCATTATTTCTGAGTTTCCTATAAGCACCATCTCTACAGAATCTTCACACTGTACCCTCTCAGTGTACACCTGTCATTTCTTTCCTTTTTTCAGCTCATAACAGCTTTCCAAGTGTGAGAGGCATCTTAACAGGCTGGTAAGAGATGAAAGAGAGAAGAGGAGAGAAATTCCAAGGTTGGGAATGGGAATGAGGGAGGGTGAAAGGGAGAGAAGGAGGAAATAATCACACACACTAGCCTTTCTTATTAAAAATAAGATGTGTGATACTCTGAAAAGCAGAGATTTTAATGGTTGATTCAAATTTCTAAACGGATTGTGTCTCTCCAGGAGATCAGATTTTGCAAGAGAAATGGCTAACAAATACTAAGGACCCTAGAGTATATAGGACCATTTTATGCTAAATACACACTACATAGGGAAATTAACCATTTATCTTAACATGAATAGAAAAACATTATTATCTATTTTCATTTAAAAATTCAGTACTTGGGCTTTTAGTAAGAGAGACTCATGATTTTGCCCTTTGTCCCTCACTTGCCACTTTCTGAGGAAACTCTGCTCTAATGTTGGGTGTTGTGTTAACCTGTTTACATGCTGAAATGTGATATTACGTGCATTATGTTGACTTGTAAAGTAGGGACAGAGCTATTCTCTCATGTCACTTGATGTGGGAGATGTAATTTCCTCATCAAGTTGTTACGTTACAAAGCATTTTGTGATAAATGTACACACAGATTCTGTGTAAAAGTAAATGCAAGAAAAGGCAAATTCAAATATAAAAGAGAAGCCTATTACCATAATTAGGACTTTTTGTTTTAAATGAACTCAATATTCTCATTCTTTTTTTGTTATTATTTAATTATAGTTGACATCCAATGTTGCATTCATTTCAGGTATACAACATAGTGATTCAAAAGGTTTATACATTATGCTGTGCTCACCACAAGTGTAGCTACCATACAAGGCTATTATTTAGTGAAACCATTACGTTCATAGGCCCCTCCTTCTTAGAGTAGTGGTCTCTGGTAGATCTCAGAGTTAGCTTGAAGACATGAAAGCAAAACAGTTGCAAACTTGGATGAATGTATTATTCTTATGAAGTCATTCAGTACAGGAGTAAGCAATGTGATGTCTTACCATTATCTCATAGAGTACATTCTGAAACAAGCATCTCAAGAAATAGCAGGATGAGAGGATTATGGAATCTATATTTTCTAAAGTCGCGTGTACTTTAGAATATTCCAGAGTGTCTCCAGATGTTGTTTGCTGATAATCTCAGCATCTTGCTCCTTAACTCCTAAATTGTCTAACTCTGAAACTACAGAGGGTTATCCATAAAACTATAGAAACTTAGAAGCAAAAGAGTCAGAGAAAATTAGTGAGGATATCCCAAAGAAATTGACTAAATCAGTGGTTTTCAAACATTTTCCTCATTGTGATACACTATAAAAATCCATTTGATATCACGACACAGTACATGCTTACATATACATCCATATACACCTATATTTACACTTACATATACATATATATTTAACTGCAGAATGTATTCTATACTCACATATTTTGTTTCATTTCATTTAAAATTTTCTTATGATACGTAAGTTGCTATAATCACCACTTATGGGTCACAGTCTGCTGTTTGGAAAACACTTAGTTCTACTAGTGAAAAAAAAATCTGTTTTGCGTACACACACACGCACGCACACACAACCCAACAGGTATTTTAGACATCTGGGTATATACGAAATATGAAGGGGGTATGTAGAAAAGGAACACATTTAAAAGTGTTCAGACTTGCCTGCACAATGTAAACTCCTTTAATATAAGTATCTCAGAATAATCCAGGATAATTTCCCTAGTTTTCTCTGATTATATGACATGGGCTTGGTCATAATGAAATGCCAAGGAGAAAGGCTTCTTTTTCAAGAAAGAGTGATAGAAGAGTGATTGGGAAGTATATATATATATGTATATATGTATATATATATATATATGTATATATATGTGTGTGTGTGTGTGTGTATTCTCTCTCATATATATATATATATATATATATATATATATAATATAACTCTCAATTACTCCCACAGGGCCAGTAACATAGAAGGGACATAGAAGGAAAAAGTTAATTTGCAGATATTCACCAGGCTCAGAACGGCTAGGAAATTAAGGAGAGCCAAGAGAAGGTCATGCATCTTTAAAAAAACAAAAAACAAATCAAACAACAAAAACGTTGATCCAGGCTACCAGCTCTAACTGGCAAAAGGAAATGAAAGAGAAAGAGAAGAGGAGAGGGGAGAGAAGAGAGAGAGAGAGAGAGAGAGAGAGAGAGAGGGAGAGGGAGAGAGAAAGGGGTAGGGAGGGAAGAAAGGGATAAATAAGCTGACAAGATGCGTATTTAGATGGGGCTTTGCAGAAAGTATTTTTAATGGGACTCTTAGTGAAGTGGAAAGTGATTGGAAATGTATTTTGAGTAACTTAAGACAAAAATAATTTTTTGTCTGAGTGAAATAATTTTTTAAGTAATAGTTTCACATTTTTTGATTAACAGACTACCAAATAGTTCCCAAGAAAGTGATAAACAGGATATTTGGGACTCTATAATTAAAAAGATAGTTATAATTTCAATTGTGTTCAGTTTAGAGCATCCAATATAGTGAAAACTCTAGAATGAATATTCTATTAAGAACCTCAAAGGACCCAATGTTTTCTTCTTAGAGAAGCAAATGCTAAAGGGAGATAAAATCTGCATCTACAAATATGAGTTCTTTTGTGTAGAAAAGAATAGCACATTTTTTGGTTTGACTGAATCACACACAAATCAAAAGAAGGATCTAATCCTTCATTAGAGGGGGATTTAAGATTTCCAATACTGTTTCCAACTTTAGGACCCGGATTCTAGCTTTTGCTAGAGAAAACTTGGAAGATGCAAGACCATTATAAATTGCGGCTTCCCCATAAAGTTGTCTTCTAAAGGCTGACTCTGTTAAAGGTGAAAAACATGCAGGATGTTTCAGAACTATCTATCATTAAACAAAGAATTTCAAAGAAGTTTTAGCTTTTATGTCACCAAGATGGACTGATGCTAGCCTCCAGGAATATAGTGGTATGGATTCTAAAACCACGCTTGAAATAAGTTAAGAAAAGAGTTGGAAATGTTTTCATGAGCATACCAAAAGGGAGAATAGTTCTGGAAGATCAATTTTGTTTGTTCTTTGAATTTTGAAATATTAGGAGAAATGCATTTATCTTCTAAAACAAAAATGACATAGAAATAAAACATATTTTCAGAATTACTTGAAATTATTTCATTATCTGTCATGGGTATTCAAATAAAGTATGTCAACAATTTTGAAAATCTAAATTTGAACTCAACATGAATGAGTCATGGTTTAAAAAGAGTACAGCTTTAAGTCAGGAGACCTGTCTTAGTGACTACAAACCGGTCAATTGATGTTAGCTTCATTACTTAACACAAGGGCTTAACATAATATAATGTTAATTATATGGTTATGTTATTGAATAACTAAAATTATGTTTTTTAGCAAGTAAAAATTAAACAAAGGGGAAATGAACTTTAAAGAAGTAACTTGGGGGTTTAATTTTTTTTTTAATGTTTATTTTATTTTTTAGAGAGAGATACAGAGCATGAGGGGGGTAGGAGCAGAGAGAGAGGGAGACACAGAACCTGAAGTAGACTCTGGGCTCTGAGCTGTCAGTACAGAGCCCAACATGGGACTTAAACCAATGAACCATGAAATCATGACCTGAGCCAAAGTCGTATGCTTAACTGACTGAGCCACTAAGGCACCCCTGTTTCTAGCATTTTAAATGGTAACCTGTATGTAATCCATTTGTTTGCCAAAGCCTTGATACTAAGATCTGGGGAAAACAAAGCATCAATTTCATTGAATATTTTAGTGAATACAGTTGAGTGGTTTAAAGGTAACCTTGCAAACAGAAACATGCCTTCTGTCTGGATAGCAATTATAATTAGCTAATTATAATTGGAAAGGAAATTTGATTTTTTAAATTTAGAAATAATAGAATATTAATCATATGATACCTAAACTAATAAAAGATTTTTCTTTTCTGTTTAAGAATGATAATACAAGCAAAGATGATTTTTTTTTCATTAGAAAAGCAGATATGTTTATTATATTATAAAATACACAGTACCATCCTTTTTAGGCAAGATTCAAAATTTTTTCAAAACTGAATATTGATGTACAAAACAGAAATGTCAAAATTCTATATAAAGGGAAAAAATATGTGGCTATCTTCTAGCACACTGAATTTGGATAATAATATGCCAGAAGTATTAAAATATATATACAGCACTTTCGGTCTATGGTTTCTGGTTCAAAGTTTTAAGAAATTTTTTAATTATTATAGTCCAACAATGATTTCAGGAGTAGATCCCTTAATGCCTCTTACCCATTTAGCCCATCCCCCATCCCACAACCCCTCCAGTAACCCTCAGTTTGTTCTCCATATTTATGAGTCTCTTCTGTTTTGTCCCCCTCCCTGTTTTTATATTATTTTTGTTTCCCTTCTCTTATGTTCATCTGTTTTGTCTCTTAAAGTCATCAGATGAATGAATTCATATGATATTTGTCTTTCTCTGACTAATTTTGCTTAGCATAATACCCTCTAGTTCCATCCACATAGTTGCAAACGGCAAGATTTCATTCTTTTTGATTGCTGAGTAATACTCCATTGTGTGTGTGTGTGCGTGTGTGTATGTGTGTGTTGTTTGTGTGTGTGTGTATACCACATCTTCTTTACCCATTCATCCATTGATGGACATTTGGGCTCTTGCCATACTGTGGCTATTGTTTATAGTGCTGCTATAAACATTGGGGTGCATGTGTCCCTTTGAAACAGCATACCTTTATCCCTTGAATAAATACCTAGTGGTGCAATTGCTGGGTTGTAGGGTAGTTCTATTTTTAATTTTTTGAGAAACCTCCACATTGTTTTCCAGAGCGGCTGCACCAGTTTTCATTCCTACCAACAGTGCAAGAGGGTTCCTGTTTCTCCACATCCTCACCAACATCTGTTGTTGCCTAAGTTGTTAATTTCAGCCACTCTGAATGGTGAACTGATATCTCAGTGTAGTTTAGATTTGTATTTCCCTGATGATGAGTGATGTTGAACATCTTTTCATGTATCTGTTGGCCATCTGGGTATCTTCTTTGAAGAAGTGTCTATTCATGTCTTTTTCCCATTTCTTCACTGGATTGTTTTTTGGGTGTTGAGTTTGGTAAGTTTTTTATGGATTTTGGATATTAACCCTTTGGATACTGCAATATCTTTTGCAAATGTCATTTACAAATATCTTCTCCCATTCCATCGGTTTTGCTGATTGTTTCCTTCGCTGTGCAGAAGCTTTTTATTTTGATGAGGGCCCAGTGGTTCATTTTTGCTTTTGTTTCCCTTGCCTCCAGAGACATGTTGAGTAAGAAGTTGCTGAGGCCAATATCAAAGAGGTTTTTTCCTGTTTTCTCCTCGAGGATTCTCATGGCTTCCTGTCTTACATATATGTTGTTCATTAATTTTGAGTTTATTTTTGTGTATGGTGTAAGAGAGTGGTCCAGGTTCATTCACTGTCCAGTTTTCCCAGCACTACTTGCTAAAGAGACTGTCTTTATTCCATTGGATATTCTTTCCTGCTTTGTCAAAGATTAGTTGGCCATATGTTTTTGGGTCCATTTCTGGGTTCTCTATTCTATTCCATTGATCTGAGTGTCTGTTTTTGTGCCAGAAAAGATGATTGTTAATGGAATTTGACATCAGTTACCTGTGAGTTATATTAATTTTGAGAGGGGCTTATTTGCTACTTAACTCTTTTAGGCAGGATAAAGATGAGTAAATTTTGGTTGCATACTAAGTACCACCAAGAATACCAGGACATACTTGTTAAAGTATTTAAGAATTTATTTTTGACGAATACATGCACTCTAAGAAAGTAATTTAGTAAAATTCTGATTAACACAGACAAATTTGTAGAAATCTTAAATTACTTCTTTTTTCTCAACATTCATATTTTAGAAAATTAAGACACAACACAAGAAAATACTATAGTAATATATTCGTAGTTTGTCTTCAGATGATAAATTCCATGAATCTGGAAACCTATATGTAATGTTCATCTCTGAATGATTTGGGTCTAGGAAAGAATATAATAAATACTAAATAATTGCATGTTGAGTGAAGAGATGAAAATCCCTGTTAGAATTTAAAGCAAAGATAAACCACAATCCAAAAGAAACAACTTATACACTGGAAGAACACAGATATCTTCTAGAGATAGGCACTAATCTTGAAATGCAAATTTGTTGAGAATGAGACATCATCAAATCCTTCAATTTTGGAGACAGTGTTTATTACAGCATTGTTAGGCTATAACTTGTTGTGATAGGAATACAACCTTAAATTAATAGAGATCTTTTTCATGGACCAAAGGTTCAGTGTACTATTATGTTTAAGATACCTTGTTTTGAATCAGTCTTATCTAGTTTCAAACACCAACTTGCTCACTGCTTCTAAAATCTTGGGCAAACTGTATAACATTGGTAAGCCTCAGTTCTTTTATTCTTTTATCTGTAAATTGGATAAGAGTGTTTACCTCATAGTCTGGTTGAGAAGATAAAATGTGTATATGAGTACCGTAGTTAGACATAGTAAGTGATAGATGGCAGCTATGATTAATGTAATAATAAGTTTCCACTTACACAGGTTTATTGGAAACTTTATCAAAAATTTTAAAATTAAATCTGTTTTTCTGTTCTGGTAAACAGAGCTTTAAAATCTTCAGCTAGCAAAGAGAAGTCAGTGAATTTTCTGGTAAACTGAATTATCTGGGTTACTTAAATATTTTCTTAATTAAATCACAAAACATTGGTTTATGCAAATTTTCCAATATAAAAAAGAAATTAGGTTTGAAATATTAAATGCTATAAGAAATGGAAGATTATTGAGAAACAAAAATTTATAATCTCTGAAAATATGTCAATGAGAAAATACAAATTCATTCATAAATCATAATTTATACATTTTCCTGAAAATGAATAACTATTTTAGAGTGAGAGGCTCTTCAGACTTTTGAGTGGTGAGGCCTTAGACTTCTAAATGAAGATAACAATATCTACCGTCTTTTTTTATCTCTTATATATCTCTTATATATATATATATACACATAAAAGCGTATATAAGTAGAGATTGACATAGCAATTAGCACAATGCTCAGTATATTTTTTTTTAATTTTTTTTCAACGTTTATTTATTTTTGGAACAGAGAGAGACAGAGCATGAACGGGGGAGGGGCAGAGAGAGAGGGAGACACAGAATCAGAAACAGGCTCCAGGCTCTGAGCCATCAGCCCAGAGCCTGACGCGGGGCTCGAACTCACAGACCGCGAGATCGTGACATGGCTGAAGTCAGACACTTAACCGACTGTGCCACCCAGGCGCCCCCAATGCTTAGTATATTTTTGACAACAATAATAATGAATTTGATAATAAGGAACTTCACAAACATGTTTAGCCAATTAAGGTTTAAAAAGTCAGCAAATGTCCAGAGGAGACATAGTAATAAATACCATAAGGAAATAACTACTACACTCAGAAAATATCATTGATTATATTAATTTGTGTTAAGGGATGTATTTTATTTTCAAGCTGATGAGTATCTGTTTCTCTGCAAGGATGGGAATTTGATCTTAACAACTCCACTATGTCAACATAAATGGATATTATGGAGCACTAATGCAGGAATAATTTTCTCCTTCTTTCTTTCCTTTTATGTTACTCTGTGAATTTTCTTTATGAGATACTAATGATTAGATACTCGTGTCATTATGATTTTTCTTCTTGTCAACCATGCAGGTCAGGATGGAGGCATATTCACATAATATACAATTGTCATTATTTACGTGATGTGAGTGCTCACACTATTACACTTTAATGAAAATTAACGAAAAACACTTTGCCATTATGATTATGATATATTGTTTTTTATGCTTTGGATCTTGCTTCAGCTAAAAACTGACAGAAAACCAAGTATGATAAATTACATGTACTTTATTTTTGCTTTGCTTTTTGAATGTAAAGGGACACTGTGATAGTTAATTTTGTATGTGAGCTTGGCTGGGTCACAGGATGTCCAGATACCTGGTTAAATATTATTTTGGGGTTTGTCTGTGTTTCCCAAGGAGAGTAACATTTGAATTGATAGACTGAGTAAAGCAGATTGTTCTCCTCGGGGTAGTTGGGTATCATCCAATCGGTTGAGAGCCTGGATAGAACAAAAAGTGAAGGAAGGTTAAACTCCCTTTCTGCTGACCATGTGAGCTAAGACATCAATCTTCTTCCCTTGGCATTCCTGTCCTTAGGCCTTCAAATCTGGACAAGAGTCTATAACACATATGTATCTCCTATTCAGGTCTATTTCTCTAGAGAACTCTGATTAATAAAAACACATAGGATATGGAAGTTATGGACCTTACTCTATAGCAAATCTCCCAGCAATAGGAGCTTACAGTAATAAAAGCTGAAGAAGCACGTTACCTTTTCTGGTGCTGAGAAATACTTTAGATAATGTGGATCATTTTTGAAATGATAGCATCTCAGTCTGGAATTGCTGGAAATTTACTAAAGTCTGGGTTTGCCCCAACAGAAAAGCTTTGACTTTAATTACACCTTAATGCTATTGCTTTGTCAGAGTAGGACCTCTGACAGGTGGAACTTTAGCAGACTAACATGCATGAATTAATATAGTTTGTAGCTTAGAGCAGAGGAAGAAAATTGAAGCAAGCCTCTAATAAATTATGACATCCATTATGTGTCTGCTGACAGTTCTCTCTATGACTTTGACACAGGACCTAGTGAAATTGCAATGACACCATTTTCTTTCATCATTCAACAAAGAAACTAATGATTTCTCTCAGTGCAACTGTTTGATTTCCCTTTATTGTATGCTTGCTAACAACATCAAAAACCTCCCTATTTTTGTAAACTCCTTTTGGAAACTGCAAAGGCAATTGAGATCTTTGAAATGATAAAAAGTTTCTTTGTCAAGCAAAGTTTTGACTGTAAAAAAGTATGGGCCATCTGGGATCTTGGCAACAAATACAGTTTGCTACTCTTGGAACAAGAAATTCTTCTGTCATTGTAACCCATGGGCATCAAAATGATGTGGAAGATGCTGCCAATAACCCTCAAGTAATTCTTTCCCACCAGCTTAAAAGTCCCAATTAAAAGTTTGTCAAAAGAATCTCTGCCTATATAGACAAGCTATGGGCTTACTAGCAAAATAAATATTTTTACAGGTATTTCACTTTTTGCTTTTTTGAGAAGTGAAAAAGTGTTCAACTTGAACATTAAACATTAAAATAAGGTGTTTGTTAGTTGCTTAGATTAATTGATAAGGTACTTGAACCATTGAATAAGGTAAATTTTAATATTTAGTGTCATTCATTCAGCCACTTCAAAGTGCTACTTAAGGTACTACTAAACCAGTTTGCATTGTACAGTGAAGTAGTTATGGGGGAAAATAATTGGACTTTACTGTGCTGGAGTAAGTGTTTCTTAGTGGCAAACCCTGCTGACTCCTCTGCAGGTTGAAACTGGCATACAGGAGCAGTGTCAAACTTTTCTGAAGGTTAATTATTCCTAAATAACTTTAAAGTTGATTTACCTTCCTTTACTGCATCTCAGATTATGGATGACCTGAAACTTGCCAAATACAATCTTGTGAGCAAAGTAAATGCTTCAAATCCAATCCCCTCAGCAAATCCTGTAGAATCCTGCTGAGCATTATTGCATGAGTATCAATACCCAACAAGGAAAGTTTTTCTAACGTTTACCTTTGTGAACCAGCATTTTTTATCATTGTCATCAAAAAGAGCATTTGGAATCAAATGAATATAAAAAATAAAATACATACTACCAGAAGACACTCCCCCCCCAGTTCATTTCTTTCTTTCTTTCTTTCTTTCTTTCTTTCTTTCTTTCTTTCTTCTTTCCTTCTTTTTCTTTCTTTCTTTTTTCCTTTCTTTCTCTTCCTTCCTTCCTTCTTTCCTTTATTTCTCTTTCTTTCTTTCTTTCTTTCTCTGTCTTTTTCTCTTTCTCTCTTTTCCTTCCTTCCTTTCTTCCTCCCTTCCTTCCTTCCTTTCTTCCTTCCTTCCTTTTCTTCCTTTTCTTTCTTTCTTAGAAAGGGGAGAGGGAAAGAAAGAATCCCACGCAAGCTCTATTCCCAGCTCAATCTCACAACTATGACTTGAGCCAAAATCAAGAGTCGGACACTCAACTGAGTGATCCCCTCAGGTGCTCGTAACTTACCTTTAAAACAAACCGTATTGACCTTTCCAAAAAAAAATCATACTTTTGAGATAAATTGAGGTTTTGTTTACATTTTGCTTTCCATATTTAGATTTATTTAAGCTTTATTTTTATAAGGATAGCTTTTAATCCATGTCAAGAATATCAGTTTCCCCTCAGAAAAATAAACTGCACATAGATGTCCTCTGGAAAACATCTAATTCATTATTTTGTGTAGATTTTAACTCAATCATTAATTTCTGGAAAAAGTGTTTTCTGGCTTCCCTTATTCAGGCAAATTAGCCTACTGTATTCTCACATTACCAAATATCAGCTCTTTATGATACTTATAAATTTTATGTATTTGTATGCATTTTTTAACTGATCTATTCTTTCACTGGCCTGCATCTTCCATGACAGCAGGGACTCTGCCTGTTTTTCTTTGCCATTTTCCCCCCAGCACCTACAAGAATGATAGCACATGGTAAGAAGTTGCTAAATCTTTATTAAAGAAAAATGAAGTCTTACTGAGTTGAAAGCTTCTTGAATCTGAAAAACAACTACCACCACCACCACCACCACAACAACAACAACAAACAAAATATATGGTAGAGAAGACTAACAACACCCTGAGGAAAAGACCATAACCTTCACACTGCTAGGTCATTGATGTGCTCAGTTTCTAGAGGGTTTGAGAGAGAAAAAGAGAGGGAGGGAGACAGCTGGACATGCAGACTTAGGACAATTACAGAACATTTTAGACTAGATAATTCTGCTGAGCCCTCTAAATGAGATCCACTGAAATAATCTTCTTTATTTTACTATTATGTGTACACACAAATACACATGTATATATTCCATATATACACAAAGTGTACATATATTACAGACATATACAAAGTATACATATATTACATAAATATGTCTATTTGTAGATATTTCACTGTTCAGTATAAATGTAAAGAAACATTATCTTCAGTGTGTCATTGTTTTTACATATACTTTCTAAGTGAAATAAAGTGTTATTAAATTATCCCAAGTGACCATGTTTATGATCTGCTCTTCCCCTGTTTCCATTTCAATAACTTCTGAGTGACATGGCAGTTTTCCAGCTATTTACCAGGGGAGCCATTGTTGGAAAACCATTCTTTTGGTTAATAGAAAAATGTTTATTTTTCCCCTATGATACAAAAAATTAAAACTTGTTATGCTAGCTAATTAACATAAACAGCTTTTTCTAAGACCTAAACAAATAATTTTCTGATTTTTAAAAAATTTTTGCTTAAACTAAATACATGGATCCACTAATAAATAAAGTGCTAAGATTGGAAACATCACTAACAACTAATTATTTTAATAATCTGGCTGGTGAATGCATGATTTTTTACCATATCACAAACAGGAAGTGATTTTGTCATCCAGGCTTTTTCCAGTGTGTTCATGATGTTCACTTGTTGGGGGAACTGTAATGCATCAGGACTTAGAAGCACACCACAGTGTGCGACAACACTCTGCACCTTGGTAGGAAATTGTATTTTTCAACCTGTTTAATCTGCAGGGTAAGGTAACTTCCCCCTTCTTTAACACCCACCTCAACCTGATTTGACTAAAACATAGCTGTTATTAAAAGCAGCCTTACATCATTACTAACTCTCGCGGCTGCTTAATCATCCAAGTTCAGTGCTGAGACAGAGAATTCAAGTGACATTCTAAAGTCTACTTAATTGCTAATAATAGAAAATACACCTCAAGGAGAAAGCCTGGAGTTATAAGAAGAAATACTCCTCTCTCTGCTCACAGACTATCAGAGTTGATTCTTAGTTACCTTCAGTAGTTTCTTCATCAGCACAGAATTCTCAACTTTGGTTTCTTTTATGACTGTTCTGGGTGTATTGAGTATAAAATATTAAGTCTGAGAGGCCATTCAGATCCAAGTATCTAAAGGCAGAATATATCTTAGATTAGACACAGCAAAGGAAAGGATTGTTTTGATGAAGCTATCAGTGCCAGCCTTAAAAGCTCTTATTTTGAATATCCACTTATTGAACAACTTTCCTATTCAAAAAGCAATTTAAAATGTTACAGGATAACTCAAGATCTTAAAACTTATGTACATTTGTTGTATGTGTACATATATAAAGTTGAGTGTATTTTTGTGCATTTACTCTATAAAATATTATCTAGCATGTTAATGTTAATTTAAAATATCTACTATTATTTTACTAAAATAGTAAGATACCTAGTAGGATTAGTAAGAAAAATAGTAACAACAATAAAATTTGTCATTAACAGGCACTTAACTAGTGTATCGATTTAAATATATTTTCTAATTTTATTTAATAGCATTGTTATGAAATAATAATGTGTTGTATGGGCATTATTGTTATTCACTCATTCAGTCAAGGTAGACAAACTGCCGAAATGGACAACCCTAATGTATAGTATAGTTTATTTGCCCTCACGAATATGGATAATCTTCATAGTCAGCTTTCCATTTTGTAAAACTACTTTAAAAGTCCTTGCATCATTCTGCATTCATCCAGTAAACAGAGACAAGGCATGGGTATAGGACTACTGAGTGCTATTTAATGGGACAAGCCCAAACAGAGTTATCGTGGCTTTCATTCATAGTCTATTGGACAGAAGATAGTCATGTGGCCTCCTCTTACTGCAAGTACAATAGGGAAAAGTATTATTATTATTATTATTTTGGTAAACACATGATAATCTCTGCTTTTATCAGTGAATAAAATAGAATTAGAGAATTGTATCATCTCAAACCAAACAAGTAATTGAGACCCTAGGTGTTATTTAAAGTTAAGTATGGCATTTCCAGTCATGATGAAGTAACTGGAGCCAGAAGTGATGTTCCAAAATGGTAAATGAAAAAGTGAACAAATGTCTGAATCAACTGCTACAGACATTGATCAAAATGCTGTGTAAGACTGTGAGCCCTTAGAAGAAAGAAAAAAAAATGAGTTGAGCCTACAATTACCTTGGCTTTCTGGAAGCACTTTCTGGACCAGAGTATAGGAATAAGGAAATGAAACAGAACACAGCAAATCATTCCATTGAGTAGGCAGAGATTGGAGTTTGGGAAGCCTGAGGCACCTGACATTGTGGTCACAGCACCAGAGAAGAGAAAGCTGTACAGAGAAAACAACATCTTAAATCTACGAAGGGATCCCCATGTGTCTGTGTTTGAATACTAAACCATGTGTACTTTAAATGAAACTCTACAAGAGTGGGAAAAATAAGTAGGGGATTGTAAACTAGAGCATTCTTAGCGTTTACTCAAAGCTGGGAGAATTTTTCCAAGCAATGAGAAAAGAAGCTTTTGTTGAACATTCATGTCATTAAGCAAAGAGCACATTACCTTGTAGGAAGGCCAAACTGACAGTAAAGACTGCAACAGATCTGCTCAAACAAAGCATAAAAACCAGTTTTAAAAGGATTCAGATATGCTGCAAGTTACTGCCAAACAAAATAAAGTGCATCAATCTATAAAGAAAACAACAAAATACAGCTCTCAGAAATGTGATATTCAAAATCCCCAGCATCTCTTCCCAGAAATGTGGACATATGCGAGAGGTAGAGATTAAAGAGGATAAAGGGCAATAAAACAAAGGATAAAATCAGAAAAGTGTGGATGAGTTTGGCAATCCTTGAGTAGACCAGAAATTGGAGGAAATTTTAGCAAGGTCAAGAAAATCATATTCTAGAAGAGTCTTAAATATTTTAAATCTTAGTTTTATCCTACAGTAGGGTGGGGCAGTTGGAACATGAAAATTTTGGGGAGGATACTGGTGACACAAAGAAACTTATGCATTGGTTACAGAATAGATTTGGGGTGGAGAAAAGGGGGGCTAGGAGGATGGATATGAAAAAGAACAGTCAAGAATTAAAGTTATTTATTAAAGTAGTATTGTAATTATTTAGCTATAAGCCTGAAATAAGATGAACAAGGCTTTGTAGTGACTTTTTTTTCAAGATAAGAAATCTATAGCTCTTTGAAAGGTCAAGGTCTCTGAAAGCCCCAGCCTGGAGAAACTCTTACTTGTAAGAGTCACTTTATTTATATTGAAATAAAAACTTCTCCAGTTCTAATAAAGCTTACATCACTTTAATACCAAACATCTTTTTGAAAGTCATAGAAATGAAAAATATGAGGGTAGTTAAAAGCCAGAGGAAGTTGAGAAATAAACTATTAAAATAGAGTAAGTATAAGCATTCTAGACTTCTTGATACATGTGATTCTTGTGAGGCAAGGAAGTCCATCCAGAGCTACATGCACAGAAGTCCATCCAGAGCCACAGACATTTACATTACTTACTACACTTATAATAAGTATAAATGCTTATACTGAGAAAATGCCTGGTAATTTTTTTTTAAGTTTATTTATGTATTTTGAGAGAGAGCATGCATGAGCAGTGGAGGGTCAGAGAGAGAGAGAGAATCAGAATCAGCCTCCATGCAGTATCAGCGTGGAGTCTGATGTGGGCCTTGATCTCACAAACCAAGAGATCATGTCCTGCGCTGAAATCAAGAATCTGCTACTTAACAGACTGAGCCACTCAGGCACCCTGGTAATTTTCTTATTAATTTGGACAAAACGTAACCCAATTTTTTGATATAAGCAATAAGGCAGACTTATTTCCTCTGTTCTATAAAAGTATTTTTTAATGTAGAAGTCTGATATTCTAATGTGAGAAAAAAACCTATAATTTAGTAAATGAAAACACCATTTGTCATAAAAATCTTCAGTACTAAGATTAAATTTTTACTAATATTAATTCTATGATCAGTGCTTTTTTAACAACTATCTTCCCTGGGAGCACCATGAATCTCTAAAAGTGTTATTCAAAATTTCCCCAGAGTCTAATGAAGATAATTTGCTAATGGATGTTTTGTTTGATTTTTATCCAAAGGCAAAGGAGGACATAATTGATTAGCATCTGAATGTGAGAAACACAAGAGGTTCCTTTAAAAAATGATGCTCTCATAGTACAAACAAAAGCTATGATTAATGTTTTTGTCAAATCCATAAAAGAAAATGGAAAGGACATTGCCTTCTCCCATCAAAGGTGTACAAGGGTTACAACTATGCTTTGGCAGATCATTTGTGCTTTCCCTTTGGATATGGCACTAGCTCGCTCTTTTCAGTCTAGAGTTATAAAGAATAAATAGGCTATTAACATGTTAATCAATATTTATTCCTGCCCTTGCAAGTTCCACATTTGTTTAAGTTATAGTTTTAGGCTTATGTCGCTTGAATTAAACAGATATTATGATGAGGCTTGGTTTGAATGTATATTACTTTTTTGTATATATTTGGAAAATATATTTAAAGTAAAATAATAAAATTTCTAAAAGCACAAAGAGGTATAATGTATAAGTCTTCCTTGTGCTTTTAACTACCTCCTGTTTCACACCCCCGACTTAACTACTAACAGTTTCTCATTAACCAAAATATGAATAAATATAAGAAATTAATTATACGATGATATAAAATAGTACCTTGCATGTGCAAAGTATTTTATAGTTAACTAAGATCTTGCATTTATAATTTTTTCATCTTTTTTAAAGTTTATTTATTTTGAGAGAGAGCGCACATGCACGTGAATGCATGGGGGAGTTGCAGAGAGAGAGAGAATCCCAAGAAGGTTCCCTGCCGTCAGTGCAGAGCCCAGTGTGGGACTGGAACCCATGAACTGCAAGATCATGACCTGAGCCGAAATCAGGAGTTGAATGCTTAACTGACTGAGCCACCCAGGTACCCCCATAATTTTTTATTTTCATGCAGAGGATGAAACTTAGACCTAGACGGGAAAGTAACAGATTACATCATATAGCTAATGGCTGTAGAGTAGGACTTTACTATAGGTCTTCTGTCTCTAAGACAGGCAGACATGTGTGTCCAACACAGGCAGACATGCTTATACAATCTGCAGAGGACATCACAGTGCAGTGGGAGAAAAGACAAAAATAATATACATTCTTAAAGTCCTGTAGATTTAATGAGATGAATTTTAGAAAAGCAATAAAACAGTATCAAAATACATAAACCTCATTAACACATCACAAGAAAATGGCCACATAAGAAAAAGAAAGTTTGAAGGATCTGCAGTGACTGTTACAGTACTAAAGAAGTGAACAACCAAAGTCAAGTTAATATTGGAATTTTGTCCCCAAAATAAGAAATGGTCCTCTGCAGTTGATAAGCCATTTTTAGGCATTATGAGTTATGTCAGGTGTGCCTGAAATTTCTATCTCAGGGTTTCTAAAATTGACCACTGTGGCATTTGCTTTAAAAACAAATCCATGCTTACCCAAATTTGGGTAAAGTGATACACTGTATTCTCTGTCCCACACCTTGGGAAATATGAGAATATTAAAGCTCTGTGAGTTCTGGCAGGTAGACTCCTATCTAATGTGATTTATGCTAGTCGTCCTCAAATTTATTTGACTCTTGGGCTCATTATTAAAGTCACACTGTTACTTCACTAGGCACCATTTTTAGGACGTGACCTCTTCTTAAATGCCGAAAGATTTGAATTGTACGTGGAACAAGTCACCTAAAGAAATAAAGCATAATGTTCATCGTATGACATTTTATACCTTATTTTTGTTCTTGACTTTTCAGACAAAGCAAAGAAATCTGTGATGGATTCTTTTTTGAGAACCATCACAATTGCTTCCTAGACACTAATATAACCAAGAAAATCTAATTAGGGGAAGACAGTTTTAACTTTCCATTATTCATGCTGCCTGACTTCTTTCATAACTAAATGCATAGTCAATCAATTGAATAATCAATCAGCATATATTTTCCTTGTTTACGATGCATTCTGTAGGACAGACATTGAATCTGCCTCAAGGAGCTTGCAGTTCAATTGAAGTGGTTGGGCACAGATACACTGACAAATTATGTAACTGTGTGATGTTAAATATACATCATCAGAAATGTCACAAGGCAGGCATGATTAATTACCAAGTGAGTGTCACGAGTAGTTCACACACTGTGAGTTCAGAAGGAGTGAGGTCACAGTGAGTGGTAGTGACCTAAGGTGGCTTTTGAGATTCACATATGCTGAAGCATATATTTATGGCTGAGTCCAGATTCAGTTTGAAAAATGGCAGAATGCTTAAAAGCAAGCAACACAATAACACTTTTGCATGTTTGAATTAGAAGAGACACAGGAAGAAAAAATGTTTAGGCAATTAGCCACTCTGCAGAGCTTCAAAAAGAGGACTTTGGAAGAAAATGGTGAAACAAAAGAAATGAGAGGCTAAAACATGTATTAATTAATTGAACTTATTACTTAATCATTGTTCATTATAATCTTTGCTCACTCCTAAAGGAAGAGACAGGCAAATTGGTCTCCATTTAGATAGGGCTGAAGATATTGGTAAGGAGTGGAAATTGCCCAGTGAGGCGATTCTAAGTTTTGGCTCAGGAACGCTAAGTGAAATTAGGCATTAGAAATTAATGCAGAGATATTTCTATGATTCTACAAATCAGAAATTAATTTAGTTAATAAAAAAGCTAGGAGAGAAGTAAACTAAATAAGTAGAATAAATATATCTTTTTAAAAACATTTAACATTTATTTTGAGAGAGAGAGTTAGCCAGGGAGGGGTAGAGAGAAAGAGGGAGAGAGAAATCCTAAGCAGGCTTCACCTTGTCAGTGTAGAGGTGCAGAGCATGAGGCAGGACTCGAACTCAAAAACAGTGAAATCATGACCTGAGCCAAAGCCAAGAGTCAGATGTTTAATTTACTGAGCCACCCTGGTTCCCCTATCTTATTTTTTAAACAAGTGAAGGATTTGCAATATTGTTTATATCTAGAAATTGGTATGTGTTTATAATCTTGAATATACAGATATTATTTGACATACTTTAATGTAGATGTGTACTTTTGTAAAATGTGAGTATAGGTTACACAGATTATTTTCAGAGTTTTAAAGCTTAAAGGAAATTTACATGTCATCGGATTAAACATCTCTGTCTTCATGTAGTATATAAAGGATGTAAGCAACAATAACTTCACGTGTACAAAGAGGTCCCCTAATTCTGCCTCCTACATTATTTTGACAATATCAGACTCCAGAAGAGATAGGCATGGAGCTCCAGAGGGGTACATTTGAACAAATATCCTTATATAAGCCATAGGATGGAGATAATAGATACAGATGGATAGATAGATGATAGATAGATAGATATCTCCATCCTTATAAATACACATGTAAGCTTGGAGATATATACACATCTCCATTCTTATACATATACATGTAAGTTTGCTCTAAGAAGCATGCTGGAATGTAGGTTATTACTAGGAAACTTAATTGAAATTAAAAAAATAAACTAAACCATTCTCAGAACTGAAATCCAAACCATACCACAGTTTAAAACATTTTTATAGTACCATTAATAAGTTCTAATTTAATGTTAATTTGCCAAACCTAACCATTGTCTAAACAGTTTCAAAATCTATTCTGAGCCCAAACTACCCATGGTATCTCTCTAGCTCTAATTCCCTTGCTCAGTTAGGGTTACTTTGAGTGATGTTATTCCCAGTCCTCAGAATGAACCAGGCTCATCAAAGAATGAGCATAACATTGGAATAAAAGGATTTAAATTAGGCCATTAGATGATCTGCTTTTTGCCTCTTCTGAGAAGTTTAATGAGACATCCAAGTATTCATTTGTTCATTTTTTAAAATGTGTTATTTATTTATTTATTTATTTATTTATTTATTTTAAATATAATTTAATGTCCAGTTAGCTAACATACAGTGTATACAGTATGCTCTTATCTTTGGGTATAGATTCCCATGATTCATCGTTTACATGCAACACCCAGTACTCATCCCAACAAGTGCCCTCTTCAATGCCAATCACCCATTTTCCCCTCTCCCCTGCTCCCCGCTCATCAACCCTCAGTTTGTTCTCTGTATTTAAGAGTCTCTTATAGTTTACCTCCCTTTCTGTTTGAAGCTATTTTTTCTCCTTCCCTTCCCCCATGGTCTTCTGTTAAGTTTCCCAAATTCCACATATGAGTGAAAACATATGATATCTGTCTTTCTCTGACTGACTTATTTTACTTAGCATAATACCCTCCAGTTCTATCCACATTGTTGCAAATGGCAAGATTTCATTCTTTCTCAGTGCCAAGTAGTATTCCATTGTATATATAAACCACATCTTCTTTACCTACACATTAGTTCATGGACATTTGGTCTCTTTCCATAATTTGGCTATTTATGATAGTGCTGCTATACACACTGGGGTACATGTGCCCCTATGAATCAGCACTCCTGTATCCTTTGGATAAATTCCTAGTAGTGCTATTTCCAGGTCGTAGGGTAGTTCTATTTTTAATTTTTTGAGGAAACTCCACACTGTTTTCCAGAGAGGCTGCACCAGTTTGCACCCTTACCAACAGTGCAAGAGGGTTCCTGTTTCTCCACATTCTCACCAACATCTGTTGTTTCCTGAGTTGTTAATTTTAGACACCCTGAATGGTGTGAGGTGATATCTCAGTGTGATTTAGATTTGTATTTCCCCGATGATGAGTGATGTTGAACATCTTTTCATGTGTCTGTTGGCCATCTGGATGTCTTCTTTGGAGAAGTGTCTATTCATGTCTTCTGCCCATTTCTTCACTGGATTATTTGTTTGTCAGGTGTTGAGTTTGGTAAGTTCTTTATAGATTTTGGATACTAACCCTTTATCCAATATGTCATTTGCAACTATCTTCTCCCATTCCATCGGTTGCCTTTTAGTTTTGTCAATTGTTTCCTTTGCAGTACAGAAGCTTTTTATCTTAATGAGGTCTCAATATTTCATTTTTGCTTTTATTTCTGTTGCCTCCAGAGACATGTTGAGTAAGAAGTTACTGAGGATGAGACCAAAAAGTTGTTGCCTGTTTTCTCCTCTAAGGTTTTGATGGTTTCCTGTCTCACATTTAGGTCTTCATCCATTTTGAGTTTATTTTTGTGTATGGCAAAATAAAGTGGTCCAGTTTCATTCTTCTGAGTGTTGCTGTCCAGTTCTCCCAGCACCACTTGCTGAAGAGACTGTCTTTTTTCCATTGGATACTCTTTCCTTCTTTGTCAAAGATGAGTTGGCCATACATTTGTGGGTCCAATTCTGGGTTCTCCATTCTATTCCATTGGTCTATATGTCTGTTTTTGTGCCAATACTATACTATCTTGATGATTACAGCTTTGTAATAGAGGCTAAAGTCCAGGATGGTGATGCTTCCTGCTTTGGTTTTCTTTTTCAACATTACTTTGGCTATTCAGGGTCTTTTGTGGTTCCATACAAATTTTAGGATTGTTTGTTGTAGCTCTGAGAGGAATGTCGGTGCAATTTTGATTGGCATTGAACATGTACTATATGCTCAGCACTGAATAGAGTACTGGGAGACACAGGGGGAAACTTGGCAATGGTTTTGCCCTTGTAGAATACTATCGTAGTAGGAGAAAAAAGGCACTAAGCAAATACTTTCTCTTAAATTTGTGCAGTGGATTGTGATATGTGTGCACAAGAAGCAGCAAAAGCCCTTCTAAGAGTAGAGGATACACGGCTCTCTGAAGCAAATAAATGTTGCAGTAAGAAATTGAAGCCTGAATCAAAATGCTCTCATCTGTTAAACTAAATTTGGCTGGTGAGTGAAATTTTTCTGGATGTGTAAGTAATGCAAATTTATGCAAATACTCTATATCCTGACTCTTCACACCCCTTTTTGTACAATTTCCTTGTTGGGCTCATTGCAGTTCAAATAATGTTTATACTGTAGAGAAAGTCTTCAGACTACATGAGCTTTGAAATGAGGAGAAAGTTTAGAGCCGGTTTTTTTATCTTTGCAACTTTATAAACTGTTATATCTTAGATTATTTTAAAGGTGGATATATTCATTTTAGCCTATCAATTATTTTCACCTGATGAAATCTCTCAGGTATATGTCAGTTCTCTGATTTAAATAATTTTGCAGTATCTAGTTCATATCTACTTTATTTTACTTCTTAGTCTGGTGGAGCTGGAAATGTATATTACATAAAACATGGAAATATTATCATGTGTGGAGAAAAAAAAATACAAAGGATGACATTAAGAGAAACACCAACCCTAGTGTCACCTGTTGGAAAAATACAGCACATTTAAAACTTTCTGCATCCTTAAGTAACTATTTGAAGAATTTAACATTATGTGTAATTTAATACATTAAAGATGTGTGATTATGACAATGCACTTTGACAGTTTATTCTTCATTTGTTTATGTTTACATTCTCAAAGCACTTTTTTCTTTGTATTAATTTCTTGAATTGCAGGTCGTTTTTCATTATACCTTGCTTTGTGAGGTTTACCAAAAAACTCCCACACAACACAAATATAAAGAGCAATGTAATTTGTGAGGTTATAAATTGCACCTTTTTACTGTAATAAAATAAGCAAAGAATAAATAAAACTGAATTAAACTGAAGCCCATTAGTGAGATATGAAACGACACAAAAAGGAACTTGAAGCCTTTAATAGCAAATCTTTATCGAGTGCCCTTTGTGTAATAGATGTTTTACTAAGGTGGGAAGCTTCCTGTGGTTCCTTTCAGCGTGACAGGTTTTCCAGTTTTTTGCAGCCAGGTAGTGCTCATGTATACAATAGTGACATCTTCCTATCGCTAGGATTTAGAAAAGAAATAAAAATTAGGAAGCATGGAAATAAAGTCTAATTCTAAAATTATTTTTAATCCTATGAACAACTTGCATTGTGTAGACACTGACTTCGCTTTGTTCTCATCTCTGACTCCTAGCACCTTGGTTTTGCTGTCATGTTGGGGAGGGGGACGTCAGGAAAAGGAGGGAAGGGAAAGAGGAAGGACAGTAAGAATGTGGAAGCTGAAGGCAGGTGGTCAGGACTGAAATCTTCTATCACTTACACGCTACATCCCTTTAGGCAAGTTACTTAACTTTCCAAACCTCAGTTTCCACCTCTGTGAATGGGTATAACGATAATCCCAACTGCATAAGGTTGTTGTGATGATTTATTGAAATACAGCATGTAATGTGCTCCATACCGTGCACCGTACAACAAGCTCTGTATTGTGAGGAAAACTAAAGCAGAAGAAAGGATACACTAAGCATCAAATGAGTAAGATACAAGCATTAAGCAGATACAAGCAGATACAAGAGCAGATACAAGCATTAAGAGAGGGCTAGAGAAGAAAGGGTTGTAAATATAGTAACAATTGATGCTTCATGGTAGCTTCCATACATAAATGAAGGAGACATGATTAATAGTCTTAGGAAACCATAGTCAGATTTTGGTCTCAGAAGCTTTATAACCTAGAATCTGCCTCCCCCCTTCCTGAATTTTCTATTATGGTAACAATTCAATAATTTGCTTTATTATCAGTTAAAGAGCTTCTTATTGGTTAAAAAAAACTCACATGGGTGTCACTAGTCACTACCAGGTGCTGGAAATACTGAAGGAGTTTTGAAAGCATCCAATTTGAGATAGAAACTGCAAGAGTCTCTTAGTAGCTGTCATCATGTAGAACATCCTCTGACAGAACTTAATATTTTAACTGATACTGGAAGAAGATATAGAAACTCTTGGGCTTGAATTCCTCTGTTCGTGGAATTCTTATTTTAAATGTATTTTTATGCTACATAATTCAGTTCCAAACATGTTAGTGCTTCTGATAGTGTCTCATGACCTGAGTGTTGTCAGTGAGTTGGGTAAACTGGTCGTAATCAGTTGGGTGAGAAGGGACAAATAAATTGTTCTGTTCACCCCAAACATAAATGCAGCTGACTCTCCTTGGTGACAGAGTATAAATAGATCATGTTATATAAGGCACATTGAGGTTTTTTTTAACCTTTCAAAAGAATTAGCATTGCACATAGCATTACTATTTAAGAATTTCCTCTCATAGAACATGGTGTTTAGAAGTCTACCCGCACTGACACTCATCAAAACCAAGAAAGCAAACAAAGATTGAGAATCTGTATTTGAGGAGTCTTGGTAGATGAACACAGATTGGTGTAAACACAGACAGAACGCCTTGAACAGTCTGAGAATAGGCATCTGGTTAAGTGAAGTTTCTTAACAGAAAGTCTAGTAGAAAACTGAGTTACCTGTCACAAAAGTCAGATGGCTTTTTTTACTGGCTTAGAAAATAAAGTAGCACACAGAAGGGTCCTTAAATTTTATAACTACTTTGTGAGTCCTGACTGCATTCTTATTTGCTTCTGGTAGCAGTGACAGCCAAAAGATATCAATCAGGTAAATTTGCATCAGAAAGACCTAAGGTAGACTAAAGCCTCAGCTTGCTGAGGATGAAACAATAGCAAATTTGAAACAAATAGCAATTTGTGATTCACAATGACACTGGTGGTTTCCATTATTTAACCCAAATGAGCATTCATAAAAAATGTCTCAAAATAAGTTGGGAATATCAGAAGAATGCAATATTCCTTCACCACATGCCAGTCAACTTGATAATGACAAGACCAAAGTTCTTGACAGGATCTTTACACTAATCTTGTGGTATCAGTGGCAGCTGGGCACCAAACTGGACATTTGAGGACATGGGCAATTTGCTGTTCACACAGGCTGTAGAACTCCCCTGCCTTATGTGTGCTGTCTGTGAGCCAGGTTGTAATCACACCCACATGAAAGAACTTGAGATCATTTCCCCAATGTCTATGACATCTCTCTCACCAATGCATGTGACAGTTGTGCATTATCTGGGGACTTTGTAGATTCCAGATATTACATTGTGTTCCTATCATCTTACTGGCCTAGGAACACACTATGATGAGAAACAACTGTTAACTGTGGATGCAGGGGTATTATAAGCTGAAATCGTTCTATTTTCTCACCTGAAGCATGTTTTACTAATACTTGCAAATATCTGGACATATTTTAATTTCATAATTTTTCTGCCAGAAAATAAATTGAATGATGCTTTAAAAAACATAAGGTCAAAAAGATGGGGAAAAAAGAAGCAGGGTATAGAGTGAGCCTTGTTTTATTATAAAATCTGGGCTGACTGGTCATATAATTAGCTAACTAATTAAGAAAAATAATTAGCATCTTAAGACTTTTACTTCATCATCTGTACATTGGAGACTTTATTTCCTTGGAACTACTTCTCAAGAATTTTCAATTCCTAAGAAAATATGTATTAAACCACCTTTGAAGATTATAAAATATTGTCTTATAAATATCATTAGCATTAATTATTTGTTTTAAAAGTAAGAATAAACATCCAACAAAGAATTATAAATTATTTTATTAATGAAATATAAATGCATTTATTTGTATAGGAAAAAATGACAGAGGAGGAGAAAATACAGTTGATAAGAAAGTAACTGAACAACTGTGCTGACTGCCAAAGCGTTAATTTTGTCATTCCCAAGAACTGCTCTCTCTTTTATTCAAAGATATTTAATAATAGAGGGAAAAAAGGCATATAAAAGGGAAAAAAGGGGGTTAATGCTTAAGAATAAAATGAATACATTTTCTTACAGTCAGAAAATATAGCCTTTATTGTGTTGATTTTTTAAAATTTGAGTATAGTTGACACACAATGTTAGTTTGAGGTGTACAACTTAGTAATTTGACAAGTTTATACACTGTATTATGCACATTGCAAGTGTAGCTCCCATTTGTCCCATTACATCACAAAATGTTGTTGACTGGTTTCTCTATGTTCTGCTTTTTCTTCTCATGACATGCATTCCAAAACTAGAGGCTTGTGTCTCCCTCTCCTCTTCACTTATTTTGCCCAACTTCCAACCTCTCTCCTCTCTGGCAACTGTCAATTTGTTATCTGTATTTATAGTTCTGATTCTACTTTTTGTTTGTTTATTCATTTTTTTTAGATTTCATTTATGAATGGAATCCTATGATGTTTTTCTTTCTCAGTCTGACTTATTTCACTTAGCACAATACCCTCTAGGTCCATCTATGTTGCCTTAAATGGCACAATCTCATCCTTTTTATGGCTATGTAATATTCCATTGTTTACATGTGTTTATATTTATATTTATATTTATATATACATATCACATTTTCCTTATCCATTCCTCTAATGATGAACATTTAAGTTGCATCCATGTTCTGGCTATTATAAATAATGCTATAATATGCATATGGGTATATATATCTTTTCAAATTAGTGTTTTCATTTTTCCTGGGTAAATATCCAATAGAGGAATTATTGGATCATATGGTATTTCTATTTTTAAATTTTTGAGGAACCTCCATACTGTTTTCCACAGTGGCTGCCCCAATTTACATTCCTACCGACAGACCACGAGAGTTCCTTTTTCTCTATATCCTCACCGACACTTAAGTGTTTCTTGCCTTTGATTTTAGCCATTCTACCAGGTATGAGGTGATATCTCATTGTGGTCATTGTGGTTTTGATTTGCATTTCCCTGATGAATAGTGATGTTGAACATCTTTTCATGTATCTGTTGGCCACTTGTGAGTCTTCTTTGGAAAAATGTCTATTCAAGTCCTCTGCCCATTTTTTTAATGGGATTGTTTGTTTTGTTTTTTTTTGTTTTTTTTGTTTTTTTTTTTTGGTGGGAGTAAAGTGAATGCATTTTTGACCTGATTAAGGAAAACATCATTATAGAGATGAAATTCTAAAACTATAAGGCAATAGAGAAATTAATTAATATATAAAGCATCTCAGTTCCTTTTGAAGTCTTTAATGACCACTACAAAACATTAACCTGAAAATAAACAAATTAATGAAACAAATGGTGTTTCTATCTGTTTTTTCTCATCATCCCTCAGGTAGTACCAGATACAGCAATTCTGCTATCACTGGAAATAAACCTTGCCAATTCATCTGGTTCCTTGTCTTGCCTTTACCTTGTATCCAATCTAAACTATTTCGTTTGTCGATGTAAGTTAAAACAACAACAACAACAACAACAACAAAAATCAGAGAATGGTGGAAAATCTTTAGAATAGATGTTTGAGTCCATTCTTATCACTCTGCGGATGATGTAAATCAGGCTCATGATTGTTCTATGCTTGTGTGAGATCAGGTACCTAAATTAGGGGAAGAAACAGGAGAAAAACTCAAATATCTGACTCTGGCTCTTGTCTCCTTCCCAATATGGCTCCCAACATTTAAAACTTGAAGTATTCATCAGTGAACTCTCTGGTGGATTCATCAGTGATTTTATTGAAAATTAGATGGGGCACCTGGGTGGCTCAGTCGGTTGAGCGGCCGACTTCGGCTCAGGTCATGATCTCGCCGTCCGTGAGTTCCAGCCCCGCGTCGGGCTCTGTGCTGACAGCTCAGAGCCTGGAGCCTGTTTCAGATTCTGTGTCTCCCTCTCTCTGACCCTCCCCTGTTCATGCTCTGTCTCTCCCTGTCTCAAAAATAAATAAAACGTTAAAAAAAATTTAAAAGAAAATTAGAATATGGTATTGTGGTCTAAGGGAATAGTGATACAGCATAGTATTGATAATAAATTTATTCTTAATATTTCTATTTTATTTGATGCTTTAAATACAATATCATTAAATATCTATTACATCCATAAAAAACATGTAGATAAAAAGTGAGGGACCTCTTTCTCTTCTACCCAACCCACTTTTTCCATTATTTTCCTTTATTAATTGATGTATGTTCTTCCCTTTTTTTTCTATGAATGGATAACCTCATACACACACACGAACATACAAAACCTCAGGATGATTTTAGATGCAACAGGCTAAATAGACAAAAGAAGCTAGCTTGTGAACTAAGGAAACTTTCTGGTTCACCTTACTGAAAGTATAGATAAACATAGGTTTCAAGGTTGACTTACTCCAGTACTGTGGCTATGTTTCCTATAATTTCTTATTGAATTGTGCCTCTGGGAAATGAGCTTTAAGAGAGATGGCTTCAGCAGTTTTGGGCCCTATGTTCACATACAGCTACATCCTAAGAAAGACAGAGCTGCGTTCAAAAACTATCCCAAAAGGTGAAGAAGAAATTTCCAAGAAAATCTCTCGCAAACCCCTTCTCATAGTAAATAGGGCTATGTTGGATCACATTCTTGAACCAATTATTGGCAAGGAAGAAGTGTTCAGAGAGTCTTAAGTGGGGCCACCAGCCATAGAGACACATGGAAGAATGTAAATCCCCGAAGACAATTTGGATTTTGGTAAAAAGAAGAACGGAAGGTATGGATGAAAAAGAAACAATTTAAATGTGCACTAGGCATGTACAAATAAATAGTTTTCTCTCTAGAAATGAGATTTATAGATCTATAGATATAGATAAACGTATCTTAGGGGTGCCTGGGTGGCTCAGTTGGTTAAGTGTCAGACTTCGGCTCAGGTCATGATCTCATGATTTGTGGGTTTGAGCCCTGCATCAGGCTCTGTGCTGACAGCTCAGAACCTGGAGCCTGCTTCAGATTCTGTGTGTCTCTCGCTCTCTGCCCCTCCCTGCTAACACTCTGTCTCTCTGTCAAAAATGAACAAACATTAAAAAATTAAAAAAAAAAATACCCTAAACATCTTTCTTGCCATCATACAGTTCCATAGGATTCTTTTAAAATTGCTTCATAATAGATCATAGTACAAATGTACTACAATATTTAACCAGTACCCTAGTGATACAGATTACTTTTTAAATTTATCAACTGTGTTTCCTAAATTTCCATGAGGCCCAAATGAGAAATTTTTAAATAACTCTCATCACAAAGCTAAAACCAACCAAACAAAAAACAGTCCTAAATTGTCTGCATTTTATAAAACATTCATGTGAAACTACTGTAGGTGTGCTTGGTCATATGAACTCTGCATGTTGCACCCAAATAGTAGTTAATGACATTTCATACATCATTTTTCTCTGGTTTTCTTGAACAGCAAAATAAAATTCTTCAGCAGTGATGAAAAGGAAAATGAGAGTGACAAAATACTTTACTCAAAAGTCATAAAGACTCGATGAGACCAGAATTTCTTCCCAGTAATTTATTTTAGATAAAATATGATAGAAATGTGGGCAGTCAGTTAAAAAGTCCAACTCATGGTTTTGACTCAGGTCTTGATCTCACGGTTCTTGAGATTGAGCCCTGATTTGGGGTGAGCACTGACAGCGTGGAGCCTGCTTGGGATTCTATCCCTCACTCTCTGCCCCTCCCTGATGCACTCTGTCAAAATAAATAAATAAACATTAAAAGCGTTATCTTAAAAATATGATACAAATGGCTTTGAAACATATGGAGAATATCGAACTTTCCCAACCAAATGAGTAATGTTTAATTTAGTCTTTATTCAGTGAACCCTTAGAACTTAATCCCCTGCACTGCACTGTAAATCCCGTAATATCAGAAATGATTGTCTTGTTTGCTAGTGTATCCCCAGAGCCTAGCACAGTGCTAGGTCCTTGAAAAAAGTTGGCATTCAATACATAATTGTAAATGGAATAAATAAAATGAATAAAATAAAAAAAAAACAGTAAACAAAGGCACGGGCCTTGCCCTCTATTGGAGGTGATGGTATAGAAACAATCGTATTGCAAGGTCAAATATCCTAAGTGCTATAAGGAAGAGCTAACATCCTATGTGACCAGTGCAATTAATAACAGTAGGTGAAGTCAGTAGAAATGGGGAATCATTAAATCTTTTAATGACCAGTATCCTGCCTATATGAACTGGAAAATACTTTTTTTTTTAGAATTATTTTGGGTGCAAGGAACAGTGACACAAGTAATCTTAAAAGAGGGAAAAGGCATGTATTTTAACAAGACGTATACTTCATGGGAACTGAGGTAAAAGATCACTATATAGCCAGGAATCACAGAACCAGAAAACTTTCAGAAACAGACCCAGCTCTTTCTGCCTTTCTCAGGAGCTGAATGGTGGGCGTCCAGTCTTTCTAGTCTTGCCCAGTCAAGCACTCTCTCAATGCTAAATCACTGCCTCTGCTTCTCAGTGCTCTTAATATATTATCACCCTGTTTTCCTTTTAATTCCTTTGGGTTCCATTGACTCTTTCATTATAACACTTGTACTTTGGTTCCAAATGCTAAGTAACACCCTCAATATCCTATTTTAAAACACCAAGTGAAGGATCTTGTTTGTCAAGTTCCTGTTTTCTGTTCAGACAGTAAGTAACTAGCCCCTCAAATTATAGACTGAATCTAGGGCAATTTGTGGCTAGGGTTATGTAGCACGCTGACCTTTCAGTAGAGGTTCCAACAGTTACAAATTTCTAGAAGAAATCATGGAAAAGTGGGGAGGCACAAAATAGAACTAGGGAAAACATACTTGCTGTCTATTTTTTCAGATTACAAAATCAACATATGGTTAAAGAAAATTCATGATTATCTTCATAACACTGAATTATTACATGTATTCTGGTACATTTTCCTCCAGCCTTTTTTCATTTATATGTTTCCAATACTGTGTACTATGTACATTTTTTAAAAAGATGTGGGATCTCCCTCTATGTATTTTTGTAAATCTCACATTTCTTGTTGCTTTTATATATTCCTTATTCCCCTTAAAAACACTAAGTGACTATATAATCTCTCTTAGAAATTCATCACCTTTATTTACTTAACCCCAATTCACTGCAATCAGCCCTATACACACAATAACATTATGGTAAATATTCTTTTACTTAAATAACTTTAGGCACTCTGATTAGGTTCTTAAGATATATTCCCAGACATAAAATTACTGGATCAATTTCATGAACTTTTTAAAGACTATAAAAATATATTATCAAATCATATCTATTAAAGTTTGTATTTACTTTTACTCTTAGTAATTATATAAGAAGCTATCAGTTAATTGTTATCAATTATCCCTAGCATAAGGCTGATGACTAGTAGACTCTTTCTATAAAGTTCAAAGACAAGATTTCTGAATAATGGAAGAGTGAGTTGTCAGTGCTTGAAATATGAAATCTAGAATTGAGAATGTTCCTTATTTTGGAGTTGCTTTCAGATTTGTAATAGTCTATGAAAAACACAAAATCAAAATTCTTGGAAGATTTTAATAGTATCTGGGTGCCTGGGTGGCTCAGTTGGTAGAGCATCTGACTCTTGATTTTGGCTCAAGTCATTATCTCAAGGTTTGTGGGTTTGAGCTCTGCATCGGGCTCTGCCCTAGCCGTGTGGAGCCTGCTTGGGATTCTCTGTCTCCCTCTTTGCCCTTCCCCTGCTCATGCTCTATCTTGGTCTCTCTCCTCTCTCTCTCACTCTCTCTCTCTCTCAGAAATAAATAAACAGTTTTTAAAAAGAAAAAAAAATAGCATCCAGGAGACCACACACCATCAATACAACTCTCCACATTTTAAAATTAATGACCTATTCACCTATATTTTTCTTTTTCAGTAAATATTAGAAATATACTGTAAGCCTAGGCTGTGGGAGGTATCAGACACATAGATATGAATAAAATGTTTTTCCATGCCCCCAAGTCCCAAAGTGGTTGCCAGACACGGAAACAACCTATTACAATGAAATATTATAAGTGATATAAAAGAAGAATACATACAGAGCTATAGGTTTTGCGAGGAAGAAATGGCACAAGAACTCTGCCACAAGAAACAAGCCAGGAAGACTTCTTAGGGAAAATGACATCACTTTGTTATTGATACTGAAATTCTTATTATAAAACAAATGCAAACTGGTTAAGTTTGTAGCTGGAGAAGATAAAGAAGAGAGAGATTTGGCCAGCTAAGAAGTGTCTCTGCTAGTTTTCAAATAGTTTGGAATTTATCTTGAAAGCAAGAACAAGCCACTGAAGGTGAGGTCGAATTGGAGATTGTTAAAATGACCCAGAGGAAGATAAAGAGTGGCTGACAATACTGAAGTCTTAGAGAACAGTGAAGAAACTTGGAGATATTTAAGAGGTAAAGTCAATGGTGTTTATCCACCAACAGGATGTGATTTTTGGAGAAAAAGAGCTGAATTTGTAGTGGGTTTATTAGTAGGGGGTGGATCTCTGTATATATGCAGAGCCAGGTAGGGTCAGTTTGGGCTTTATTAAGTTTGAAGTGATTGAATGAAATGTAATTGTGTGTATAAATTTGGACGTCTATAGAGAAATAGAAGCTGATGATAAAATTTTGAGAGTCAAAAGCATAGATCATAATAGATCATAAATCATATTTGAAAATATCAGCTGGGGAAAGTATAAAGGGTAAGAAGAACCTAGGGTATAAAATGGAACCCCCTAAGAATAATGAATATTTTAAAAACTACACAGGAGAAAGGAGATATTAAAGGGGACTGAGAACCAGTGTTCCTCAAAATTCAGTGTTATCAAAGAAGAGAAGAAATGTTTCAGAAGCTCAAAAAAGGGGTTGGGGGGGTTGGGAGTGGCCAACTTTGCCAAGCACGGCAAAGAGATCAAGTAAACTGAAAGCTAACATTGCCCAGTACACTTTGTAGTCAGGGGTCACTGTTGCTCTGAGCCATTTATAGTGGTTTTGTGGGATCAATTAAATTGTAAACAAACTAGAGAATGGTAGGAGTAAATTATTAAAAATACAAACTACTGTTCCAAGAATTTGTTGGTGACATGAAGGCTATGATACATAGATAGAAGATTTCCAAGTGGAATGAAATTATAGATTAATAAAGTCTGAAGAGGGAGAGTTTGATGATAAAAGAAGAAATCAAATAGTTAGTGATAGGAAATAGATTAGAGTCTGGAGAGTCAATGCTTTAACCTAAAATGACAAAAGTGAGAATACATTTTGATATATTTTTTAAATTAAATACAGTTGAAATTAAGTATTCTTATGTAGTTTATTTGGTTTATAGAAGGAATATTCCTAATTCAGACATTTTAACTTGCCACCAGAGTCAACATGTCTAAAGTATTTGATAGATCCCATCCATGTACACTTTGTTAATTTCAAAAGCCATGGCCACAGCCTAGAATAACATATAGAAAGGCATTTCAATAAACAATTGTAGAAAAGTAGAAATGTAGAAATGTAGAATGTAGAAATGTAAATGTAGAAAAGCATGGTATTCAGTTGGATAAAACTGTCTGGGTAGATACAACCCAGAGACCCACCAAACTATAAAATCCATAAGTGGAGAAACTCTGTCTTCTTCACTACTTTATCTCTAAGACCTAGCACAGTGTCTGGTACATGCTAGACATAATAAAGTACACTGAGTAGGTACATTTGGGGGGCACCAGACTGGGGAAGTTATTAGAACCGTAGAAAACTAATTTGTTTTGCCCTCCATTTGTGTACTTTAGCAGAGAACAGGGAAATAAATCTAAAGGTCATGACAACATAGTTGTTTTTTTTTAATTTTTTTAATGTTTTTTTTTTATTTTATTTTTGAGAGACAGAGGGAGACAGAGCATGAGTGGGGGAGGGGTAGAGAGAGAGAGAGAGCCACAGAAACCGAAGCAGGCTCCAGGATCCGAACTATTAGCATAGAGCCCGATGTGGGGCTCAAACTCACAAGCTGTGAGATCATGGTCTGAGCCAAAGTCAGATGCTTACCCAACTGAGCCACCCAAGTGCCCCTATGACAACATAGTTGTTTCCTGAAAGCAAATTGATACTAGTGAAACGATAATGACTTTACATATGTAATCATTCACTGGTTTCCTCTGCTTTTCTATATGGGCTTCCAACATTGTCTGTATAAATCTATCGTTCCTTACTTCTCCCTCCCTGTGTTTCTTCCTCTTCCCTTGCTAGTTAACTTTGAGCATTTATTTTTGGCTATTTTTACCTTAAGAAAAGTAATAGCCTCCTAGCTGGTATCCCTCTATTGTATGATAAAGAACAACCAATGTCATCTTTCCAAATTGTAACTGATATCTTGCTCCAAAATTTTAATGGCTCTACGCTGCTCTAAGTCAGGCCTTACCTAACTCCACATTATTATCTCCTGTCCCTTTCCCTCTCCCTCAGGGTGTTGTTCTATTGTTGCTATACCTCTTTCCACCTAGAGTGTTTGTCCCAGTGGTGGCTGAAATGCTCCTCCACCCACTTTCCCTCTTCTTGCATCCAGCTTCTGCTGGCTACACAGCTGTTTTTCTAGCTCTACGTTGTCATGGAAGACTGTGTTCTTTGTAACAAATATCATATAGTTGTTAAAAAAAACTGGCCTTTTCCCCTTGTGTAATATTTCCCCGCCTCTGTAAAATATAAATGCCACAAGTTCAGGTTAGGGATTTATCCATTTGTTTATTTCTATGTACCCATTGTCTCATACAGTTCTGAATATAATAGCTACTCAATGAATATTTGTTGGAAAAAATAAACAAAATAATGGATGTTGAGGGGAAAAAAACATGTTAAAGCTATTTATAATTAGAATGACTTTTAGTGATGTTTTTAAATCACCCTTTTGGACCCTCAATCTGGATGTCAAAAATTACAAACCGTGTTAGGCTAAATAAGACAGGAAAATGAGTTAATTGAATCTCACTTTCAACATTAAGAGCAGGACTATTCAAAGGATATTTTTAGTACAACTTAATGAAACAGAAATTGTTTCTGAAGATCCGATCCCCCCATTATTTTCTGTTGTGGTGGTGGTAAAATATATGTAATATGAAATTTGCCATTTCATTCCCAAGTTTTAAGATGAAATGTAGATGTAATGTGTGTGGTGGCAAATACTTAGCTTTCTCCAGATGTTTTTCTTCTGTTTCCTGTACTTACAGCTATCCTTTATTTCCCAGTTGTTCCATTAGTTCAGTGTGGCCATATGGTTGGGTTGTAGCTCATAGCATGTGGAGTGTGAGAAAAAGCTAACATTCTCCCCTTCCACACTTGCTCCATAAAATACGTGCATGGATAGTTCCTCCAACCTTTTGCATTATCTAGTGATTAATGAGAGGACTTCAAAAGTAGTAGACTCATAAGATAGAAGGATTCTGGTTTCCTGAACGATCCCTTGAAAGGTCTCCCTTGTGTCTATGATCAGTAAATGTGGAGTGGAATTTGCGATTTTGATTCCTCACAGTTGTAGAACCTGGCATTATTCCAACAAACAGTGTGGTCTCTATAGCTGATACAAATATTGACTGATAGCTTTTCTCAGGTATTAAACTAGTGAAACATATGGTGGGTGCTTTTTGTTGTTGTTCATTTGTTTTCCTCTTAACTGACCAGCATCCTGAAGTTGATGTTAGCAGTTGAAGTGACAAATAAAACAGCCCTAAATTACCAGTAGCAGGAAGACAGGCTGGGATGGGCTGCACACCCTTTGGGGGATAGCACAATTCTCCATGGAATGCCTGAGACAGACCCAAGTTCACATCAGAAGCGAATGATGATTGCCATGACAATGGAGTGGTAGCATTTATTTCTACTAAAAACATCTGAGGCACATGCTGCACCTTTTCCAAATTGAAAGCTCTACTTAGAGGTAATTTGCACAGATTTCCTGCCCTAAACTACTACAATTCTCAGCTGAGTCCCACTCATTACTATAAAGGGCAAAGGGCCTCATGCTCAGACTTGCCATGTCACTATTTGCTCCCTTTTCAGCTCCTCAGGAAGACAAAAAGGGAGAACAAAAGGGAGACTGACTGGGGAGAACCTGAACCTAAAGGTAAGAGGGTATAAACTGCTCTCTGAGACAAAGGGAGGAAGTTACTGACTGTTCTGAATCACTGCATATGGATGGATCTGACAGGGTACTCTGCTAGGGGTAACAATATAAAAGTTAGCTTTATTTTCTCCTCTTAAACAGTTAAAGCAATAGTATTAGGAAGATCTGGGAGATGGGGACATCTTTAGGTGATGAGCCTTACCTAGAACGATTCTTTTGTAAAGCAACCAAAATCACCAGTGGAATCACCCCCTTGTTTAAAATACTTTAGTGGCTTCCTACTAAGCTCAGTGTCCAAATCTTTAGTGAGGCCTAGAAGGGCCTGCATAATCTTACTCTTGCTTACTTCTACATACTCCTCTCAGGACAGTCTCCCCTGTCGTTACTGTCCTTACTTCAGCCTTATCTCTTTCAATTCCCTGAAAAACCATGCTTGCTTGCATCTCATGATATTTGGACCTGCCATTTCTACTGCATGGAATATTCTCTGTGGACATTTCACCCATTAGAACACGACTAAGACAGTACCTCAAGATTTCTTTGACTCCCTGACTGGATTAAGGACTTATTTTACATGTATTTTGTGTGCTATATTATTTGTTAAAAATATTCCCTGCCTTCCATACTCACCCTGTTATGACCCCTCCCTGGTATCTCTTCTTGCAGGAGAAGGATATCTCCTTCCCCACTGATACCCAATATTATAATGAGGCTTGCTTTGTACAGTGACACGCAAGTGGAAGTGATGTCATGTGCACAAAGAAGCTTCAAGTCTGGTATAACTAAGACAGGAGATTTTCTTTTCTCTCGGATTCCAGAAGGAAAAGGACATGGAGTGGAGTTGCAGCTGACCCACAAGGGACATTAACATGACCAATAAATAAATCAACCTTTATTGTTATAAGCCACAGAGACTTGCGGTATATTTGTTATTTCAGCATAATAGAGTGACAGCTGACTCATGCATTGTCAAAATATACTTTTTTTTAACATGAGAGGAAGTAAGAATATGATAGTCTAAGACAGGCTCGAAGATCAAGCTCCGATATTCAATGTCTGTTCTGGTACTTGATATTTTGTGTTCTTTTTTTAAAAAAAAAATTTTTAACGTTTATTTATTTTTGAGACAGAGAGAGACAGAGCATGAACAGGGGAGTGGCAGAGAGAGAGGGAAACACAGAATCTGAAACAGGCTCCAGGCTCTGAGCTGTCAGCACAGTGCCCAACGCGGGACTCGAACTCACGGACGGTGAGATCATGACCTGAGCCGAAGTCGGACACTTAACTGACCAAGCCACCCAGGCGCCCCCAAATTTTGTGTTCTAAGATAACACATGATTTAATGTATCTGGCCTCGGTGGATGCACTTGTAAGATGGAGATAATACTAGGATATATTGTTTAGGGTGGTGGCAAGAATTAAGTGAGTTAATACTGTTAAAACATTCACACCAGTATCTGACACAGAGCAAGCCCTCCAGAAATGTTAATTATTAGTATTCATAGGACTTAGTGAATTTGCCAACTGTAATTTTTCTATGATAATTTGATGAAGGTCTGTTTCCCATATTTAACTATTAGGATACTGAGAGAAGAAAGCTCACCAATTTGATTCACTTATATCACCAGTGACTAGCATACATCTGACAAATAATAAGCAATTATCAAATGTTTATTTTCTGCAGTGAATTTTTTAAAAAGGAAAGAAAGAAAGAATGAAAGAATGAATGAGTGATAAAGCTCAAAGCTAACATCAGTGATTATATTGAGAGGAACAAAAAATAAATACTATTGCTATTTAAAATTACTCATAGGAGGAGTAGCATTTCAAGTAATACTAGCTTTATCCACTGAAATTATATAAAATCTATATTGATGAAAAAAATCAGGCTTTTGATTGACATCTGCAGGAGACAACTTCCTGTGGTGGACTGTATTGCAGGTCTGTGTCAGAACTGTCTCTGTTCTCTAAGTCATAAATGTTTGAAATATAGATTGTTTGTGAAGATGTTTTATTCTCAGAAAAACTTCAGTAGTTATACATTTAATTCTTGAATTTTATGATGAATAAAACCAGTCCTAACGTCTACGGGATACCTGTTCTCAAACTTTCCCATTGCCATGTTTGGAGGACATTTCCTGGCACACGATGTTGGCCATCATTTTCCAAATCATTTGCTATGACTGTGACTTAATGTCCATGTCTTCTCTGACAGCCAGTTTCTATTCTTCTAGTTATTCTTCTTTGTATTTCAACATTGTGTACCCAGGCAAAGTCCTTTCACAGAGGCTTGAAACCAAAAAATTAGATTGTGTGGCATAAGATACATGGCTAGATTGGTAAATTAAATTGGGCTCAGGCCTAGATGAGTAACCTAGGACGAAAGACTGGAGTACAAATTTAAGGCTTTATGACATTCGACTTCTATAAGATGTGATAAACACTACATAAGACCTGAGCAGCAGCCAGGCCATTGTGGTGTTGGGGACATGTGTAAGCCAGAGGACGACCTTCCACCAGATGTAGTATCAATACTAGACTCTGGATAGGGACAAATATCAAAAACAGAACTCAAGAGAACTATTTTCAACGATGTATTTTTTCCAATTTTATTGAGATGTAATTGATACATAACACTGTATACATTTCAAGTGTACAGGTGGTGATTTGATACATGTATCAAACTGTGAAGCAATTAGCATAGGGTCAATTAACACTTCTATAATCTCACATAATTACCCTTTTGTGTGTGTAAGTGTGTGAGTGGGTGGTGAAAATGTTTAAGATCTTAGTAACTTTCAGATATATAATACAATATTGTTAATTATAGTCACCATGCTGTACAATGGATCTCCAAAGCTTATTCATCTTACAACTGAGTTTGCTCCCTTTGACCAATATGTCCCCATCACCCACACCCACCACTTAGCCCTTGGCAATTACCATCTACTCTCTGTTTCTGTGAGTTTGGTTTTTTTCAATTCCACATATGAGAGAGATTATACAGTATTTATCTTTTTCTGTCTGATTTATCTTACTCAGTAGTATACTGTCCTCAAAGTCCATCCATGTTGCCTCAAATGACAGGACTTCCTTCTTTCTTATGGCTGAATATAGTGGAATATACAGATCACATCTCTATCCATTTATCTGTAGATGGTCACAGCTTGTTTCCATATATGGGCTGTTGTGAATAATACTGCAGTGAACATGGGATGGCAAATACCTCTTTGATATCCTGATTTCAATTTTTTGGGGGGAGGGGAAAGTATACATCCAGAAGTAGGATTTCTGAATCTTATGACAGTTCTATTTTTAATTTTTTGAGGAAACTTTAGATGTTTTTTGTAGTGGTTGTACCAATTTACATTCCCATGAATAGCACACTTTTCTCCACACCCTAACCAACACTTATATTTTAACTTGTTGATAATAGTCCTTATGAAAGGAGGTATGGTGATATCTCATTATGGTTTTGATCTAATTTCCCTGATAGTTATGTTGAGCACCTTTTCATGTGTCTGTTGGTCATTTGTATGCCTTCTTTGGCAAAATGTCCATTCAAATTTTTTAACTGAACTGTTTGAGGGTATTATTTTTGTTTGTGGTTGTTGTTGTTTCTGTTGTTATTGAGTTGAATGAGTTGTTATATTTTGGGTATTAACCCATTATCAGATGGACAACTTGCAAGTATTTTCTCCATTTTGTAGGTTGCCTTTTCATTGTGTTGATTGTTTCTTTTGCTGTGCAGAAGCTTTTTAGTTTCATGTAGTCCCACTTACTGATTTTTGTTTTTGTTGCTTGGTTTTTTTTTTTTTTTTTTTTTTTTTTTTGTGACATACCCAGGAGATCACTGCCAAAACAAATGTCTGGGAGCTTTTTCCCTGGTTTATTTTAGAGGTTTTACATTTTCAGGTCTACGTTTAAGTCTTTAATGCATTTCAAATTAATTTTTGTAAGTGGTGTAAAATAAGAGGTCAGCTTCATTCTTCTGCATGTGCTTATCCAATTTTCCATTACTATTTGTTGAAGAGACTATTCTTTCCCCATTAAGTATCCTTTGCTCCCCTGTCAAATATTAGTTGACTGAATATGAGAGCATTTCTTTTTCAGATATTTCATTGTTGGTTTTCAACTGTGTTTAAGTTAATAATCCATTATATCCAAATGGTTTTACTTCTGGGAACTTGTGAGAAGCTACATTTGAAAACCTTGCCTCTGGCACAGAGTCAAGTCCTTAAAATTGGGAAGCTTGGAAATGTCTTAGTGGTGGTCAGTTAAAATTATGTGCATGTTCCATTAAGGAAGAAACAAACATAACAAACACCTAACGAGTCACGTTTGTTGTTGATCTTTTTTCTCCCCCATTTCTTTTGCCAAGAGTACTTTCAAACTCGCTGGGGATAACAATTGGAGATATCCTCAAAGGATGAGAAATGGGCACTTTGACTTTCAGTTGATGGCATTTTGGGGTAAGGCTCAGGTTATCCTTTCCTGATTTGGCAAAAATAATACATTGGAAAGGTGTGAGGATGGGATAGGTAAGTGAGGTGAAATAGCATAGAGAATTGAAAAATGCTAATTTATCAATTAATTAATAATGCACAGTAACTAATTGATCACCAACTATCCATGTTTTAGAGTTATCCAGAGGCAGTTATCAATTTTGCTCTCAATGCTGATAATTCATATTTTGCCATCAAGAATATCCAAGAGAAGTTTAAATAAATGGATAAGAATTATTTAAACTAATAAAGCTATATTCATAAAATAATAGATGAGATTCATGTGATGGTAAAAGTTTTTTCTCTCCTATACTCCCAGTATTTGAAAAACATTTGATTTTCACATCCCAACCATCATATTATTTTCAGGGTCATTTTTCTCACCTCTCTTTTATTCTCTTTTGTTATTGAAGTAGATAATCTTAATCATGGTGGTAAAATTACTTAAAGTAAGAGGTATTTGCTTTTATAATTAGGCACTGATATAAAATATAGCAGTGGAGATAGATTGGGTGAAGAGCAGAGACACTTTATGACAATAAATTATAATACTTGATTTGAATAAGGCAGTTTAGAGACATGATAAGCTTTGGAGCCTAAATTCCATGCCATGTGATCCCTATTAATAAAAATTTGACTTCTAAGAACTTGAGGTGCTTCTTCTTCACCCAGGTAGTTTCTATATCATATTTTATCTCTCCCAAAGAACACTTTCATATCTCTGATACATTATGTAAGCCTCTGGTGCTCCTGTGTTTTATGAGATACCTGTATTATGTGCTTGGGTTGCATTGGTCCTGTAAAGATTGTGGGCATACTTTATCTGAGCAGGATACCAATGGGGTTCAGGGCAGGCCACCCCAGAGTGTACCACATTTGCATGTTAATTATCTCAAACTGAAAATGATTAGGGTCCAACAAACTCAAGAGCTTTTTACCTTCCCCTTAACTTCCTGAAAGAATTTTAGATAACAAGCTTGTACCCTGCTCTTTTTTTTTTTTTTTTTGCTTTTTTATTTTTCTGTAAGACCTTTCTGCATGGCATGGCAAGCATTAGTTTACCAAACTTTTGCTCTTCTAGTCTTCCTTCCTCCCCTTTGAAGTCTCAGACCTCTGCCAGTTCTCCTTAGTTCAGGATAGCATATAAACCTAAATTACCTGTCAGGGAGCCTCTCCTGTCTTTGTGGCACTCATGTACACACAAAATTAAATTTGCTTTCTTCATGTCATCTGTCTTACATCAATTTAATCATTAGGCCAACCAAAGAAACTAGATGGGAAGAAGGGAAAAATTTCCCCCCCTACAATACCAAAGAAACCAAAGCATATTCCTGAGCCTTCAACATAAAGCATTCTATCCATGTAGCCCTGGCACCAGAGGATGAAATATCAATTATTACAAACACATTCTGGGCACTGAGAGGCATTAGTCATTCTTTGATGTGGAATGGGAATTTGTGTTTTCAGGAGAAAAGAGGAACTTGGCAGGTTCAATGAGAAGGGTTGCACTAAAGCTTTTCCCTACAAAAAGAGATGGTGTCTATAGAGAGCATGTGCAACTGCATAGCTTAATCTATTTCTCTTGGGGTGGAGAAGCCAGTTTACATTTTCCAGTGAACCATACCCATTGACGATTGCTTTGATTTCATTGTACAAGAGGTTTAACAAACAGCCAACAGATTTATGTTTTAGTGGCATACATAGCATAACCTTCAGCAGAAAAACTCCTTGAGAAAGAAACTATGTGCTTGGACTGCCAAATACATTTAAATGTTGCAACAGCCTAAGAAAACAGGACATTTGTGTGCCATGTTCATGAGGCTGAGTGTCCTCTGAATTACCCCCTTGGGGACAAGTCCACACACAATAGCGGGCACATACTCCTTGACCTTAGCAACTTGTGCATCTCTGTACTTGGTGCCTTAGAGGCTAGAGAGAAACTATTTCATGATAAGATCTTTTCCCCCCCTGGAAGGAATTTATGCTTTTAAGAGATGTCCCTACTTAACATGTACATTTTGTTCCTTGTTGAGGACAAAAGCAAAATAGTAATGCAGATAACACAACACATCATATGAAAAGATCGTTTTCCCTGATTGTAAAATTTAAATTGTAAACACTATAATTTAAACTGTGCTACTGAGGTATGATTAAACATACAAACAGCTGTAAATATTTAATTTCTACAACTTGATGTTTCTGAAGATAAGTACACACCTGCAAAAGCATTATCACTATCAAGGCCTTAAACTTATTCATCACTTCTAAAAGTTTCCTCTTGCTACCCCTCTATTTTTCCTCATGTGGTTAGAAATCTTAACATAAGTTCTATCTTCTTAGATCTATTAGTTCTGTTCTCTGCTTCTTTGTGTTTGACTATCTTAGATTTCATACATGAGTGAGATCATGCAATATTTGTCTTTCTTTGTCTGGCTTGTTTTACTTACCATCATATCCTCCAAACCCATCCATGTTGTGAAAAGTGGTATGATTCCCTTTTCTCTTAAGGCTGAATAGTATTCCATTGTATGTATATACCACATTTTTCTTATCCATTCTTCCACATTTAGATTATTTATGTATCCTGCTATTGTGAATAATGCTTCAACGAACAGGGGTGCAAGCACCTCTTCAAGATCCTAATTCCTTCGGATATGTACCCAAAATTGGGATTGCTGAATCAAAAGGTAACTCTTTTTAATTTTTTTGAGAAACCTCCATATTATTTTCCATAATGGTTCTACCTATTTACATTCCTACCAAGAGTGTATGAGGATTCTTTTTTCTCCACATCCTTAACAACACTTGCTGTCATTTGTTTGTTTTTGTTTTTGTTTTGTTTTTCTAAAAATAGCTATCCTAATAGGTGTGAAGTGATGTCTCATTGTGGTTTTGATTTGTATTTCCCTGATGAATTAGTGATGTTGTATCTATTGGCCTTTTGTATGTTATCTTTAGATAAATGTCTATTTAGGTCCTTTTCTTATTTTTTTAATTGGGTTATTTGTTTTATGCTATGGTATTGAGGAGTCCCTTATATATTTTGCATATTAATTCCTTATGAGGTATCTGATCAGTAAATATCTTCCCCCATTCTGTAGATTGCCTTTTATTTCTTTATTTCTTTTTTTTTCCTGAAAGTTTTTCTCTAAGTTTCCTTCTAAGAGTTTTATTCTTTCAGATTTTATGCTTATTTCTTTACCACATTTTGAGTTCATGTTTGTATATGCTGTGAGGTAAGGATCCAATTTCAGTGTTTTGCGTATGGATATCTTGTTTTCCCAAAAACATATTGAAGAGACTATCTTTTTCTCCACTGTGTGTCCTTGGCGTCCTTGTCAAAGATCAGCTCACTATATATGAAAAGGTTTATTTCTGGGCTTTCAATTCTCTTCCATTGACCTATCTATATGTTTGTTTTTATGCTATAACCATACTGTTTTAATTACTGTAGCTCTGTAATAGGTTTTGAAACCAGGGAGTGTGATGCCTCTGACTTTGTTCTTGCTCAAAATTGCTTTAGCTATTCAAGGTCTTTTGTGGCTCTATATGAAATTTAGGACTTTTTTTTCTATTTCTGTAAAAAGAATTTATTGGAATTTTGATAAGGAATGCACTGAGTCTACAAGTCACTTTGGGAAATAAGGAAATATAAAAAATATTAACTATTCAGTCAATGAACAAGGGATGTCCTTTTATTTATTTGTGTTTTTTAAAAATTTCTTTCATTAGTGTTTTTTAGTTTTCAATGCTCAGGTCTTTTCACCTTGGTTAAGTTTAGTCCTACATATTCTATTCTTTTTAATGCTAATTAATGTAAATGGAATTGTTTCCTTGGTTTTCTTTTCACATTGATTGTTGCTAGTGTATAGAAACACAACTGACTTTTGTGTTAATTTTGTATCTTGCAACTTTACTGGCTCACTTACTAGTTCTAACCATTTTTTCTTTAATTTGTTTAAATGTTTGTTTTTTTTGTGTGGAGTCTTTAAGGAAAGAGAGAAGTATAATGAGCTTTGTAGATGAACTATATACATTTGGAAAATACAGAAGAATATAAAAAATAACTAAAAGAGTTACCTATAATATTACTACTAAAGATAATGTTTTGTTTCCTTTATGCACATATGTTTGCCTCTATATTTGTACATTCCTATATGTATTTGTATACAGATGCATGAATACAACTATTAACAAACACATGCCACACAATGTCATGCTTTCTTCACTTATTCTTATAACTTGAAAAATTTCTCTTGCCAACTTAGGTTTTCCAAAGTTCAATTTTAAATGTTTTTATGCCATTTAATCATATTGTGAACTCAAATAACTGTTTATATATAAATATGTTATCTATCTATGTCTTTCCTGGCAGATACTGACATCTTCTGTTTCCTTGTTTAAGGGTCTGTGATATAAAGCATAAGAAAGAAAAGTGGGTTGGGTTAATGCTTTTGTTCCTTTTATCCAGGGACCTGGCTTCTTTTAGAGAATGCCCAGGTGACAGAAAATAACAGACAGGTGACAAAGTCAGCCTGCCTTACAGCTGACTAGAAAATAGACTCTACCCTGCAAACTTCTTCCCTTAGGAGAGATACTATTTGAAGTTCTTCTTCATCATTTCATCGTGAATGAATTTTCAGGGGATAGATTTAGATGTCTGCCTGAGAAAGCAGAGCTGAAAGGACAAAAGAAAAAGTGAGGGGGTGCAATCCAAAGGTAACATGCAATGGGGGGCCCATTGAGAGACTATAAGGGGGTTGCAACTTTGGTCTTAACAAAGCAGAGTGATCTGATAATCTCTTGAGATATGTTTGATAATCTGGATTCCACATAAATGATTTATTGTCTACAGGGTTGTCATAAAGAAAAGAGGAGGAGAGAAGAAACAAAGACCTAGCACTGCTTAGTTTTATAGCGAGCAGGGAAACTGCTGATGCAATCACCTGGCGAAGTTATCTTGGCAACTCAGACTAATGGGATTTCTGCTTACTTGTATTATACAGATAGCATCATAATGGTCTGCTTTATTTTTCAAACAGGGATACTATCTTTGGAGCAATGTCAAGAAAAGAATATAGAATCACATACATTTTCTGTGGCTGGGTGCTATATAGGTTAATACAGAAACACATTATTTTATGCTGTATAGAGAGAGGGAGAGGAAAGTTGAAGCAAAAAGTTGTCAGTCCTTGATCTCATTTATAAGCCTTTGTCTTGAGCATATGTTCTATGGGCATAATCCCAGCTCTGCTTCTTCATCAGTTATGATTAGAAAGTACCTATTCTCAGGACACCTAGGTTGCTCAGTCAATTGATCATCAGACTCCTGATTTTGGCTCAGGTCATGATGCCATGATTTGTGAGCTGGGCTAGGTGCTGTCAGTGTGGAGCTTGCTTGGAATTCTCTGTCTCTCTCTCTCTTGCAAAAAAAAAAAAACCCTTAAAAAAATACCTGTTCTCTATTCCTACAATATTCCAGTGTAAAAATTGGGGATAGACACATGACTTATTGATTTTATATTTGTACAATGTGTGAGAATTTTAAGGGAAAGATTTTTTTATTTTTAAATTATCTTTGAAATTATTTTTAAAGTCATTCATTTTTCACAAGCCACCGTAGCATCTTTACCACATGGGGCATTGTGTGTTACAACTTTGCCCCCACTGTTCCTTCTGTCTGGAACACTTCCTCAAACCACCATAGGACTTTCTCCTTCACTTCCTGGAAGCTGGTGCTCTGATATCATCTGCTCAGTGAGATCTTCTATGGTCATTCTATTTAAAATGTCACCTTCATGGGAGTGCCTGGGTGGCTCAGTCGGTTGAGCGTCCAACTTCGGCTCAGGTCAGTATCTCACAGCTCATGAGTTTGAACCCTGCATCAGGTTCTGTGCTGACAGCTCGGAGCCTGGAGCCTGCTGCAGATTCTGTGCCTCCCTCTCTCTCTGCTCCAACCCACTCTCATTCTGTCTCTGTCTCTCTCAAAAATAAATAAATATTAAATTTTTTTTTAAATGTCATCTTCATGTCTCCACTTCCTGTTCCCCTTTTGGCTTTATTTTTCTCTTTAATACCTTTTAACCAAGTATAGAATTTTTATGTTATTTATGTGATCTCCTTCCATTAGGATGAAAGTGCTTTCATCTGCTTTTTTGCTGATACTAACCAGCACCTAGAACACTGTCTTACTCATAATAGGAATATATGAAAATATGTTAAGTGAATGCTATAATATAAGAAATTTTTAATGGATGAATATAACTGCATGCTTACATTTATTTTAGTAAACTACACAGAAACAGAGACTTTAGTGGAAGAAACAACCAAGGAGACTTACCTAAATACTTAGAATATTATAATTCCATATTTAGACAATTATTTAAAAATTAAGCAGGCCAAATCAATTTTAAACTGAATAATTTATCACTGATTTCGGTATCAGTTCCTGAAATCTTTTGAAGTTTCTGTTTTCCAAGATATATTTTAGCTTAGAGAATATTATTGCTTTCAAAATACTTTCCCAATAACAAAAGAGGAATTTTTTAAGTTACATTTTAGAAAGATCCAAAAGAAATTATGAGTTTTACCTAGTTTCAGTCCTTAGCTCAAAACATCTGAAACAGAAAAGATAAAGATGAAAAACAAACAAAAATCACATCCTGAAAAATATAACAGTATTGTAGTTTCAGATTTCATGGCTATTTTTTTTTTCCACCTCCTCTCTCCTACCTCTATTTATCTGCCTGCATTCACTGGCAGAGGACCTAGCTTTAATAGATCTGTTTTCCAAGAGACATTAGCCATCAAACCTGATATATGTGTTTGTTTTCCACCTAAAGCCTAACTAGGAATTAATTGCTCAATAGAGGATAACACATTTAATTCCTCATTCACTTATTCATTTATTCATTTATTCATTTATTCATTTAGTATGTATGGAACATTGAACGAAACTTTCTATTATCTTCAAGGAGAGTAAAACACAGAGTCTTGGTCCTCAAGCAACATACAGTCTATGGAAGATAACAACTTGAGCACTTGGGGTGGAGAGACGGTGCTTCACAGTATTACTCTCTAATGATTCCTACAACTGTGAAGTGCATAAGTATCATAAGTATCCATTAAGTATTAGCCGTCATGGAAACAATTTGTCAAATAAGGCAAGAGACTGTGAGTGCTATTAGAGAGGTGTAATCAGTGTGCTCTGTGATAGTTAATTCTGACTCAAAGACTGCAGAATGACAAAAGGGGTGGCAGAAATTGCAAGTGGTGTTGGGGATTTTTTCTAAAGTCCAGTAGACTACTTGGTTTAAGTAGAGTGTTAGAGTAACTGGACATGGAAGATAGAAAAGATTTTATAGACCACTTTTATTTCAATATCTTTATTTTATTCATCAGGAAACGGAGGTTCAGAGAGAGGAAGTGATGAGCTCAAACTTATATAGTTGGTTTAATGTAAGTACAGAATTCTAACTTCATTTATTAATTGTTACTGATAAATATTTTTATTTCAGTCTGGAATTTTTCTTTTTACTTTTTTTAAATGAAAACCATTCTATCATACTCTTTTTTTTTCAATATGTGAAGTTTATTGTCAAACTGGTTTACATACAACACCCAGTGCTCATCCCAAAAGGTGCCCTCCTCAATACCCATCACCCACCCTCCCCTCCCTCCCACCCCCCACCAACCCTCAGTTTGTTCTCAGTTTTTAAGAGTCTCTTATGCTTTGGCTCTCTTCCACTCTAACCTCTTTTTTTCCCCTTCCCCTCCCCCATGGGTTTCTGTTAAGTTTCTCAGGATCCACATAATAGTGAAAACATATGGTATCTGTCTTTCTCTGTATGGCTTATTTCACTTAGCATCACACTTTCCAGTTCCATCCATGTTGCTACAAAGGGCCATATTTCATTCTTTCTCATTGCCACGTAGTACTCCATTGTGTATATAAACCACAATTTTTTTTTTATCCATTCATCAGTTGATGGACATTTAGGCTCTTTCCATAATTTGGCTATTGTTGAGAGTGCTGCTATAAACATTGGGGTACAAGTGCCCCTATGCATCAGTACTCTGCATCAGTACTCCTGTATCCCTTGGGTAAATTCCTAGCAGTGCTATTGCTGGGTCATAGGGTAGGTCTATTTTTAGTTTTTTGAGGAACCTCCGCACTGTTTTCCAGAGTGGCTGCACCAATTTGCATTCCCACCAACAGTGCAAGAGGATTCCCATTTCTCCACATCCTCGCCAGCACCTATAGTCTCCTGATTTGTTCATTTTGGCCACTCTGACTGGCGTCAGGTGATATCTGAGTGTGGTTTTGATTTGTATTTCCCTGATGAGGAGCGACGTTGAGCATCTTTTCATGTGCCTGTTGGCCATCCGGATGTCTTCTTTAGAGAAGTGTCTATTCATGTTTTCTGCCCATTTCTTCACTGGGTTATTTGTTTTTCGGGTGTGGAGTTTGGTGAGCTCCGTATAGATTTTGGATACTAGCCCTTTGTCCGATATGTCATTTGCGAATATCTTTTCCCATTCCATTGGTTGCCTTTTAGTTTTGTTGGTTGTTTCCTTTGCTGTGCAGAGCTTTTTATCTTCATAAGGTCCCAGTAGTTCATTTTTGCTTTTAAATCCCTTGCCTTTGGGGATGTGTCAAGTAAGAAATTGCTACGGCTGAGGTCAGAGAGGTCTTTTCCTACTTTCTCCTCTAGGGTTTTGATGGTTTCCTGTCTCACATTCAGGTCCTTTATCCATTTTGAGTTTATTTTTGTGAATGGTGTGAGAAAGTGGTCTAGTTGCTGTCCAGTTCTCCCGGCACCATTTGTTAAAGAGACTGTCTTTTTTCCATTGGATGTTCTTTCCTGCTTTGTCAAAGATTAGTTGGCCATACGTTTGTAGGTCTAGTTCTGGGGTTTCTCTTCTATTCCATTGGTCTATGTGTCTGTTTTTGTGCCAATACCATGCTGTCTTGATGATGACAGCTTTGTAGTAGAGGCTAAAGTCTGGAATTGGTCTTCTTCAAAATTACTTTGGCTATTCGGGGCCTTTTGTGGTTCCATATGAATTTTAGGATTGCTTGTTCTAGTTTTAAGAAGAATGTGGTGCAATTTTGATTGGGATTGCATTGAATGTGTAGATAGCTTTGGGAAGTATTGACATTTTGACAATATTTATTCTTCCAATCCATGAGCACGGATATCAGTCTCTTGATTACTAAAGTGGTCTTGGATCAAGCATAAGGGAATTGCAATGTGCTATAATATAGCAAACTTTTAGATAAAATTTCCTGTTAAAAATTTGCTTCAGGGAAGGAAACTTAAAAAAAAATCTTCAGGCAGTTTTCCTTCACTAAATCAATTTAAACTAATGAATCTGTGTGGTTTTTTTTTAGTTTCTTCTACTGCTTAAAAAAAAAATGTAACCATAGCAGAAATAGCATGTCATAGCAATACTGAAGGGGATTAATTTATTTAGAGATTGTGAGAAACTATTTCCAACAAAACTAGAAATTTCTTTAAATCTTTTAAGACTTTTGTAATGAAGCGGATTAGAGCCAGGAGAGTCTTCATCAGAAGAGCAGAAGTTGGAAAGTGTCTTTCCTTGAGTTGGGTTCCATTTCTGACCTTATCCCCACTTTCCTCCACACAGTGGCTCTATTAGGAAAAAGCTAGGACATTGAAGTATTATTTACTTAAAACTGGAAACATACTCAGAAAATTAAAGACATTCAAATCACCTTTTCAATTCAATAGTCCAAACTCTGCAGCCTGCAGATAAATTGCCATTGAATCTTGAGTTTACATTTACCTTTGTTACTAGGAGTTGAGGGTGCTCGTTTTCTATAGGCACATGTATTTTAGAGAAAAATTTCATCAGGTCAATGTAAGTGATATCCATCAATAATGCCAGCTTTTCTTTCCAGTCATTGAGAACATTTTAAACCTGACTCATTACCTCATTCAACAAATATTGTTGAGTACCTACACTAAAGAGTAGGTACAGAGTGTACAATAGAGTACATATAGGGGGCTCTTTACCATATACATCTGACATCCTTCTTTCATTTTCATCCATTTGTCTCTAAATCCAACATTGGCTCACTCCTTAAGTAACCATTCTTCATACTGCAAAATTACTTTTTCTGTCCCTCATTATTCTACACAGGGATACAGTGTGAAGTATAGTGCCACAGACCCAGAAACCATGTGAATAATGACTCTTTAGAGATTATCACGGACTCCAGACAAGAAACTTCCTGTTTCTGATCTCAGAAACACATAGCATGTACTGCTGTAGATGAAGGGAACAGCAAGGTTTCTGTTTTGCTTATTTATTTTCACCAAAAGTAAGCAATCTCATATTATTTCACTGCTGTGTGTGTGTGTGTGTAACTTACCTTACTTACAATATAATAGGCATACAAAAAAGGGCAATGTTCTCTACTTGATAACGTGTATCTTCCTTGGCAAGTAGTTAGAACTTATGTATTGAACTTAATTGAAACTTCCATTTGAAAAATATTGAATGGTATAGTGTTTACTAAGCAAATCAATTTACATACTTGAAAAAAGTTATGAATCTGGGCTATAAATGATAGTAACTCAGTTTTTGAAAGAATCTAGTTCTGGTAAAGTATCCTTAAAATCCAGAAGCATCATGAAAGATTAATTAAATAAAACATTCTGTTAAATTGCTACCAGCTTCAAATGTAAATCCATCCAGTTTATGGGATATTGAATTAACTTTAGTGCCATATTGGCACAGTGTTTACTCACTTGAATATGGATTTCCAGAAGTGTTCATTATTTTATGACATTAATGAAGAGGAAAAAAAAGATTAATTTCTATATGTGGGTATTTATTTTTCTATTGACAACAAAAGTTAAAGAGAATGAGAAATTAAATATTAATGGCAGACATACTTGAACAGTGAGATTATCATTATATTTTTTCCGTGTTCAATTACTAAACTTTTCAGTATGTTAGGTTTAGTATGTGTTGCATCTATTTGGAAAAACAACCGTAACTTAAAAACAGGCAAAACAACAGAACTTAAACAAGTGATTTTTGAGATGATTCCTTGGTAGATATTTTTTCCCTTGTATGTAATTTAGAGCTAGATAGAAAATCTCTGAGGATACCTTGTAAAAGAAAAATACCACAAAATAATTAAAAACTTAAATTTAATGAAACATTTATTAAAGACAACAAATTTAGTGGCTTAATTGTACTAAAAATTGCCAACAGTCCATCATGCCTTTGAGGCTTATGGGACACTTAAGCACCACATTAACTTATTCCAACATTTGATGTCTTCACACTTTAATCTGGGCAAGATAGGAAACGTGAGCAATAATTCAGCAGATGGCACTCCTTAGGGCTGGACTAAAGCAAAATTTAGATGTTTGTTTCACACTTCAGTATAAAAATAGCACTTAGAAACCTGTAAAATTGGAGTACCTGGGTGGCTCAGATAGTTAAGCATCCAACTTCAGCTCAGGTCATGATATCATCACTCATGGGTTTGAGCCCCAAATTGGGCTCTGTGCTGACACTCAGACCCTGGAGCCTGCTTCCGATCCTGTGTCTCCCTCTCTTTCTGCCCCTCTCCCACTTGTTCTCTCTCTCTCTCTCTCTCAAAAATAAATAAACATAAAAAAACAAACAAAATCAATAGTTAATATTTACACAAACCTTGATGATAAACTCCATGGACACATTTCCATGGAAATGCCCTATGGGCACAGAAAAAACATTAAAAATCCCAACACCTGAATGGTATTGGCATCAGTGCTGGAGAAATAAGGATAAAGGAATAGGGTGTCATCTAAGGACCTAAAAAAAAAAAAGGATAAACCCAAATAGTCATTTGATATTCATTACAAAGCAATGCTAACATGGGCACCAGTGTATTTAGGGAAAGTGGGGTGGCATGGGCTGAACAAGATCATGTGATTCTTAATAAGTAGATGATATGGTTGAAATATAAATAACCTTGAGTATTACCACTTTCAAGAACAACCATCCACTGACCTTTCTGCAAAGACAGTAGTTATCATTATTGGAGAAACTACAGTCCATTGTGGTTTAAAACTTTTTAAGAGATCTTAACAGGGGTGGTTGGGTGGCTCAGTTATAGATTATTAGCCTATATCCTTCATCATCAATGAAAACATCACAAATGCAGAAGTATTAACTGTCTTGGTCCCTGCTTAATCCCCATTGCCTGAATGAACAAATGAATGAATCTGTGAATGCAAAATTGAATGAATGAGGCCAAGAGATTTGTAAGGAATTTATCCAAACACTCACAGCTGGTAAGTTGTACAACTGGAATCTTAACTGTAGATTTGAGTCAAATCTCATTGTGCCAACTGTTTCCATCTTGTTTCCAACATTTAATGTCATCAGGGCCATGAAGAGCAACATTGTGTAATATTGGTTTGAACCATAGGATTTGCCTTTCAGAGTTGATTGGGGTTTATCTAAACATAAAGTATATAAAGCAGCCACTCTGCTAATAGAGAAGATATCTTGTGCAAAAAAATCCTTAAGTTCAAACGCCCATATGTTAGGAAATAACATGGATATTCTACAAGCTGAAAAAAGACCAGCATGGTTGGAAATCAGTGAGTGATTTACAAGGAGAGTGTTTGAGAAGTAGGTAAGGTCTAGATCCTACATGATGCTCTAGGTTATGTAAAGGAATTCACATTTTATTCCAAATGCAGTAGAAAGCCACTGAAAGTTTTAAGCCAGAAGAGTAAGATGATCTGATTTGAATTTTTGAAGTCACTCTAGCTGTTATGTGGAGAATGAACTAGGAATGGGCAAATATATACATGCATATATACCTTTACACCCTACATACTGCCTTTGGATTTAGGAGATGGGAGAAAGGATGATTTTGCATAGTGCTAGGCACATGGTGACACTGAAGTTAATGATAGCATCCCAAGTCTCTGAACACCAAATGATACATCTCCTTCTTTCTCTGTCTGGCTGTCTGCCCTCTGCAGCAGCATGAGCAACTTTTCATGGAATGAGACCCTACTGTACAGATGGCAACTCTAATGTGAATGGAACACTGTACTACATATAATTCCATATGTAAAATATTCAGTGTATGACAGTGACTTAACGTATTTTCTATTGTTAAGATGCATTTTATTTCTGTATACTATACAATTGTTAAATATGATTTTTTAATTTTTTTTCTAGGAACATGTGATTCTTCCATCTAATGTTCTTTATTAGCTCCCCATTTTTTTTTTATTTTGTGGGATAAAATGAAGACATTTAAAGTTCTTCATGATCTGGTCCCTAAATCCCTCTCCAATCTCACATTTACAAGCGGTTCTGCTCATCCATCTCACACACACCCGTACTCTGTGCCAAAGCCATTCTGAATATATTCATTACATTCTATTATTTTTCTATGCTTCCATATCTTTGGGTGCTTTTGTTTTTCTGGTCTGATACAGTTCTATTCAATCTTAAAACCTTGGTTATTGTCCTCTTCCCCAGAAAGCCATTCCTGGTACTTCCTTAATTGGAGACAGTCATACTTTTCTGCACATTTTCTCTACCCCTTATTTATTAATATGTTAATAAATTTCTGTATTGGATTCTTACTCACTTGTTACCAAAATGTGTTTCCTGTTGAGGCATTACTTTTCATTTGTTTTATGTTTCATGTGTATAGTAGCATTGGGCTTGAGAGAGTTTAGTCATTAGACAAGTATGTTCTAGGTTGCAATCTACTTTTCATATATGGAGATATTCTGAATTACTACTATTCATGTACAAATAAAGTAAATTCGCTATATGCAATAAGAGGAAAACCAGGATAATTATTATTAGTCATTTGTCAAATTCCAGTGGCAAAAAGTATTGCAGCTTAACAAAACAAAGGGAAGTAAAACATAGATCCTTAGTGAGATTGCCAACATTCTTAAGAATTTTTAATATTTTTTATGGTTTTGGAAGTCTATATTTATGATAGATATAGTACAGAATAAAGAATAAATTAAAGCCAATGAAAGTTTTACTGTTTAATAGAACTTGGAAGAAACGTGTCAATACATTGTAGATACTACCTTCTTTATTGTTTAGATATAAGCACTTTAAAAATAAGATTTCCACGGAGGGCCTCCACCACAATTTATAAAGATATTTGGTCTTTACTATTTTATTCAAAATACTTCTGACCTTTGAAATGTAAGGAACTGGGAGATGGAAGGGAAGAAATATAGTATTTGTTATTTGAGGAGGCAGTTCACTACCAGACTGCTTTCAGCCTTGAAAACAATATCGTATTTGCTAAAGTCCTTGACAAAATTACAAAACAAAAAACAAAAACAAAAACCTCTATTCATAATTCTGGTAACAATAATGGAAATGACATACTTTCTAGATTCAAGATCCCAGAAATTAGGAAATAGAGTATATTTGCTTTAAAGTACAGGCTTTGGTGGATATACTTATTATCCTGTTGAATATTATAATTTTCTGCTCAGATTTCCTCACCTCCTTTCACAAGGCCACTGAAATGTCTAAAAATAGCATAAATGAAAATAATGTTGTAATGAAGTAAATACTTCAAAAAAGACATCACAGACCTCCATGGTTATGTGAATTCCACTACAGTCTATATAGTCATTGGCAGAATCTTTGTTCCCTCTGTAAATCTTGCACCCAAAATACTGGGGCAAACAATGCAGAATCCCAATATTTGTTGGACTCATAAATGATGCATTGAATACCCACCTTAAATTCAAGTGGAAATGATTACATTTTTTCTAATAGTCATGTACACTTTAATATCAGTATATATATACCAGATATTCCATTTGTTAAGTTTTGCCACATTTGTTTGCCTCCCAATCTATCTCTCTGTATATAAATATATAGCCATTATCCTTTATCTATTCCTGAAGTGTCAAGTATAAGATGTGGACATAGTGTCTCATCACTCCAAACAATACAATATTTCTGTTCACCAAACAAGCATACTTTCTCGAATATCATATAACCCTCTAAATCAGGAATTTAAAATTAGTATAATATGACCATTCAAGCCCAAGTTCTCATTCAAATTTTGTCAGTTGCCCCAAAACTTAAAACTTTTCCGTTCTGGTTCTGGTTCCTATCCAAGGTACCATATGGAATTTGATTGTTATGTCTCCTGATTCTTCCATCCTGTTTCAGTCCCTCAGTGTTTTCCTGTCTTTTGTGTCTGTGACAAATTTAAAAGGAGGAGGCCTTGCATTCTATATAGCATGACCTGCAACCTGGGCCTGTGTGATGATTCTTCTTGTCTTGATCCAGCTCATGCACTTTTGGCAGGCATTCCACAAAAATTTTGTTGCATGCTTCTTGGTGCGTCACCTCAGGAGACATTTGCGGAACAATCCTTCATTTGGTGGCTTTAACTGAGTTAGCTGGTAATACTGGCCTTTGCCAAATTTTTCCACTCTACAGTCACCATTTTCTCAGATTGATTGACTAGAGTCATGTAGGGAAATATTTCAGACTGATTCTACAAACCCATTCCTCATCAAACCACCACCAAATGACTTTAGTGTCTATTGATAACATCTACTTAATTAACCATGATCTCTGATAGTTGCCAAATGGCAACTGGTTTCTTTTAGTGAGGTCAGCATTTAGAAAAGCAGTGTCTTGGCACTCACTATACTTATTGTTACAGGAGTAGCATTGCCCTATCAATGGACAGAGCTTGGAAGTGCATGTATATAATGCATATACAACTGCAACTATTACACATATAGCTGTGTATGTATATTACAAAATCATGAGTCTATACTAAAATCTATAATTTTAGTCCCACACCTCATGTTTCCTTCCATCATTTTACCTTTCTTTGTTAACATCTTCTCTTGTTTCCAGAGGTTTCATATTATTCTCAACACATTTCCTTATTTGCTTACTGTAACTGAACTCTAGCCAGCCAGCCATCTCTTCTGTTATCTCTAACCTTCCTGTTGTTAATCCCATGTTGGTCATCACATATTCTAGTCTGCCCTGAATCCCTGAGCACCATCAACCCTGCCATTCCATACTTCTGTTCAGTTCCCCGACCCTCCCTCTCTACCTACCATTCCAGAACATTGCCCAATGTTCTCTTCTACCCAGTGAAGGAAAAGGAAAGAAAACTGGTAAAGAATTTTTAACAGAATTTCTGTCCACTGAAGGGTACTTTGCAAATGATTCTTTAATGAATCCACTTATGCGCTCCTGGGTGGCTCAGTCAGTTAAGCATCCAACTTTGGCTCAGGTCATGATCTCACAGTTCGTGAGTTCCAGCCCCACATCAGGCTCTGTGCTGGCAGCTGAGAGCCTGGAGCCTGCTTTGGATTCTGTGTCTCCCTCTATCTGTCTCTCTGCCCCTCGCCCACTTGCTCTCTCTCTCTCTCTCTCTCTCTCTCTCTCTCTTTCTCTCCCAAAAATAAAGAAACATTAAAAAAAAAGTCCACCTTCTACCTATAAGGAAAAAGAAAGGAAGAGAAGAGGGAATGTACATAGCTCTTCCTGGTTGCTTTTGGGTTACATATTTAAATGTGAGTTATCTAAAGAAATGACTTTACACTTGTACCTAAGATGATCTCTTTGCAGTTCTACCCCCCAAAAATTTAAATTAAAGGTATTTATTGTAGAATTTAAGATATCTGCCATTTATAAAACCTAGTTGTACTGCAATAACAACCTAGTTATAAAACATGTTGTACTGCAATACTAAATATATAAACAGTTCTGTTTATTTCTAGAGAGTAGTCAGATAAAATTTTATGACTTTTTGATCTACTAAAGCAACTACATGTATATTCTGCAAAGCACAATGCTTACATAAGAGCATATGTAGGTAGAGCATATTTACTGTCACCATTTAATGAAAAAGAATACTTAATCCAAAGGATCAAATAGTTTCCTAAGATCTCAGAAGTATCCAGTTCTTCCAACTTCACTGTATCATGCCATGGACTTTGGGATAACATGAAACATACACCTAGAGCATATTTTTCTCTCCTCTTCCAAAAATACACAGTATTGTGATGACACCTTGATGAATTATTTTACCCATAAACAGTAGAGTATCCCATTATAAAGAGATTAATTATTGGGTATATATACACAGGAAGTTTAGTGTCAATAAATGTGAATGGTCTGAGATTTTACTCTACCTGTGGCTAAAATAATTATCTTGTAATAGTTTCAGGAATACATATAAACACAAGACTCTGGGTCAGATACAAATGCTTTATTACTCAAAACAGTAACAACAGCCAGAGTATCAGTTTTTGCACTAGTTCCATGAGACTCATTTCCGTATGGAAGTGAAAAGGACCAGGTGACACCTGCACATAAAGTTGGTTGCATTGTACAAGAGAAGAACTCTAAACTCAGGAAACCAGAATCTTTTTTTCATTTAATTGGTTGTAAGCTTGCCTACACTTTGTCTTGGAGGCAAACATTAACTTTATCATGCTGAAAACTAAACAAACTGCCTCTGTGTTACACAGGGAGACACTATCTCTATCTTCCAAGCTTCTTCATTTTACAAACATCCTTGAAAATGTAGTCAGAGACAAAGGCAATCAGAACCGTTGCTTACAGTACAGATATGCAGAAATGCAAGAGACCCATGGAAAATTTTCTCTCCGTGCTCAGCCAAAGGTTGAATCCAGAATTGGTTTTTCAAGTCAGCATATCATCATGGACCCAGATGCTTGGTATATTAGTAATCTGTTATTCTTTGCAAGTTGGAAATGTTTTTACTTACGGTTGAGAGATATTTATAGCAGTTTTGTGTTATCATCTTGACATTTGGCCATATCTAGTGAAAAAAATAAATATTTCTACTCTTGCATCATTTTATTTGTTTGTTTGCCTGGGAAGCCACATTAAGAGGTTTACCTGTCTATCCCTTTGGTCAGGATTGGGTCATGCATTCATACCTAATCAATCACTACTAAGGAGTTTGAGACCTATGATAATTCTCCTCCTCTATTTTGTTTCTGAACCATGTGAGAGTGAATATCCAAACAAGTGGAGGTTCTGCGGCAAAGAAGCAGCCACATTGGGCAAACAGCTGAGACTACCAGGCTCCTAGATTCCAGGAACATTTCTACTTCTCTGCTCTATAAATGTTAAGCATTTCTTTTTGCAGCGCAGAGGTGGAAAATGGTCTTTCTTTTTCGCACACAATAATGAAATATGAGCAATTACAAAGTCTTTACATTTTGGGAAAACCATAAATGTGAAGCTAAGTGGGACACAGAGCTTTATCTTATTATCTGAGTTTGTCTTCTTACTCAATTTGTAAGCTTGTAATTCAGAGGTTTCCCTCCTTTTTACCTTGAGGATGAGAGATGATGAATATCAGCATTACTATCCCTTTCAGGAACCCTTCTCAAGCTTCCATTTTAAAGTGTTTTCTACTTATTTGTAACTTGAACAAACTATAAGTAGGACTACTCTTAAAAATCAAATTTCCTTACATTCCCTTGAGAGCTCATCACTATTTTCTTCATCAAGAAGTTATCTCTTGAATTACCAGAGAGCCAATTAGCATGATTGTGAGAGCAATTTATATTTGAATGGTCTTTAAATGTGTATTTTGTGGAAGAAAAATGAAAAATATCTATTTGATTAATTTAATTACTAAAGGTAAAACTCCACAAAAGAGAATGCTTCTCTTCCACTAGATTGGCTCTTCTTTTTCCCTGGTCTAAACTTTTATATCGAAGAGCTCTCAAACATGCATCCTGCTGGGATGGGATCTTACAAAACTGGGTTACTAAGTATTTCCAGAAACCTAAGAAAGTTTCTTTAATCTTTTAACTGATGGAACCACAACTGAATAAAATAAAAGCCTTTTTTTTATTAGTTGAAAAAAGGTGTTGTCAAGTCTCTTTTCCTTAAAAGAAGTAATTACATAAAATGCTCCACCTAGTTTTATAAATCCGATCTGAATTATGTCACATTTAGTTTCTAAAGCAAGGTATCTTTTAGTCTTTGATCTCAGACATTGGTTCAAATGTTGTTACATTAGGTGGTTTTGTTCGATTCTTAAAAATCAAGATTATATCATCTAACAAAAATTCAGAAAATAGATGTCGTAGAGGCACCTGGGTGGCTCAATCCGTTAAGCGTCTGCCTTTAGCCCAGGTCACGATCTCATGGTTCATGAGTTTGAGCCCTGTATCTGGCTTTCCACTCCCTGTGCAGAGCCTGCTTCGGATCCTCTGTCCCACTCTCTGTCTGGCCCTCCCCTGCTTGCGAGATCTCTCTCTCTCTCTCTCTCTCTGTCTCAAAACAAACAAACAAACAAACAAAAAATGTGTCCTAAATTACAGGCACACCTATCTACTTTGTGAAAGGGATAAAAGTAGAGTCCTAGCCCAGGGCTTTCCCCCCAGAATACATTGCCTGGGAGCACACCATACAGTAATAATTTTGAAGTAGGTTTCAAAAAGCTCCAGTTATCCCCGATTACTATGTGACATTGGAAAAGTTGCTTTCATGCTCTGGAATTTTTGTTTTCTTACTGTGACATACAAGCATTGGATTAAATGCTCTCTAAGAATCATCTTTTGAGAAACTGATCGGGGCGCCTGGGTGGCGCAGTCGGTTAAGCGTCCAACTTCAGCCAGGTCACAATCTCGCGGTCTGTGAGTTCGAGCCCCGCGTCAGGCTCTGGGCTGATGGCTCAGAGCCTGGAGCCTGTTTCCGATTCTGTGTCTCCCTCTCTCTCTGCCCTTCCCCCGTTCATGCTCTGTCTCTCTCTGTCCCAAAAATAAATAAACGTTGAAAAAAAAAATTTTTTTTAAATAAAAAAAATAAAAAAAAAAAAAGAAACTGATCTCAGGATCTGTGGGATTTTGTGATTCCTACTAATTTTATAGGGCTGTAGTCAGGATGTTTCCTAGACGTGAGGACATGCCTATAATTCTTGAAAAGGTTTGCTTTGTAAATATTTTAAAGGTTCACTACCATGATTTTTATCTCAGTGCTTTCTTCTCCATTTGTGAAAAACAAAGACTGAGCCACACATGGCTCTTTCTCTTTCTAATTCCCAAACTGTCTATTACTGCCTTTTCATCTCATTGAATATATTACTTTTCCAGAAATAAAAAAATTGAATTTAATTTGAGTAAAAGAGAAAGTACTATGTGTAATAATGTCCTTTACTTTCATATAAGGACATCAACAAAACTTAGAATAATTAATAAAGCAGACAGAGTATATACCAGTAGCCACTCCTAATTCTCTTTGGGAACTAGGTGGAGACCAAATAAAAATGAGCAAAATATACTTTTATACTTTTCCATAAGTAGACTTTCATGTAATATACTTTTAAGTCATCTAATCATTGCTTTCTAATTAAAATATTCATCAAATAGAGTGGATATCCAACAAAATCACATATCCCCCTCGCCCCCCATTGTATACCCAGCCTCTGCCATTATCTGATGGGTAGTGATACCTTCTGCCAAAAATCCTTTTGAGTAGAGGTTCTTGGATACCTTTTCTTGATGAGGTGATATATTTCATGTTTGAAAGGAAAAATTTTCCTAAAGGAATAAAGTCTGAGGCAGCAGACTTTGTAAAGAAATACAGATGGTGGGCAAAAGCAGCGTGGATGAACTTGAGTTCTAATTCTTCACACATTGACTGATTCTTCCCAGAAATCTAGTTGGCAGCGTGGAGGTGATGAGAGTTGTGGGTGGGATAGAAATGATAACAACACCACTATTACAATAAAGAAGATAATCTACCTCCAACTACCTCAAGAGGAAGATACTGATTAAAAAAATGGTAATCTAGGAATCTCATGTAGAAATATTTTACAGATCTTCCACAAAGGTTGCAAAGTAAACACTCTATACTTCAGAGGAGGGGTTGTTCAAAAGTTCAGAATCTCCTCAGAATTTGGTGTGGTAGAAGGTTGTTACAAAAACTCTTGAGGTTGGGTATGCACTGTTATAGCTGTTTTCATTTTAGGGATGATAAGGAATCCTAAAGTTGTAATGACCTCCCACAGAAAGGACTCTGAAATCAGGACTGTGCAGGTTTTTATTGAAGTTGCAGCCATTGGCTCTTTAGTATCAATGGTAATAAGTCAGTGAAGATGATACTGGCTTCAGTCACAATGTTCCAAGCAAGAGTAATGCTAAAAACCACAGTGGGCTGTTTCTCAGCATCTTCTCAATTCCAGGAAAAGTGGGCCTTGGGAGAATGGAAATCTTCTTGATCACAGATATGAAGAGATGAGTAGACTCTGTACTCTTATCTTGGTATAGTGAGATGTCTACAAAGTGGCAAAGAAATCAAAACCATCTTCAGTATGCAGCTGAGTGTTAGTAGAATCAGAATAGATCAAAGAAGTATGTTCACTTTTGTGCTTTAAAAAAAAGTGGTCCTTTAACAAATTGGACAATGGGAAGTTGTTTTTTTTTTTAATTTTAATTAATGGAATAAGTTTCCTCAAATGTGGGCTTTCTATTGGTGTAAGAGTCAGAATCTACTAAGATCTTTGGTAGATTCATGGAACTGGCATTGTTCCGTGAGTAAATATTGGTGGCCTTTCGCTAGTCAGTCAGAGAAGTGATTACTGAAATGATTTGTGTCCTCTAGAGTAGAGTCCAATTTGGCTTTCTCATATCTGGTTTCATGCCCCATCTTGCCAGCTTTCCACAATCAACCTCCCTTAATGCCAGAGAGGTCACTCAAGAACACAAAAATGATTTTGTTTCTCCTGGTCTAAAATTGCTTAATAGTGCCACATTGTCTAGAGTATAATACCTAAGTGTCTTAGATTGGCCTTGCGTAGTTTGGCCTTTGTCTACCTCTCCAAATGTGTAATTCTGTCACAGGACCACATAGCCACCCCAAACAGCAGCTCACTTCTATTCCTCAGCTGTTATAAAGGATGCTGGTGTTCTTGGGAAAACCTAATAATGCTATCTCTTTTCATTTATTACATTCCCTACAGGTCTTGTGTTTCCATTTCTTCTCTATTTAGAAAATTCCTATTCACCCCTCAAACCTTAACTGAGCTTCTTTTGAAAAGGCATCCATGACATACTCAATCATTCTGTCTTTTAGTTTCCCACACCCTCAGCATTTTGCACAGTGACTGGCACATGGTAATTTCTTAATAGTTGTTTTATTTATGAATGTATTATTTCTGACATTAATTTTCAAGGTCTTTAATGAGTAAATATGCCTGTAAACCTTTAAGAGAAATGTGCAATACACGGGGTGTATCAAGAATTGCACCTAATTGCTGGTAAGTAATAGACATCTGGTCACAATCATTTAAACCCAGTAGAGTTTGTATTTTCACCAAAACAGAGTTAAGATATAGATACACCAGGGCTGATGTGGCAGTGCCGCAGAGTATATTTAAATTTCCTCTGCAGCTTTTTGTAGTGTAAATCTTGACAGTTGGCTGTTTTGTGTGTGTGTGTGTGTGATGCAAGTGCCTGACTTAAGCTTTGATTGCTGAGACATCCATTTCAAAGGGGCATCCTCTTCAAAGATGGCTATCTCCAATAAACACGTTGCCAGCCACAGGACTAGAGAAAGAGCCAGGACACCCTCTCCATATTCCTTTGTTTTACAGAGCTTTGTTGATTTCAATAACAGGCCATCTGGCTGCTTGTTTTTCTCTTTCCTTGTTTTGAATTCCCACTCTTATGTTTTAAATTCACCAAACCATTGGCCTCCATCTTCAACCCCAAATAAAACTGAGAAAGAAGACACTTGGATACATTTTGCTAGAGGTTTTCCAAACAACGGAATCTTAATTTCATAAAATGTTGGCATTTTCAGAAACGTGCATTCTTTGCAACAGTTTTGGAAACCCCTGTCTAGACAATCTGTTTCAGAATTTTTTTCCCCAGTGACAAGTTAGTAGTCACTAATTACCTAAGAAGTAAACTTCAGATCCCCTTAGATTGATATTTTATTACTCTATTAGATCAAGACCTGCCTTTTTAGTTCAGATAATTTTTTTCTGTTCCTGTATCTCTGAATTTGTACATTTTTAAAGCATTTTCTCTAGGATGATAATAATCCTTTCTCTTTAGAGATATTTTCCAGAAGCTCATCATTTTTCTTCCAAAGGACCAAAGTCTAGAAGCACCTGGAATAAAACATGGGTCAGCTATATTCTCATGCTTGATGATCAATTTAGGCATTTTTTCCCATTTTAGTATGTAGACATTGTACATCTGCTGTCTGCTATGGCATCCACTGGAAAAGAAAATGTTATGTGCTGTATTTCAACCTCTGTATAGAGCCAGACTTTTCAAACAATGCAGATAAAAACAACCAATCATGTTGTTCCATGACTAAACCTAACAATCTCTGGGATACTACAATTCTGTATCAACTGATGACAAAGCTGCCTGCTTTATAAGGAAGGAACATCTTCAGCATAGAGATGCTACATTAGAATATAGGCTGCATATTCTGCAAAGTTCCAGGCTTTGGAGCAAGAGAGTTCCAAGGTTCAAATCCTAGCACAGGCGTAGGATAGCTCAAAAATCTCAGGAAAGAACTCTTACTCTCTGAGCCTGAATTTCCATGTCTGAAAGAAGTGCCAAAGCATTTTGCAGCTTCATATTGAAGTTTTAAAAAAAGTATGTAAAGCATTGAGCATAATTCCTGGCACATGGCTGTCTCCATAGTTTTCTGTTTTGCTTCTTGCCTTCTTCATTCTTCTCATATTTATATTGTTATTTTTAGTAGTAATAGAAGTGCTGTACTAGTGTTTTAATAGTAATAATAGTAGTTAGCTCTGTTCTCCAGAAGTTTCTAGGCAAAAGCTTTCTTTCCATTTTTTCAAATAAATCCAAACACCTGCCTTACACAGCACAAATGTATTCCTTATTTTCTGAATACTCATAGTACCAGTAAACTTTGAATATTTTTAAAAATAATGAAGAAATTGAACCAATATAACTTCATAATGGAAAAGAGCATCTATCTCATCTGAGTGCCTACCATAGTCTATAATTTCCAATATGGTCTGGCTTCTGCACAAATTTCTAAAATCATCCAATATCACTTTTCCTCTCTTTCATTACCCATGTTCCAGCAACACTGCTTTTATTTCTCCTGTTCAAGCTTTCTGTGTCTCTACTCATGCTGTGTCTCTCTCTTTTTCCTTTTTCCCTCCTTACTCTCTTTCTCCCTCTCTTTTCCCCTATCCCCCTGGAATGTTCTTCCCCCAAAATTCTACATGACAGACTTTACACCAAATGTTGCCACTTCAGAAAGGCCTTCCTTGACCACTCTAATGAAAGAAGTTGTCCCTAATTACGTTATCCTTTTTACTTAGCTTTATTTATTTACGACCATCTGAAATTTTAAAATGTATTTGTTTACCTACTTATATTTGTCTCTACTTATTAGTAGGCATGCAGCAAGAGAGAAGAGGAATTGTCAGTCATGGTCAGTACTGTATTCCTGGTGCCTTGACTAATACCTGCCCCATTGGAAGGTCCTAAATATATGAATAAATGAATTAATGTTAAGTGAACCTTTATTAAACACAAAGGAAGGGAATTGCAGGCCAGCGTTTGCTCATTCACCTTTCTAGATTTTCTTTATATGCTGCATCCTTTTGTTTTGCTATATTCTGTCAAGAACTATGAGGTGTCTAATGCTGCACCCTACTTGCAAGCTAACACTTTGCTGCAATTTCTTGGATGCAGGCAGAGGACATAAGACACTTGGGTCAAAGACAAAGGATTTTATTATTCAAAGCACAACCAGCAGCGTAACGTTTGCATCAGTGCCCCATACCCCAGTTTCCATAGGACAACCTGAAGAGGGCCAGATGGCACCTGCATATGGAACGCAGTGCATTACAGGAGAGGAACCCGGAATACAGGGAAACCACATCTCTCTCTTCTATTTTTTAAGATTTTATTTTATTTTATTTTATTTTATTTTATTTTATTTATTTTGGGTAGGCTCCATGCCCACCGTGGGGTTTTAACTGATGACCTTGAGATTAAGAGTCACATACCCTACTAACTGAGCCAGTCAGGAGCCCCAGGAACCCACATCTCTTGTTATGAGAAACATGTATGCTATCTCTACCTTACTACAGAAACATCCTTGAAAAAAATAATCTGAAACAAAGCAATCATTTTCTCTGCTCATAACATGTGCAGAAATGCTAGAAAACAACAGAGAATTGCCTCCTACTAAGTCCCTCTAACTCTTACTCACAATTCACCCCGATGTCTATTTTGCTCTTCTAAATTCTACCTTATATATGACTTATTCAATCTATCTGTTTCCTCTGAATGTTCCTGGATCTCAGGGAGCCTACAATCTAATGTTAGTGAATAAGGAAATCCAGATTTTCCAGCTCCAAAACCAGCATTCCTTACCTATCTCACTCCCATGACCACGGCCTCATAAATAGTTGGAGTGGTTGACACTGTGTTTTGGAGCTATCTCCCTAACTATAGTAGACAGGAGGTAGTCAACTAATACTTTCCTCTAAGAATGAAGGGTTGGGTGTCCTCTGAAGCACTTAGAAGTATTAAGCCCAGCAGGAGAAGTCCAAGCATGAGAACTCCTTCATGTGAATCATTATTATTAGAATATATAATAACCAGAATATCCCTAATCAGCATGACTCCAATACTTTGGGGTTGGCAATGTGTCTGTCATAGCTTGGGATATAATCAGTGTATATTTATAGGGTTGGGATTAAGGGAGGGAAGTTTTTAGTCCAGTAGAATCCTAGACACCAATACCTGAGCTGTCAAGTTTTTGCAAATGTTCAGTAAAGTCTTTGTCTTATGCATAAGATATATATGGGCTGATATGCAGGGTAACAATGTTCTTGCTTAATTATTGTGATAAGAGACATAAGCTTTAGTATTCAAAAAGAAACAGGGAAGGAGTGCCTGGTTGGCTCAGTCGGTTGAGCATCCAATCTTGGTTTTGGCTCAGGTCATGATCTCACAGTTCATGGTTTTGAGCCCCTCATTGGACTCTGGGCTGACAGTGCAGAACCTCCTTGGGATTCTCACTCTCTCTCTCTCTCTCTCTCTCTCTTTCTGTCTCTCTCAAAATAAATACACAAACTTTAAATTTAAACAAAAGCAACAAAAATAAAGAGAGAAGAGGATGGGAGCATACACAATTTGTAAAATGCAACATGAGATATTGTTGTCTATGCATAGATTCATGGAGCATGTGCATTGCTCCATGGAGAATTGTGCATTCTGACTAATCTAACATCAGTGTTCCTATAACCTGAATCTTTTTAAAGCTTAAAGTATTTAAGCTTAAAGCTTAAAGTATTTAAGACAAGATTGTCTAAAGATAATAGTGACTGCTTATGCTAATATACATTGGCATCACTTTTTCTAGGAATCTTGAATTCATCCATTAAATCTTAAATTGTACACTGCATTCAGAGAGACATGTTTTCCCTGATGTGTGGCATTTACATGGCTATTTTGTAAATTCTCAAGTGATGGTGACCAAAATATTTCCTAAATAAAAGCATTATAATGGGGGTGCCTGGGTGGCTCAGTCGGTTAAATGTCCAACTTTGGCTCAGGTCATGATCTTGCAGTTTGTGAGTTCAAGCCCCATGTCCAGCTCTGTGCTGACAGCTCAAGGCCTGGAGCTTGCTTCGGATTCTGTGTCTCCCTCTCTCTCTTCTGCTCATGCTCTGTCTCTCTCTCAAAAGTAAACATTAAAAAAATTTTTTTTAATGTTATAATAAAGGGCCTGCTGGGTGGCTCAGTTGGTTGAAAGTCCGACGTTGGCTCAGGTCATGATCTCGCGGTTCGTGAGTTTCAGCCCTGCGTTGGGCTTTGTGCTGGCAGCACAGAGCCTGGAGCCTGCATTGGATTCTGTGTCACCCTCTCTCTCTGCCCCTCCCCTGCTTACTTGCTTTTCTCTCTCTCTCTCTCTCTCTCTCTCAAAAATAAATAAACATTAAACAAAATTTTAAAAAAGCCACTTTATAATGTCATTGTCTCCAGTAATAGTATTGATAGTACAATTTCCTTTGGACCTCACTGTGATGAAGAAATATGAATCACAATCCATTAATTTAGAAACTGAGTATCAGAAAGATTTTATTATAATAGTGATGATATAATATTAATGAGCAGAAATAATATCAGTAACATTAAAAAATGTTCATTGAGTATTTATCATGTGCCAAACGCTGTGCTAAGCACTTTATTTAAGTTATCTAATTTAGGTTTCTTAAGAAAAAAGTGGCTCTTTTCAGAAATACAAAAAAGTTAAGTAACTTGTCTCAGCTCAGTAATTAGCTGAGCCAGGACATGACCCATGTTTCCCTGAAACTGCTCTGCTGTACATCTGCTTGGACCTCTATTTCATTGAGTTTGTGTTGAACAAAATGTCTCTGCCATCTTTATGTGCATCCAAGATGGGACATTTAGCCCCTACTTCCAATATCTACCCTCCTCTGATCTCAGGAAAAGAAAGGAAATCTTTTTACAACCAGTCTGGAGACTAATGCATACGACACTTCACTGACCCCATACTACATGGCTAGGTTTATCTTTGCATACATACTCATCTGAAATGCAAACCTATTTAAGCTAGGTGAGAGGTAAGAAATGCTAACCTCCTCTACCACAGCTTAATAGTAAACTGTAATGAGCAGAGTTTTAAATTTAAAAGCGTTTTAATAAAATTTTGCAGATATATTCAATGATTAAGCCTGATCTTTTCATCCTTTAGATAGAAAGTTATTTTCAACCCATGGGAAAATAAATGCCCAAAGTCCAATATTAATCATATATGGAAAAATTGTTTTCCTTTTTTCATACAAAGATGCAAAGAAGAGGTATACTTCTCTCTTGACCATGAGGTTAACTGTTTCTTCAATGTTTTAAAAAAAAAACACTTAACTTATGATGGTACATTTTTTAGGAGTGAAAACAAATAAGTTTGAGTCATTTAAACTTTCTGTTTAAAACTTGGTCTTCTTGCTGAGGCTATGTGTGTGTGGGGCAGGGGGAGCAGGAGAGAACCTTTCAAATGAGAGAAAAGAGCATGCTTGATAGGGATTTGGAGATGTTTACTTACACAACTGTTGTGCAAAACCACACAGCCAAGCTTACATATCTTCCAACATAAGGGATAGAAAGTGATTCATTTAACAACAGGATGATGAGAATTAAGTGACTGGTGAACAGTTCCAAGGTCTATAGGCAGAGTTAGGTGAAGAGCTCTAGTTCCCGTCAATGTGATGCTAACATACTTAAACATATGCTCCCTAGGGTATTAAGCAGGCACAAAATGAATTCTGCCTGAAACCAAAATAAATAAATAAATAAATAAATAAAGAAGTTGCTGTAAGTCTCTGCACTGGTAACATTTAAAAAAAAAAAAAAAAGGATCTGGGATTTATAGTATGTACCAGAGCTTCTTTCATACTCAACTGTGTCTGTTCAGTTGATTGACAGCCTTTATTTTTTGGCCATTTATTGTTGAGTTCACAGTAAACCTATAATTTCATTTGAAGCAGTGCCTAAGACTCTGAACGAAGTACCTTATTTCTCCAGGGAAGTTTTGCTCCTGGATCACTATATAATTAGAAAGATGAAGAAAGTGAGTATGACTTTCTAGCACTATGTTGCCACTTCATCTTCAACCTCTAAGATAAGTGAATGAAATCTCAGCAATTCTGAGAATCCAACTCTTCCGGGGTGATAATTATAATAACAAACCTCACTCTGTAAACCTAGAGTCAGACTTCTGGCTTTTTTTTTCAGACTTCTGGGGTTTTAAATGAACTCTAGTGTCACTGCCTCATTTCTTCTGTATCCAGGAAGCTAAATCATATACTTTTCTTTTTGTTATTGTCTTATACAACAAGTTTTACAAAAGATATACATACCCACACACAAAAAAATCGTACTACAGGGGCACCTGTGTGGCTCAGTCAGTTAAGTGTCCGACTTCTGCTCAGGTCATGATCTCACAGTTCAGGAGTTTGAACCCCACATCGGGCTCTGTGCTGACAGCTTGGAGCCTGGAGCCTGCTTTGGATTCTGTGTCTCTCTCTTTCTCTGCCCCTCCCCTGCTCATGTGCTGTCTCTCTCTCTCTCTCTCTCCCTCTCTGAAATAAACATTTTTTAAAAATCATGCTATGGAAAAGATAAAATGACAGCTCTATGTATCTAAACTGTGTACCATTTCAGGTCTATATTTTATCTTGCTATTAAATGTATTTGCAAAACAGTAATCATACTTCTTCATGTTTGCTTTTTTCAATGTAGCAATACACTGCAAGCATCATTTTATGTCAGTGGGTAAAAATTTACTTCATTTTTTTAAAGTACCACCTATAATTTCATGATATGGATATACCAAAATTTATTCAATTCCTCCCCTGTCTGTGGACATTTAAGATGCCTCTAACTTTAGGGGCATTTACATTAATTAAGCTTCCACCTGCATCTGGGCCAGAACTATTTAAAATTTATTTACTATGGTTTCCTTATGTACATTTTTATATCTGGTCAAACAATCCCTATGCCTACTTTTGTTTCCCCAAAGTTTTGGTGATGATTTTGTTCATATTCGCTCCTCAGAAGAACATTTGAATTGACTTTTTAAACAGTTCTAAGAATAATCTGATTAGAGTATTTGGTGCATTTGTAAAGATTTTGTATGCAACACATTCTGGAAACTCTAAGCCAGTAATAACTATAGATAGGAATTCTGCAAATAGGTATGAGACAGTGAAAGTAGTTGGCCCGAGCAAGTGAGTCCTTGAATACAGTACGTTGTTAAATGAGGAAATCTCACATTTGGCTTTGGATTTGGAAACTAGATAAAAATAAGGATCTATACAAAGGATGGTTAGTGAGGCCTCTTTAAATAAAAATGTCATGATTAAAAAATATTTAATAGTGTCCAGGAGTCTTTTTATTAAGATTTTTATATAAAATTTTATTTTTGCATGATATTTAATGTGCTGAACTCTGAAGACCATATTTCACTTTATGTCTTAATGTGCTTAGAAAGAGAAGGGAGTTAAGCAAATGTAAAGTTAGCATGATACTTCAAAAGGAAAGAATGATAAAATGTGGGCCTACAATTTCAAATGTTACCAATACTTCCTCTACCTGTACCCATAAATTATAGTAGAGGAACTACTACAAAGTTTAAACAAAACTAGTCCTAAAATATTTTGGTTTTGTCTTAAATTTTTCTGGTGACTCACAAGCTCTTCTTAAGGAAAATATTAGCCCATCTTCTATTTCTGTTTTTTTTTTTTTAATTTTCTTTGGTTCTTATATATTGCTTAGAGTGAAATCATACATTCATTTTAAAAAGTGTGAGGAGAGGCCACAATTTGTAATGGATTTATTTCATTTTATTTATTTATTTTTTGTTGATTTATAGGGTCTTCCACAGGAGTCTAAATGGGAGATAGATGCTGTTCTGTCTGAGAACAGGACTTGTGTTTGTGCCTTCCTTAAGCCTTTGACAAAGGCTTCTGAACCTTGACTGACCTTCCCCAACCATGTTCTTCCAAAGCCACAAGGCAATTCTCCTGAATTCACTGACTTGCTTGGGAGCCTAACAAAAATTTCTCCAGGCACTGAAATCATGATTTAAACATATGGCTGTCAGACTAACTTAGAACAGTTCAATCCCTGAAATAGCTAGATTTCCTAGAGGTATCAAATCTCTCAAGGTCACCCAAAGAGTAACTATAATCTTTTAACATGGTTCACAGAACTAATAATGAAGGCTAAGAACAGAACATAAGTCTAGTGAAGCTGCTTTTCAAACACCATTTCCAAGTTCTGCCTTTATTCTACTTTGGCAGTTTAATTTTTTTTTTTTAATGATTTATTTATTTCTGAGAGAGAGAGAGAGATGGGGAGGGGCAGAAAGAGAGGGAGACAGAGAATTTGAAACAGGCTCTGCATGGTCAGAGTAGAGCCTGATGCTGGTCTTGAATTCACGAACCTTGAGATCATGACCTAAACTGAAATCAAGAGTCCGATGCTTAACCTACAGAGCCACCCAGGTACCCCTACTTTGGTAGTTTAGAAAAGTACACTTTTAACTGAAATTAGCTTATAGAAAGAATTGTAAATCAGACAAAATGCTTTGTCTGATTTACAATTCAATACTAATTGATATCTGTCTTTTATTTGAATCCTAAAACATTGATATTCAAATGGTCCATTATAGGATTAACTTCCCTGATAAAATAAAATGTTTCTACACAAATAAATAAGATCAAAATCATGGTATAAAAAAATAAATCTCTGCAAGAGTTTTTTCTGATCCTTTCTTGGTCTAGTAAAAGTTACTTTTCAATTTCAGAATTTGCTGAATCTGTAATAAATGACCCATTTTTCAATGCTCCCTACTGTAATTTTCTGAACTGCTTCCTTCTTCAGAGGTATCTGCTACAATTGTCAAAAAAAAAAAAAAAGAATAAGAGTAGGTAATTTTTCTTAACGTCTTATTTATTCATTAATTTTCATTCATTGTTTTATTTTATCTCATTTTTTGAGTTTTATCCCATTTATTCCATTTTATCTGATTTTAATATTAAGCCATCCCATACTTTGACTAAATATATATCATCTTATTTGCAAAATAGTTGAGCAGAAGTTGGATAGAGGATTTTTCACCTCCTGTCGCGGGGTTATGGTTGAGTCTTGCTTCCGCCTTAAGCATTTTGTGTCTTATGTTCTACCACCTGCTGAGTCGAATTTCTCTGAAATAATGAATTCACTTTCCTTGTAAAAGCCAATGCTTTCTTGCTTCAGGCTATAACTCCATGATGAAAAAAAAATCAAATGGTCAATCTGATATTTAATAAATTTTGGCTGAGTGAGTTGTTCCAACTGCAGAGCCTTAACTTAATTGATTACCATATATAAAAACATAATTTCAATATTTGAAAAGCTAAGCAATCTTCTAGGGTATGTTGTATGTTATCGCAGATTGTTGCAGTGTAAAGATTGTGTAATAATAACCATAACTATCAGTTGTTGCACATATTTTAATGTATTACCTATTTTATAGGTATTATCTTATGAAAATTCCATGTAAAACAAAATTATTAATCCTCCATTACAAAAAAGGAAACAGAAATTCGGAGAAGTGGCTAAGCAGTAAGTAATTGATGAAAAAAGAAAATGTCTGACTCCAAGTTCCACTTTCTTAAACATGTGATTCTGCTTCCCTCTAGTAAACATTTAACGAATTTTTAATTCATGTAATTACATTTCTTCACCAATCACAAATTTGCTATCAGAAATACTTTCATCAGTCTGTCATGACAGTTCTACAGCCAGCCTCTGAGGAAGGAAGTTACCTTCACTTACCTTGTTATCATGAATTTTTGGAAGCCACAAAATCAATGTTTTCAGATTCAAATCTGGGCTCTAATTTATGAGCCATGTGTGTCTGGGAATGCCCCCTATTCTTTTGAATCTAGGTTTTCTGTCTGTAAACGGCATTGTTTTGAAAATGAAATTGCAAAGATTATGTGGAGGAAAAACACCCAGTAGAGTGTCTGGTATACTTTAGCTACTAAATAGGAGATAATCTCTTTTATGGGGGGAGGGAGTGTTAATTTGGAGTCCATTCCCTAATCGCCTTAAGTGAAGTTTAAGAATGGTCTTGTTTATGTTGAAATTCTAACATTGAAAGTGAATAGTGACAGTGAGCCCACTCCATTGCTTTCAGAATCACACTTCACATCTTTTAAAGGCAATTATGTGCTGTCATCTTTATAAGCAGATGAAGTATGGAACAAGTAAATATATCTTCAGTTGTCATCTTGATCCTTTATGTTAAGTTGGTATTGGACTATATGGTTTCTTATATTGTATCTCTTTGCCCATCCAGAGCAATGCTTTCTGAGCTAAATCTCCAGTTCTCATGGGGGACAATCTACATTCCTGAGATTTGCATGGGCTGATTGTTTCACAAATGAAATTACTCAAGAGTAATTATCACTCACATTTAAAACCCTTTTGTTCCTCCCTACCCCTGCCCAAGATCATAGGTACATTTAAAATGGAAGTTGTGAAATTTCTTCCAAGAAAAACCATGGTGAATGCTATTGTAAGTGAAATTGGAAATGGGTTAGTTGACATTGTTTCACTGTAAATTATAGTAAAAAAAAAAAAATTCTAATTGGTTTTATGTTCTACATTTAACGCAAGGCCAGTAGATAATTTGGGATATATTTGTGAACAATCATAATAAAAAATGCATCCATATCTACCAACTCATTTTTATTTCACTGCATAGAACACAATTATTGTAAACATCAAGAATTGGGAGTTACTGAACAGATGGGGCATTAGGGTCTTAATTCTTGATCTGTGTTCTAGTAAATCCTTCCATTTCATATCCTTTCCACAAATCCTGTGGCAATTCAGGGCATGATGAGTGATTTTTTTTTAAGGCTGCTTTAATGTTTATGTCACTTTTTGAGTTTTATGATTCCAAACAAATATGTGAATGCAACTGCCCAACAGGGTAATGAAACCATATTAAAATCCTCAAATATTCTAAATTGGGTGTGTCCTTACCATGTCAGAAGATTTTGCATCAACTAAATGCAGTTTCTTGGTACCAACAAGCTTATTTATTTATTTATTTTTATTATTTCTCACAAGTAATCTTTCTAAATCGATTCCCCAACTCAGATCTTTATTTTTCCTTTCTGCATGCTAAACCCTTAATAAATGATATTGATTATCTATTCATTATGTTCACCTGAAAAAAGAAAAATAAGGAAAAATAAGCATTCCAATGGGTTAAAGGAGTTTACATGGAGATTATGTGTACGTATACACACTTTAAGCTGATTATGTGTACATATACACACCCTGAATACCTTAATTTTACCATAAAAGTAGAGAATGCGTGTTTCCTCCATCAAGTCATCTATTTTAAAATACCTAATCTAGGGTGCCTGGGTGGTGCAGTCGGTTAAGCATCAGACACTTGGTTTCAGCTCAGGTCATGATCTCACGATCTGTGAGTTTGAGCCCCAGGTTGAACTGTCAGTGCGGAGCCTGTTTGGGATTTTCTCTCTCCCTCTCTCTCTCCCCTTTCCCTGTGCGTGTGTTCCTACTCTCTCTCCTCTCAAAAATAAATAAACTTAAAGAAAATAACAATAAAATATCTAATCTAGAATTGTGACAAGACTTTAATAGACTGTGCTCATGTTCTTACCCCCCTCCTGAATTACATTGCAATCTTCATGTGGCTAATGGAATCTGCAGAGTCTTCAAGTTTTGAAAGTTATTGATATTTATTTGATATTTGAAAATAAATGATTTCTTTTAACTATCAGCTTATTATCATTCCTCTGAACCCTGAATAAATCTGCATTTTCCCACTTGGGTTGATGAGTTTGACATCTGTGAAAAGATTTTGAAAGAAAATGGGGGGATGAACCTGGGTTACACATGAGTTGCTGATAAACTGAAAACTGCCGCAAAAGAAGATTGGATACTGTCCTGCTTATAAGACTCTTCAAAAGAGTCTGGTTTTTGTATCTATATTTTATTCCTAAAAGGCATTTGTTGGGTTTTTCTTAAATCTTATGGGACAGTGTTGTAAAATGTACCTTTGAAGGGGTCTATGGCTTAGTGTAGAAACTGTGATTGGCTCTATCTTGGAGCAGACTCTTCAAATCCTCCTGGTTTAGAGTATATGTAAAATATACAATGCCTAAGTCAGGTGTAGTGAGACGCATTCTTTTTCTCAGAACACCCTAGAAATAAGAATATGGGCCTAAGATTTAGCCTGGTGTGCAAGCTAGCTAGTCTATTAACTGGGAATTTTATGTTTCCATTAAGTCTAACGTGTAATGTAGGCAATATAATCATTATTGTGAGTTATGTGAATATGGTATACAGAATGTATAACAAGGGTTGAAAAGTAATGAATCTGTATTGGGGTGAAAGAGAAGGAAAGTGGCATTCATTGGATACCTACTAGGTGTTATGCAAGAGGACTATGTGAGTCACTTTTGTTTCCTATATAATGCCTCAATCAACTAGTGAGGTAACATTACCTCATTTTAAAACTTCAGAAAATGAGGTTCAGAAAATTTCAGCAATATACCAATGGTCACGTAGCTTTTAGATACCAGTGGCTTCAGGTATCTATCCATGCGTGAGCAGTCACTGCCATGCTAACCTAAGTTCTACTTCTATAAAGATCACAGGAAGAATTACATAGTCTTTGTGACCTGTCAAACTGGTTGGGGCAAACAATCTTTAAATCCTTTTAGAGTGTTAAACAGTTGTGACTCAAATATGAGAAAATTTTTGTTTTGTTTTTATTATACATACATTGTCTCTCACTGTGCGGAGATGTCAAACTAGCCTTCCAGCATGGGAGAAAGAATTTGTCTAAGTAACCCAGATGGTAAATGTATCTAGGTTAAGGTTCAAAAAGTGGTCTATTACTTAAATCACAGTTCTTCTTCCCACTGAGCTATTATTTCAATACCAATTATAAAAGAAGGTATAGTCCTCTAGGGGCTCCTGGGAGGATCAGTCAGTTAAGCACTGACTCTTGATTTCAGTTCAGGTCATGATCTCAAGTTTCGTGAGTTTGAGCCCTGCATCGGGCTCCACACCAACAGTGCAGAGCCTGCTTGGGATTTTATCTCTCCCCCTTACTCTGCCCCTCCCCTGCTTTCTCTCCCTCTCTAAAAAATAAGTAAACTTAAAAAAAAAAAAAAAAAAGTCATCGCTCTCTGAATGTGCTAGTATAGTTCATTAGCAAGATGGTCTGTATTATATACAGGGAAATTAGAAAAGGAGGACTAGCTTAGTGAGTGTAAAAATTCCATATAAATATCCGAGATTATATGCATAAATGCAGGTGTCATCATGTTTAACTGCAACCTGTACATTTACTGATACAGATTTATAACCATGCTTCATATATGTTACAACATATGTTCAGTGTACATGTCTAAACCATGCAAAGACATTTAAAAAGACCACTTTATTCTAGATTGCAGTTGAAACTTATTTGATATTTCATTATTTTCACTTGTCTCTTCTTCTCCCTCACCCCAAATTATTTTGTAAATGATAAAAAGCCACACTGAATTAATGAGAACACTCTTGCTATTTTTTTTTCTCATTTGGTTCACATTTAGTTGGAGAAAGTAAAAACATTTCTGTTGAAAAGAATCAGTACCACTTCTTCAATTAGGTCAGGGCTTCCTGCCATTTAAAATTGACAGAAAAAGCAAAATGTACCAGACTGCTACACTGGAAATAGAGCTATCAGGCCTCCCCAGGATCTGTGGTCCTAGGTTTGACCTCAAATCCCTTCGTCCCAGAACCAGTGACTGTTTGAGGGTCCCTTAAGGGAATGGCCTTGTAAGACAGAAGGGAAATAGTAGGAACCTCTGAAACACTAAAGTAGGCTTGACGCTGTGTTGTAGTTTGATGCGCTAGACCAGCAAAAGGAAGAATCTTGTCATGAATAAATATTTTTTAAAGATTTATTTTTGAGAGAGAGTGTGTGTGCACACACGCAGGAGAGGCAGAGAGAGAGGCAGATAGAGGATCTGAAGTGGGCTCCGGGCTGACAGCAAAGAGCTTGATGTGGGGCTTGAACTCACATACTGTGAGATCATGACTTGAGCCCAAGTGGGATGCTTAGCTGACTGGGCCACCCAGGCGCACTGTGAATACATGTTTTTTAAAAATGTTCAAAGGAAGGTTTTATGTAACTGATAAGAAGATGGTTAAACATAGAGTAAGATGAATACAACAGATTTTAACATGAGCTTACAACCAGAGTAACAAAGGACATAAGGTACTGTGGAAGTGTGGTTAAGAAACTAAGCTTTGGAGTCAGAAGAACTGAAATGCATGAACATTCTCTATCCACATGACCTTTGGCAAATCTCTCACTCTCTCTAATCTATCATTTATTGAATGATTTGTAAAACAGGTATATTAAAACTATCTCTCACAGACATGTTTTGGGAATAAGTTGTTAGGTTTATGCAAATTTGTTAGCACATTACTTGGCACCAAGTAAACCCTTTAAGAATATTAAATATCATGGTTATTACTATTTCAAGAATTTACTTCAATCAGGTGCACACACACTTTGAAGGGATTTATTCCCCTGGGTAGAAGAAAAAAAAAACAAGAGTGTCAACAATTATTTAAAATGTTCAAGGGGCACCTGGGGTGGCTCAGTTAGTTGAGTGTCCTACTCTTAATTTTGGCTCAGGACATGATTCTAGGGTCTTGGGATCAAGCCCCCACAGGGGTGCTTCATGCTGAGCATAGAGCCTGCTTAAGATTCTCACTTTCCCTCTAACCCTCTCCCCTGCTCACACACTCTCCCTCTAGAATAAAAAAATAATAAATAAATAAAAGATCCAATATAACAGGACAATATAAAGTAAATTAATTCCTTACTATTAATTTCTTATATTCCTATATTTATTCCTTAGTTTTATGTTCATATGTTAATGATATTTTGATGGGAAATAATAAACACTGATAATCTAGAGTTGCAATTGCTGTTTTTGGAGTAGTCAAATTTTCAACACTTAAATGGCTACAATTTATTTATTAAAACCATATGCCCAAAAGCAAGTTATACAAATATCATCTAGTAAAAACTGCCCTGTGAGTGTTGTATTAAAAAAAAACTAACATTTATTTATTATGGAGAGACAGAGAAACAGAGCATGGGCAGAGAGAGGGAAAGACACAGAATCTGAAGCAGGCTCCAGGCTCTGAGCTGTCAGCACAGAACCTGATGCGGGGCTCGAACTCACAAACTGTGAGATCATGACCTAAGCTGAAGTCAGACACTTAACTGACTGAGCCACCCAGGTGCCCCCACGTGAGTGTTGTATTTTAAATAGAAACTCATAGTATGGACATTTCCATTTCCATATGTGCACTGTAGTTTTAAGATAAACCCAATAATTATTTATAAATATTTATTTGTTTTAAAATGTATGGAAATGCTGCACAATTGTCACATAATACTTTCAGTCTGAAGAAAGATATCATTGGCATTGTTCTCAATGTGATTATTGTGCAAATGATAATGTTTCAGTAACTGTGCTTGGGAAAAAAAACCATAAGCAGTAGAGTGATTGGTTGTGTGGCATTAGATATAGGATAGAAAGTCATTCCCATTTGCAAAACAGTGTAGAAGAGTAGAAGGAGCTGTGACAATTTTACCAGGAGGGGAAAAAAAAAATGAAAAGATTACATTTCTGGGACTATCAGTCTTTGCTGAATCAAAACATAACCATGGAATTGCATTCTATATTGTCAGGTAAGAAAATAGTGTTTTCTAATTGTTAACCCAGGATTTCAAAATCTTAGTAAAGTGAGTTTTATTCTCACAACTGCTCAATCAATACATGATTAATGGATAAGCACATAAATAAATTTTAAAAAATTGGGTAATATCACATAGGGAAGCTATAATGAGCCTCAAAGGATATCTTTAAGAGTACGTTGACCTTTGTTGTGTCTGAACAGAGGAGGCAACATAAAATGATCTTCAAATTTCTCTTCCTTAAAGATTTATTTCTAAAATCATTTCCCAGTAACATTTCCCGTTCAAAACTCAAGATAACAAAGCCGGTTGCGGAAGGTGGTCTTCAATTTTATATTCCTGATCATCTCAATCACTTGTTTTAAGTTGTAACTATGTAAGCTGATTGTATTGCAGCACAGGGTCAAGGAACGTTTGTAGCATCATAAAGCCGTGAGTGGTATAGACTGACCATTTAGGTTTTTTATTTCACTTGGCCAAGCTCCGCCCCTATCCAAAACGTCTCCCCTGCTAGAAGTCTTCTTGGACAAAATGATTAGGCAGCTCATCAAAGTTCGGACCTTACTCACCAGAAGCATTACATGGAGGCACCCCACCATTTCAGCACCTCCTACCTAGTCCTGTGCAAGTGCTGAAGGGACAGCTCCCAGAGTTTCAGATCATTTCAGAAAGCACTCCCAGGAAGACAGTACCCATCTCCTCTCTGCTACAAACACCCATTCACAAAATCCGAAGAGAGAACTACAGTCGCCCCTAGTTCCTTGGAGATTTAGTTCGACTGATGTTGGAACACACCCTCCTTCCCTAAGTGTATAATTACTCGTGGGTGGAGAGCCACCAGGGAGGGTAATAGAAGAGGGCAGAGGGAAAAAATTAATTAATTTAAAAAAAAGTAGAAGACGGTTTTGTCCTGACTTCTGAAAATCTTGTTAATTTTCTCTCCTCCCCCTCTCCCATTTTCCCAATCCGGAGAATGATGGAGTTCGAGGCAAGGCAATGATTCCGGAAATGGAGATATGACTCTCAAACCTAGAAATGATCTGGGTGATTTATTTAAAGTTAAATACTCCTCGCCCCGGGAACCCAGCACAATTCTTATTTAAAGGAGCTTGTGTTTTCTCCTACATAACGTAAACAGGCAAACAGTTGCCTCTAGAGGTTGAAAACCCGGTTCCGGAGCGCGTTTCTTGCTGTCTTCTAAGCTACAGACGAAGGTGGGGTGGACAGCGCTCACAACCTGTGAAAGTGCGAAAGCCTCGAGAAGCCCGGTGGCCAATTCCCTACTGGCCAGAACTCTTCCCCGCCATCCCTCATCATTCGTGACTCTGCAAGACACAGGGACTCAGACATGTGTGTGGGAGTGCGTGCGAGGGAGGCAGGCGAGAGGACAGCGGCTCTCCACATGTGCAACCCTGCAGCTAGCTCCCTGCACTCATTCATGTGCATGCAGTGGTTGAATCTTTGATCAAAGCTGGACTAGTTATACTTATCAGCTGTCTTTTTTTTTTTTTTTATGGGCACACCTTAAAACAGTGGTCATGAATTGGAAGTGTGAAAAGGTACTGAGTGGAGTCCCTATGCCTCTCACCCTTGCTACCCTTTCCTCCCTCATCTCTACTCCCCACAAAAAAAGGGAAAGCTTGCAGCAGATTGTGGAAGGATTTGAGTCTGCAGCCAGAGAGAAGGGGATTAGGGCCAGAGCGATGCAAGTTAAATTGTGCTGCATATAAAAAATGGGCGGATTGGTCTCCAGATCCAGAGGCTGGTACCACCTTCCTTTCTAAAATAAAATCTCTCTGGCATGAAGTCACCGCCTATTTCACATCCGGTTTGCCCTGGGACGTATTACTACTGTCTTGGTAAAGAGAAATCTTTTGTTGTATAGCTGCAGATCGGATACCGGGAAGCAAATTTGGGTGTGAAATCTTCAGCAAAGGAGCACGCAGAGTCCATGATGGCTCAGACCGAGTGAGTGAGAGGCAGAGCGAGGACGCCCCTCCGCTCCCGGCGCGCCGGGACTCGCGGACTCGCGCTGGCTCCAGGTTCTCCGCGATTTTCTCTCGCACACTTTTCCCGGGTCTTGAGCGATCCTGTGCCCAGAGGGGGCCCGAGGTAAGTGCGGCTTCGGACCGCTACACGCACAGGCTTGAACGTGGATTTTCCTAGCTGGAGAGACGGGAATGCTAGAGAAAAAAAAGAGAAAGAGGGAACAGGACAAGAGCCTGATCCCATAGCAGGTAGAAACAACGAATGTTTTTCTTTCAGGGTGAAAACCGCAGCGATATAGAAGCATTATTCCCCCCCCCCCCCCACCTCCCCGTACCTCTTCTTGTCTTTCCTTCTTTTCTTAGGCAGATATGAATTTATTCCGCGGGGTGGGTGGTGACATGTTGTTTTGATTTTTTTTTTTTTTCAAGAGGGAGCTGGGATGAGGTGGGGAGGGGCTTTGGGGGGCATCGTTTAAAGTTAAGATGCTGGGACAGAAAACCTGTGTTAATGTTCCATCCTTGGGAAGGCACTTTCTCATTCTGGCTGCAAAAATGCCTCTTTTCTCCTTTCCAGTGGACGCTGCTAAAATGCCCTCTGGTGTAGGGGTCTCTCTGGTTCTGAACATAAAAAACTCAACTTATCATTTGATATGGGTGGTGCGGGATATAGGTGTTTGGAGGGTGTGTGTTTGGCAGGGGGGAGGTTGAAGGTGGAAAAGGGTAAGGAGGCAGCTTAGCATTTCTTTTAAACTATTATGTTTGTATTTGCAAGAAACTTTCTTACTCAACAACTCAAGTGCCATGATAGGTTTGTTTTTCTCTTTAAAATGCCAGAGGAGGACAAAAAGCTATGGTACCATGCCTTGGGATTTGTTTTGTTTCATTTACCCCTTCGGGAATCACCTTTTTATTTTTTATTTTTTTTATTTTACAAAGGCTAACAATTATTAATGGATAAGAGAAATTGTTTTTCCTTCATAACAAATGTTGAAGATTAATGCAAGAATGAATTATAACTGTGCAATTTAGATGCAATATTTTAACATAATGATATTTATCCAATAATTCTTGTCATCGGTGCCAAAATCAGTGACTAAATTAAGTAGAAACTATGAAGCTCACAGCTCTTATCTCTAGATCTAGACCATTTCACTCTAAACACATTAATTATGTTTCATTGCTTACATGCCTGTTTGTAATGGTTTTTACTGATATAAATGATCCCCAAGAGTGTGGAAAGCATTTGTGTAGATGTACTTAAAGGCATACCACATTAAACTATACAGTGCTTAATAAAAAAACATGCTTTAAAAGACATGCAATCCATGAATCACTCACGGTACTAAGGAGTATAGATTCAGGGAAGGGCTAATAAATACCTCTAACATTTCTCATGTTATAGCTGCCATTAATTGTAGCAAATTAAATAAAGTGTTGCCACATCTGCTCTTACCCAGGTAGTGCACTGATTTTTAAAAATCGTCTCCACAAATAGGTCCTAGTTTTTCAAAATTCTCTAAGCTTTCCATACTCCTCCTTTCCTCCAGCATCCCACTATCAAGTCTAAAATTCGACAATCAAGTGGTGATTGATTGCACTTTACCTAAGAGGGAAAAAAAGATTCCCTTATTCATGCAAAGCAAAGCACTCTAGCTCCCATCTGTCTGAGATGAAACATTTTCTAGCAGCAACCTGGCAGAATTCAAGAGGGCTTGAAAGATATGTGTGGGCATGTTTGTATGCATTTATGTGAGTGTGGTTTGTGTGTATGAGAGAGATTAGCACATGGCTTGACTGTAAAGTGTGTCCTTTAGCCTCACAGAAGCATTAGTGAGCATATTTAACAAGGCAATCATAGGCAGAGAATATAAGCACGACTTCAGCATTCAACAGTGTGTTTCTTATGTTGTTGTTTTTTTTTAAGATAAATACAGTTGCTTCTGAAACCAAGGTAAATCCAGAATTCAAAGATGAAGTCAGTCATTGAAGCATATTAACCAACCCCATTTCAGCTCCTAAGCATGTTCTCCCCATTATAGACACCAGCTTACAAATTTCAATGCACAGTTCAGGCGTGGAAACTCAAATCAGAAAGGTCAATATTCTCAAATGATAAACAACAAGAAGAGAGTAATTCAAACTATATTAGAAATATAAAACCTGGAGGAAAAAAAAACTCACAGTTTTCATGTTGAGCAGTATTGTCACCTGAAAGGATTTCAACTTGTATTCTTTTACAGGAGAAATTAAGGCAGTGATATATTTCTGAATGGAGAAATGGAAGGGAAAGTGGAGAATGGATGGTCCAGGTTTCCATTGCTTCCAATGAGGTGTCATATCCCAGTGAGGTCATTTCCTGACTTCAAAGCATTCATCTGAACTGCCTCAGTCAGCCCTAGTGGTTATAACCTGATGTTTCTTGCAAGAGACATTGATCTCTACTTGTTCTACTTTTCAGCTGCACAAGCCCGCGATGAAGAAAAGTCCGGGTCTCTCTGACTATCTTTGGGCCTGGACCCTCCTTCTGAGCACATTGACTGGAAGAAGGTGGGGGCACTTTATTTTAAATCTGCATGAGAATTTCTGTAACTTTTTGTTTATTCTTTCAGGGGGAAGAAAATTGTCCTTGGATGAATTCATGACTAAGGGAATCCAAAAAAACTTAACTGCAATAAAATTCCAACTAAGAATAAAGAAGAGCAGTATGAAAAAATAATCATCTTATTTGCGTGATAGTTAGAATACACTTAACACGCTTTTGTTAAAGGAATGTATTCATTCAACATTTAAATCTTAAATTGAACTTTTTACTGTTCAGTTGTAACTGAACAAAATAAGTTGTTTTCTAATTCATAGAAAAAGTTACTCCAATTAATGTCTTTGTACTATGTGAGTTGATTTTCCAACAAGAAAATTTCTAGCCAGTTGTAAAGATCATAGAGTAACTTGTGACTATATGAAAGTGGGAAGTTTAAAATAATATTTGTAATTTGAAAGTCATACGTCTCTATAAATGCATGTGCATATTGTTTTGAAACCATTATTTGTGTAATTGATTGAGGTAGAATATGCCAAACAACTATTTGAGAACATTAAGTAAAATTGAACTTTCCCATTTAAGTGTAACTGCTATGGAGACGAGTTATGATAAAAATTTAATAATGTGCTTAACCATATTCAAAATATTTACTAGTGATCAAATCAAGCATATAAACACATTATAGAAGCAATGATATAAATGACCAAAGAACCAAGAAGAACTAAAGATTTTTCTTTATCTGCTTTTATATTTCTTGCATAGTCTACTCCTATGGCCCATAAGAACGTTTTAGGCGTATTATAAACACCTAAGTTTCTTCAAAATGTAATGGAAAGTGAACTCTCATGAATTAAGGTGGAGAGAAGCACTAGCTGGAAAGATATGAATTTAGGAGGATTTTTTGAATTGGGAAGTTGTCTGTTTTTATTTTCTGCTATTGTGTATGGTAAACAATGACTTACCAGATAATGAGGAGATTCACTATAACCAGATACTCTTAATCTGAGGAGTTAAATGTTATTCATTGCTTTTGAAAAATTATAAGAAGTGTTACTATTGTAATGACCTGTAGATGGAGTTAGTGCACAGCGTTTTATTATATAGTGGTTCATATGGAATCAAAATCAGGTACTGTAACTGACATTTCTTTTTGAATTATATTTTCAGTTTAGGAAACCTTACATTGGCATAAGTGTTTAAGAGCAATACATAATCTTGTTCTTTATCCTGGGGTTATTTTCTGACAATTACAACTGGACATGGTAAATTAGAAGTAGAGATAAAAGAATAACCTGATTAGAAAAATCCCATGAAATAAAGATTACTATTCCAGTTGGGATAGCAGAACTAGTTTTCTGGGAGGGAAGGAAAGTCTCTTTTGGCTTTTGTATGACAATGAATACAATTGCTGGAAATGGCATTTGTAAGATAAAACCAGAAATAAAAACATTTCCTGAATTTGATATAAGCTTAAACACAAAGAAAATGCAGGAAAAGGTAATAGACAACCGCATATTCTAGGAATCCTATCAACAATCTAATTGTGCTCTGTCACGTCACTCCATCTCATCTTTCCCCCTTCTTATTTCATGCTTTCTTCCTTAGACCCCTTGATCAGGCCTTCCTCACAACTTAAAGTGTACTAGCATTTCTTTTCCACCTTTATCAAGATGACCTTCCAATATCCTTGAAAGATGCATACATGGCAGTTCGTTTTGTGACGAGTTTTTATAAATAATTGCATTCAGACAACTATTTTTGCTTTATTGGTGTTATCTACTAATGAGACACCCTGGAAGACACAGAGCTCAGTAAAAATTTGATTTAAAAAACTAGTAAGATGTTTAATTTTGCCAAAGGAGAGTAAACTCTCAATCTATATGGTATAATGTTGAATTTAGGAGAATGAAAAATTGTTTCATAGAGGTATATTTCATATATTTAATATCATGAAGAGCTTTTAGTTTTAATAGCTTTATTAAATTCAAATTTTATCAGAAAAATGTCCATTGAATTTTGCCAATATAAAATTAATTACCTTTTAAAAAATAGTCTTTGTTTTTGAAATGTTACTTTGATTATATTTCTTGTTCTGGTCAAATAAGTGTATCCTGGTTTCAATTACTAATTTTTTACATTGAGAAGTAATATAAACACACAAGAGTGAAGCTGAAAGCATATTAAGTTGAAAGCATGAAAGTGATATTTTTGTGGTATTTCTTAGTTTACATTCTGAACTCGTTTTTCTTGTACTCAAGGTCAGAGCTATTATTGAAATATATCAGTGAGTGTGATCCACCCTAAGATAGAAAACTCTTCTCTCAAAGGCTTTTGGAGGTGTCATCTTAATCATTACATAGAATATGATTCAATGAGCAAAAATGATAATGTGATTAATATAAGAAATACACAATATTTGAACTGTGGTCACTATGTGGTTGAAACTCAAAGATTAATGGTAAGGGGTAGGAACTATACTTGCAAATGAAAAGATTTAAATAGAAACAATTACTCCAGGATAGAAGAATAGAATTAAATTTTTAGACTAAAAGTTGAAGAAAACTGAGTTCGAGTTTAAGCTCTGCTCACAAATAGCTGTGTTTTCTTAAACAAAATCTAATCCCACACTACAGTTTACTAAACCATAAATTAAGAATATTGGAACATATCTTTTTCAAGGTATCTTTTACTTTTAAGACAGAAATGATACAAATTCAATTAGAGTATTAAATAGACACGTCACAAAAATTGGTTCATAAACCTTAGGGGAATGGAAATTATACACTGACTTGGAACTATAATTATCCTAAGAAACAAGTTTTAACTATTTGTCTCATCTAAATACCCTGAGAGAACATCAGAAGGACAAATATATCTATCTATCTATGTATATAGATAGATAGATAGATAGATATATATACACATATATATAAAGTGGATTGAAGGAAGGTTATGTTGGTAGGTGAAATCTTAGACTAATGCTGCATGTTAATTAAATGAAAACAAACTATTAATTTGATAGCTCATAAATACATTTTTTTTTTAATTTTGGAAGAGGTTTGCCAGATTTTTTTTCTCTCCCTAGCATGCATTAACATTCTTGCTTGCCCAGAGAAAACATGCATTATAGCATTGTATATGTGCTGAAATTTATACATGTAAAGAGACAAAACACATTTACTGTTATTTTGCTTACATAGAAGAAATAATAGAATAAAGAACTTACGATCTGTGAGAACAAATATGAGAAAATGGTAAAAATTAAAGTCTTACTTTTTTTTTTTTTTTTTACTTTACCAAAAGGAATTTTCAAATTAAGATTCAATAGAAAAGAAGGTAGGAATATCCAGGGAAGGGTTTATTCGGAAAAAGGTTTTAATAGAAATGTATAAGTTAGATTAATACCTGCATTTATGCTTTTTTTTCAGCTATGGACAACCCTCATTACAAGATGAACTTAAAGACAATACTACAGTCTTCACCAGGATTTTGGACCGACTCCTCGATGGTTATGACAATCGTCTGCGACCAGGATTGGGAGGTGGGTCACATTATTGTGTTTTTATTTTAGAGAACAGTATTACATATTTACTAATGAAGCCTTGCTTTCCTTCTAAATGATAGAGTGATAAGAATGGCAGTATGTAGTTTAATGGACTAATCCTATTTTTAATAGATGGCTCAGTGTTAACTCAATTTACTAAGGTAGTTCTGTGCACATACCTATATGTAGTAAAAGGCAGATACAAACTTCTCATAATTACATTAAAAATGTTACATTTGCTTGTCAATCATAATGTTTTCTGTGCAATGACTTGATTATCCAGGGGAAACATGAAGATAATTTTCTCCCTTCCAGCCCAAAGGCTACATCTACTTCATTTGGCATTGCTATGTTTGCATTGAATTCAAGTAGATTATCTCTGAGCCTAATGCTCTAAACATTTATTTTGGAATATTACATATTGATCCACTATTTTGCATTAGATTAGCACCAACTCTAGGATAAAAGGTGAATGTGATAGATGGTAATTTTTTTAACCATGCATTTGAACTTAAATCTCAATTTTCTGTAGTAAAAATATATTTTTCTTTCTTTACCAATTAATTGGTTACACTAATGAGTTTCTACTTAGGAAGAAAATAGCACTTAATAATACAATATTTATAAAAATAAGAGTAAATAGTGCTAGCTATTACACACTTATTTGAATAACCTTTGAATAAGATAATTAACCAATTTTATTTAAACAAAGACTAATGAAACAAAACAAAATATTGATCTAAGAGTAAAAACAAGGGAAGCAAGGAAATAAATTATTGTTTAAAGTCACATAGGAAACGAAGGTGAGGATCTATGATTTCCAGCTATAGCTAATGCTACACTTTCTCTGAAGCATTTGCTAGCAACTATTTAACAGGAATATTTAAATTACAATTAAGTGGCAATATTAAGAAAGTCAGCTCTTCTTTACTTAGATAGCAAACATATACAAATAATAAGCTTAAGAATCCAAATTTTGATTTTAAAACTGAATGGTAGACTGCACTTAGAGTCTATTTTTTTTTTAACATTTTGAATAGTGTAATCACATAGATGGGGATCATGGGTCTGTTTTGACGCTGCCAAATGCCCTTAGTGTCTCAGAGGTTTAAGAGGAACTGCTGTGTCAAAGACACAACTCAGATATATCTCAGAGGTCTTACCAGGTGTTTTTTCTTGTCAATTTCAAACGTTCATTCTTGCACATGCTGTACAAATTCCTTCAGGTGTGAATTCCACCTAGTTTTCCTTTTCTACATTCTTGAAAAAAAATCTTAAGGAACAAATGTATTGTTAAGAAAATGGAGTGCATAACCGTGTATGTGATGTATTGCAGTAATGTTTGTGTATATCTAACCATCTCAATTGGCTTCAGGAAAATTGTCCTTAAATCATAAAATTTGAAATAAATTACAAAGACTGCAGGTAGGGGATGAATGTACAAAAAAAAAAAAAGGAAAGTGATATAACTTTTAGAAAGAAAGACTTTCTAAAGTACTAATGGGCATGCATCTGATTCGTTTACTTCCTGCTCCATGACACCAGTCCTTACTAAATCAGCAGAATTTTATAATGCATCTAGAAAACGTTGTTTTCATTCTGGCTTAGGAAATCCCATGTAATACTTCAACATATGAATATGAGTATCCTCTGTCAGCTTGGTGTGCATAATTTTCAGTTTGTGAAAGGATTTTTAAATATAGACACACACACCTTTAATGATCAGCTGTGTGGTTGTATAATACACACACACACACACACACACACACACACCTTTAATGATCAGCTGTGTGGTTATATTGTTGTTTGGAGTGTAAGTAATAGACCCTGACTGCTCATTGACATTTAATTATATATCTTAACTATTATAGACATGTGTATGTTAACTCTAATCAAATATAGTGTAAGCAGGAAGCATTTATCTACTTCTTATGTGCACACCTGGGTCTTGGAGAGACACAGAACTCGAAGACATATAAGGTAGACTAAGAATAAGTTGAAAAGCTAATTTTCAAGAACTGAGATAATGGTAGATTTGTTAACAGAAACAACTACATTGATTCACACTGCAACATTACTACTTTGTTAGAATTTACTTTTAATACTGATTTAATGCCTCCTAATAACAAAAATAGACATGTATTTAAAGAACAGAAATAGTTAGCCAAATGTAGTCGAGGTATATTCTTTTTAATTGAAATTGACAAAATGTGCTATGATAATAGAGAATTCAAGGACTCAAGAAAATTTAAAAGAATGGATGTGCTTTAATATTTACTAAAGATGACTTTTCTGATATTTATGATTCCTGGAAACAGTGATTTTAAGGATATGATAGACCAAACAATTTGAAAAGTAGCTCAAATTTTTGCTTCTGTTTCTATTTTATGTATCCTGGAATGTACTGTAATTAAATCTGATAAACTTGAGAGTTATGAGGAAACTTTAATACTGACTCACTTAATTTTTGTTAATTTTCTTGGAGTGCAGTTTTTAGCCATAAGGGATATACTGGTATGTGTTTATTACATGTATCTCCTGAGTCATCAATATTTTTAAGTACATTTTGAAAATGTCTCTCTGTCTTTAGAAAACTACACCTTAAAATATTAAACATAGTTTTTAGATATTTTCGAAGACACAATCAGCTACAGAATTAGAAAAACATTACCCCCATGATTTCTGGATGCTATAAGCTGAAATTATTGAATGCATTTTCTCTGTAGTTATTTTAATTTCATTTCTTTACCATAGATTTGTGCTAAGTATGACATAAATTCCAGTAGATCTCCATTGCAAAAGTGTACTTTTGTTGTTGTTATTGTCACATGATCCATTTGCTTCTTTATCTACCCATTTTCACTGATGAAAAGTCCATGTAGACGAAATACTTGAAAGATTATCATTAGCTTCTAAGAGAGTAAAAGTCCTCTTAATAGCTTTGTGATCACAATTGAGATAATCTCTAGCAAGAGAAATGGGCCCACTCTCTTCTCTATTAGGACAAAAGTCTGGTTTTTATAAGAAGAGGAACATATGCAGAAGGCAGGAATATTTTATTCTGAGTATCTTCCAAAGGTATAGAAATGTAATAAACTGAGACTCGAGACAAATGTAAGAAACTCTGGTATGTGCAAATTCATCATGACCTGTTTTTCAGAAAAACACACTGCCATCCGAAGGTATAGCAATACTCTTTGGAGACACACACAGTGGATCTAATAACTAAGCAACAAAATATGTAGCTTGGTTCATCTAGATGATAGAAACCAGTTTGCAGATATTGTTACACTATTTAAAAAGTCTACCTTTTCAGAGCCCAGAGAGCAATCCTGGGAAAATGATAGGATCACATAAAGAAATATACCCTGGAAGGGATATTCATTCTTTCTTTCTTACTCTTTCTTTCTTTCTTTCTTTCTTTCTTTCTTTCTTTCTTTCTTTCTATCGTTTTGTAATAGAAGAAATAAAAAGGAATACAATGATACAATGTGTGGAATTCTAATGATAGGATGTACTTTAGTCAGGAACAAAAGAGAACAATAAGTTGGCCATGTTTAGATTTTATTTTTTAAACAAATTTTTAAGGTTTATTTATTTTTTGAGAGACAGAGAGAGACACAGCATGAGCAAGGGAGGGGCAGAGACAGAGGGAGACACAGAATCTGAAGCAGGCTCCAGGCTTCGAGCTGTCAGCACACAGCCCCACATGGAGCTCCAACCTAGAAACTGTGAGATCATGACCTTAGCCAGAAGTCTGATGCTCATCCTACTGAGCCACCCAGGCACCTTTGGCCATGTTCATATTTTAAATACAAAGTTAATGAAGAAACCTTTAAATAGACTCAATTTGAAATAATCAGTAGCCAGAAAATACAAAACAAAACTGTCAGAAATTGTGGGATTCATTCTTATTTAAAAATCTCCTTTTTTGAGGGCAAGGTATAGAGGGCTGTTTCTTCTTTGAACTAGGGACTAAAGCATGTTTTGGAAAGGCTCTTGCCCAAAGCCTGGTCATTACAGAATACAATCGTTGGGGGAGGGGAGAAGGTAAAAGCCAGAACAAATGGCAAGATGAGAAACAAAAGGTTAGATAAGAAAGGTGAGCAAATTTGGCATTGAAAATAAGGAGAGGAGGGGAGCCTGGGTGGCTCAGTCAGTTAAGCATCCCACACTTGACTTCAGCTCAGGTCATGATCTCATGGTTGTGGGATGGAGCCCCACATAGGAGCTGAGCGTGGAGCCTACTTTAGATTTTCTTTCTTTCTCTCTCTCTCCTCTGCCCCTCCCTGCCTCTCATAAATACATAAATAAATAAATAAGTAAATAAAATGAAAATAAGAAGAGGGAAGTGAGAGGGATAGAGAAGGTAAAGGAGAAGAACACAGAGAAGATGGTAAAAGAGAGGAATCTGTGTTATGAAGATTGGTAGGCTCACATGTTCCTTGATTAATCAAGATTCCTCTTCTCTCTTTAAATCAGGACCAAACCAAACACATTCTGAGTTCACCTTCTGAAGGTTTCTCCTTATTGACTATGATTAAAATATATTAATGAAACCTGAATTTTCTCCAGCTTCCTAAAGCGTTAAATGATGCAGCCCCTGAATTGCAACCGTCTGAGTTAAAATTTGGCCACTCTATCACATTGGTTCCCCCTGCACTCTTGGTGGGGGACAAAAACAACCCATAAACATAGATCCCAAACTCAATTCTGAAGGGAGGTTTCAGTGTTTAAGGATAGGTAATGCCCTTCCAGTGACATCCTTTCCTTTTGTGCAGCCTTCTATATAGGCTACATTTTATCAATAATAGGACAAAATCCCAGGGTGAACAGGGCTGATGTTTGCAGTTTATTGTCTGGAACATAACACCAGGCTGAGGGGCTGCCCTTCTTCCTGTTCACAGGCTTCTTAAGCATCTTGCTTACAAAAGACCTTTTCTTCTATAAACAATTTTATTTCACTCCTTGGAAAACTGATTAAGGTAAAACCATTTCTTAAAGTTTATTTATTTATTTTGAGAGAAAGAAAGCATGAGCACAAGCAGAGGAAGGTCAGAGTGAGAGGGGGAGAGAGAGAATCTCAAGCATGCTCTGTGCCGTCAGTGCAGAGCCAAAGCTCGGGGCTCCATCCCAAGAACCGTGAGATCATGACCTGAACTAAATAAACTCCAGAGCAGGCCCGCTCAACTGCTCAACTGACTGAGCCACCCGGGTGCCCCAGGGTAAAACCATTTTTAATGGAACTCAAAAAAGATAGTGCCAAAGGAATGATATCTTTCTTGGTTGAAGCACATTTTGAAAGGATTACAGAACATTTTTGACTCTCTCCCTCCCTGTAACAGTAGTTTCTAGAAATAATATAATTTCTTAATTTTGCCTTAGGTTTAACCTCAATGAATAACATCTAGGGTGATGGATGCCTCTCAAAGACTTCATCATTAAGCCAAAAAGATGAAGATGGTAAAGGAAAGAGAGTGAATGCATACTCATCACGTGACAAACCTAGGTGGATGGGAGAAGTAGATAGCTAGATGAGTAGATAATGTACTTTACTTATCCCTTCTACACCCTTAAGCAATATTTAGTTAAGATTTTCTCCTTTTTCCATAAGTCTTATAGATTTGGGGTTTTTATTTATTTACTTCTCTCATATTTTACTTGAATATATCATTTAGATGAATATTTGGAACTGGAATATAACTGGGGTTTTTCTCTCAAGGTAATCTTTTTTAAAAGCACTAACATAATATTTAACAAACAATCTTATGCTTCAAAGCAAACTTTCTCCTTAACTTCCTAATTTTCCCAATTTTGGATTTGTTATGCTACATAAGACCTTTTAGACTTCTTTTAGCCCAATTATTGCAAGAGATCTCAGCTTTAAGATGCAAATGTCTCTGACTAAGGAAGGTGACTGGCTTGGATATGTGCACAGCTGGCAAAATGGTGTTAACTCCTTGGAGAATTAGTTTAGGTTCTTTGGTTACGGTTCTTTCTACATCAAAATAAGTAAAGGTGGAAAAGTAAGTGCTCCGGAAAAAAAGCAAATCGACTTTTGTGAAATTTTGTGTAACTTTGTGAAGTTTAGGTGATTAGGGGGTAGAGAAAGCAGTATGGTTTACCTCTTTGTCAAAATTCAACTTTGTATTATTTGTATTATTATTTGTATCCTGTGTGATGATGATATCAGAAGCAACCATTTTATTCATGTTCAACAGAAGCTAACACATACATTTTATATTTATATTAAACAGCCAGAATCGCAAAAATTAAGAGGCTGAGATATTAAGAGGACAATGCAGTGGCTTTTGACAGAATAGAAAGATTCTAAGTTACTGACAATATCCAAAACAATTTAAAAGGTTAGATTCATCCAGCACTTTTTGTTGGTGGTAGTGGTGTTATATTTACGTTGCCAGATAATGGTCTTTAGTATTGTCTTTTGAAATTGGACTCTGGGATCCTTCTCTCTGAATTTGCTGTAGTTTTATCGGGTGCTTTTAATGTGAGGTATGAAACCGATGCTCAGACTTTGGCATAATGTAATCCATTTCCCCAGAAATACTGTATCCAGACATTCCATAGTTCAGTTGAATTTTTGAGAAAAAGCAGTTACCAAAAACCCAAGAGGAATTGTTAAAATGAACAGAGAACACCTTTTAACCTTTCCTGGCTTAGATCTCCAGTCAGTTCCTGAAGCCAGCTTGTCTAATGAATCCAACCTAGATACCCAAAGGAATGTTGTAGCATGTTTAGAAACTTTCTACTCTCATCTTTTCCTGTTGTATATAAATCATCTTCTGATCAGTGCCAAGAAGTTCCTGAGATAAAATGTAGCTACTGAGATTATGCTCAAGTTATAAAGATCAAGTTATTAGTGAACAGCTGTAGTTTATTTTTTGTGCAGTTACTTTTGAAATTTTTATAGTTTTTATTTCTCATCTTGATTCTACAACCAATGTAGAATATTTTAAAAAATGCTTTCTGTAGATGATTGTGCTTTTCTTCAGGTAGAATCTGAACTCGTTCTTTGAAAAATAATGTTGTAGTGTTTCTGAGATGAGAAACTCTGCCATTTTGGAAAATTTAAGAGAAAACAAAATCCTAAGTGGATGTCATATTCCTCAAAGAGTGCTATAGTTTAGTCTCATGTAACTAAAATACTATCATGCGAACAGGAAGTATGATGCCTCAAAGCTATTACAGGTTATACAGTCTTGTTCAAGATTTAATATAGACCAAAAGAAACCCATTTCTCCAGCACAACCATCATATTCTTCTCTAAAGGTTACCCTCTCCCAGTAAAAACTGCCTATAATATAAGGAAGAAAGGAGGGAAATTCTCAATGGAAATGAGATTAATCCCTGCCACAATAAAATTTATTTATTTATTTATTTATTTTTGTCCTGGAAGATGCCTGTATCATTTGAGTACTTTGAATCTGAAAACACGAAAGGATTAGGGATTGATTAGATATCTTGAAATGTGAGTTTCTACCCCATATCCAGATATAGTGGCTGTAGGCAGCCACAATTAAGTAGCTCTACATATCAGCTAGGGAAAGTTGCCAACTATTCTAAAGAATTTAGGGAATGAAAATGAAGGATAGGGAGCAAAAATGTTGCCCCAGGCATATTGGCAAGGAGTTGAAACATTGTCCATTCCAAGAGTACACACTGATGGTTATGTAGGGAGCCCAGAATATTTTCAATTTCCAAACAGGACTATTTCCAAGTGGGGTTTTAAGATATACTTTATTATGATGATGAATGTTAGTCCATTTAGTCTCCATATAGTGACTGCCTTTCTGAATTAATAGACAAAAAGTAACTTAAAGGAGGCAATAAACCTCCCTCATAAGTTATAAGTCCACAGAACAGGGCCTAGTGAATATTACTCTGAGTTCTTCAGCAGACAGCATTTCCAGGAAAAATATGGCCAGTACTATATTAAATAAATTATTGGGATAGACATTCCTAATAAACCACCACCTGTAATTCTTCACTGTTGATTCCCTCTTCCATTTTCTTTATTACACTCTTATAATGCATTATTCACACAGCATCAGCTTTCTTCTTAAACTGCAAGTAACATCATTTCACCTCATTACCCAAAGGCTTCTTATTGCATTAGAATAAAGGTCAACTGCTTGGTAAAATGCACAAATCTCTTTAGGTGTGGCCCCACTTGCATCCAGAGTGTCATCTTTTACCATGACCATCAGCATCACCAGACTCCAGATATATTATTGGATTTTCTGTTTCTTAAACATCACACATTTATTCTCACCTTAGATCTTGTTCTTTCTGAAATCTCCTCCTTTAATTGTCTTTCCCTTTCTGCTCATCCTTGAATATTTCTCATTATTGAGGTCTCAGTTCAAAGTTATCTCTTCAAAAGTCATTCTTTCAGACAATGTATAATGATCTGAAATTAATTAGTATAATTTGTGTATGTGTTTGTAGATAACTACGATCTACCAATCTACATTTCTAATCTATCATCTATTTATCCCATCTATGTTTCTAATCTATATAAAATGTTTTCCCCAAGACTAAAAGATAAACTACAGAATAGGAACACCTACACTTTTTTTTCATAATATTACTATAACTTGGAACAGTGCCTGCCTGACATTTAGAAAATGCTCAATAAACATTTGCTGGTTAAATTAATGTACCCAACAAACGCATCTCAAAGTGTGTTTGGCATCAAATATTATTCCACCCTTACTCCAGTGTGATGTAGTCAACTGCACAGGTATTATTTCTTCACTGAAAAGGCAAGAAAACAGGCTCAGAGAGATTAAAGTATTGTACCTGCAATCACACAGCTTGTTCTCCAGGAGAATCAGAGTAAAAATCTGAGTGTTTTGACTTTTAATCCAATGTGCTTACTTCTTACTATACCACACTGCTTTTCTCATTTCTGCCTCAAGCACTAATCATCTTTTTGAATTATCACTTAAAAACATCTGTTATTTCAATACTTATCAGCAGGATATCAACATTGTAAGAAATCCCTGGTAAAAACAAATTTACTGCTGTCTAGCAGCTATAGAGTATATAATATAGTGTGTGTGTGTGTGTGTGTGTGTATGTGTATGTATATATATATTTCTGTGTGTGTATATATATATATATATAAAGCATATAAATGTATATAAATCATATATATAAAGCACATAAAATACTTATATATATGTATGTAAAGTGTATCTTTGAAGGTTATGCTTCTTTAAAGACTGATTTTGATTGGTTTACTTATCATTATAAATTTTATTTATATTGATATACTATTTTAAGATATCCCCAGGGCACCTGGGTGGCTCAGTTGATGAAGCATCTGACTCTTTTTTTTTATTTTTACTTTTTTTTTAATGTTTATTTATTTTTGAGAGAGAGAGACAGAATGTGAGCAGGGGTTGGGGGGAGGGGCAAAGAGATGGGGAGACACAGAACTTGAAGTGGGCTCTAGGCTCCATGCTGTCAGCACAGGGCCCAATGCGGGGCTTGATCTCAGGAACTGTAAGATCATGACCTGAGCCAAAGTTGGATACTTAACCGACTGAGCCACCCTGGTGCCCCAACACCTGACTCTTGATTTCAGCTCTTGATTTCATGATTTCACATTCATGGTATCGAGCCCCGTGTCATGATTTCTCATTCATGAGATCGAGCCCCGTGTCAGGCTCTGCACTGACAGGGCTGAGCCTGCTTGGGATTCTCTCTCTCCCCCTCTCTCTGCCCCTCTCCTGCTCACAAGCACATGTCCTCTCTTTCTCTATCTTTCAAAATAAATAAATAAACATTTAAAAAAAGGTATCCCCAACCACTGTATTCATCATCATCATCATCATCATCATCTCATTTTACATGATTCCACATTTATCCCTTTGACACTTGAACATACATATAAATTTACACAAATTTTAAAGACTGTTGATCTTTTTTTTTTTTTTTTTACAGTGGACAGAGATAGATTATTGTGAAGAATATACTTTAAAAAATTTATTTGCTAATTAATCTGCTCTTTGAACGTTTCCTCCAGCTGAGTTATTTTAATTGATTTCCATTTTCAGACAATTTCCTAGTTACATAAGGGGTCCATTCATGTTTAACTTTGGCTAGCTGTAAAATCATTCCAGCTGAACTTTATTAGAAGTTCCTGACTCATGTTGTGTGCTCTTAAGTAGAATATTGGAAACATAAAAATATCTTCACTTTTCCTCATGAGATCCATAGAAAGGCCTTGAGTATTTTCTAGATGTTTCTAATAATACTTTAAGAGTCCACTGCAATGTCTATCTATCTATCTATCTATAAAACATATATATTTATATATATATTTATATATATATAAAACAGGCAAGTTAACCATGTCACTTTTTATGGTTTGGCTAAAGTACATTCATAACAGTCCTCTATCTTGAACCCTTGCACTCTGAATTATAAATCTTCTGTCTTAAAGAACAATGACTTCACTTATCACTAAGGAAATTGCTGGTGAGCTGGAGTGAAAGACATACTTTTGGCCAAAGGAACCTATTTCTTGTCACTGAAATTGTACTCAACTGAACGAGAATGTGGTTTGAGGGTAATCATTAGGTATGTATTTGAAAAGGAAAAACGAAGGAAAGGAATACATAAGATGTTAGCAGTGGATTTATGTGAATGGTAGTATTCTAGGGAGTTTAATTTTTTTTATTTTTTTTTTTGAAATTTCCAAACATACTATGAAGATTTAAAAAATTAAATAAACAACATGATGCATTCTATTGGCTTCATGTTTACCCAAAAGCTTTTGTAACATTTTAGAGCAGCATTCCTAGATAAGTTTGGGAAATACGGGGCTAAACAAGGTTGATCGCATTTATTTAAAACATGACATCTTAGAGACATTGGCACGCTAATATTCATGATGAATCTTCCAGAGGCATGCATAATAAACAGTGGAAACTAGACAATCACAAACAGCCAATGAGAAATCAAAGAAAACTGTTTGGGTATGCGGTAAGGAAAATATTTTAGAGGGGAAAATACAGAAGGTGTTTTTTCCTTTCTCTAGTTAATCTTATCCCAAGGTCCAGATGTTTTCCTGGATTTCACTGCATTGTGCTTGGTGCCATCACCCACCTCTTCCATTCAGTAGTTGAGTGGTCCCTGCAGGCCCCTCCCCCACCCCCAGGCAACTTCAGTTTGGGGACTTGGAAATTTTGCTACCTTAACCTTAGGGCTTGTGACTATGTTTGGAGGAGAAACAGGATGAACAGACAGCAAAAATCAGAAACTCTTTAAAGATATCTGTATGGTTAGAGGGCAGGGTGAGGTCATTTGAGGGATGCATGAGGTAAGGGCTCTTGGTCAGGGTACATACCTGCGAATATTACAGTGGTGACTTTTGGGAAATATCAGAGGGAGGTAGCTAGTGGAAAATAAGATGAAGCACTTGAAGATGATGAACTGGTATGGTAAGTATACTTAGGGGTAGGGATAGATAAAGGATTAAAGAAATATACTTTCAAAGTGTGATTATAGTCATTTGTGTGAACTGCTTTGCATTTATGCCTAACCTCTATATGGCACACTAACAATTATGTGTGGCAATAAATGTATGTAAACTTAACCATGTTTTACATTCTATTTTATTGTTACAGTAATCTTTATAAATAGGCTGTTTGGTCTTTATAATTTGTTAGTTATATAGCATCGTCGTTTACTAACAATCTAAAACTGCAAGGGGAAATGGCCCATATATTTAGAAAGTGGGTATCTCACTTCTTTGCACTGCTTTATCATGCTAGATTAAACAGATTGGTTGCTCCTAAAACATCTGCTAAGTCAATTTTTGTAAAGCTACTAGCTACCTTGGGGAGTTACCTTGAAGTGCAGAAATTATGCCCTGCCTGCACCCAAGAAATAGATAATGGTGATAAAGGAGTTCAAAAAACTACCCCACACTGCCAAGCAGTTGCAAGTGTGCAGACAGGGATTCATATATATTTCCTAAATGAACATGCATTTAATAATGGATCCCTGCCACAAAAATAAAAATGAAAGAATGGGTATCATTTTAATTCTGCAGATGTCTCTCAGATCTATAAGGTATTCACTGTAAGTCTTACAGTTTATAATCTGCAGAGAATCAAAACTCAGCCTTAGAAACAAAATTAGGTTGATCCATACAGTTAGAAAAATAAATAAAATAACAGGATGATCCAACTATTTCAAGACTTATGTAGAAAGAAAATACAGACATTAATTTTTCTCTTATCACACAATTTGGAGTGCTTTTAATTGCAAGAAATTAATCTGTAAATAATAAAGAAAATTATTTCCTATAAGGAGCATACCTGGTATTCAAAGAATTAGGATGCAAATATGCCCAATTCTATATTATCTGTTGTCTTTCTTTTTGTATTGTTTTCATGACAGTAAGTGCATATTTTGTCATTATCAAAGAAAGTCCAAGTGATGGTTCCTTTGCTTGAACTAGAAAGGAAAATGCTGAAAGAGAAAGGCCAAAAATGAGCTCAATTAATAAAATAAATTCTAGTTTTTGTGAATAGATAGCATGCATTTTTCTTTTAATTATTGTTTTAATTCGAAGTCAGGCCATGACATTCTAATAAAGTATGAGCTCTAGATGGAGTCTTAAGAAATAGCAGATGTTTAGGCTAAGGAAAAGAATTAGTCTAGTAAAAAATACTTTTGGAGGGGCGCCTGAGTGGCTCAGTCGGTTAAGCATCCGACTTCGGCTCCAGGTCATCATCTCATGGTTCGTGAGTCCAAGCCCTGTGTGGGGCTCTGGGCTGACAGCTCAGAGCCTGGAACCCGCTTCAGATTCTGTGTCTCCTTCTGTCTGCCCCTCCACTGCTTGCAGTCTGTCTCTCGCATTGTCTCAAAATAAATAAACATTTTAAAAATTAAGAAAAAAAATACTTATGGAAAGAGAGTGCAATAAAAAGAAAGAGATGTGTGCACTGGGAAAATAACTGCAGAAGGGGAGAGGATGGGGGCAGGTAGAAGAGGCAAATGATTATTGCAGCTTAGACATTGCTAATGGGTGTGAAGGAACAGTGAAGGACAAGTGAAACACTTGCTGTAGAATGTTAACACTGATGTTGGAAATAAGTTCTAAATACATAGCTCTATTTTCTTTGTCTCAAACTATGTCCTCCATTTTGAAGTTTTTAAAGGGTAAATCCCAGATAATTCTTACATCAAGGGGTTCATTTAAGCATTTTGGAGCCAATGAAATTGTTAGCCAAAAAAAAAAAAAAAAAGCATAGAAAGGAAAAAAAAAAAGAAATATTGGATTGGTTGTTGAAGGGATTATCTGTACCTCCAACTTAGATTATAATTTGTGGTACACATTATGTGTAGTATATAATAAGACCTTCTTGAGAGAAATTTATACTGAAAGTATTTACTGTTTGCAAGTGACTTGCTCAAAGATAAAATTCTTGATTTTCAAAAGAATTCATTATTGCATATATCAGATCACCTACTTAATGTCCTACCTTTGAGATACAAATGTCCTGATAAATAAAATGAGTAGCTTAAGATACTGGGCCATTAGTTCTCAGAGCTACAGTTGAAAATGACAAAGCCACCTTTTTCATTCTCACCTCAAACAAATTGTGTCCTTATATGAAAGCAACATTTTTCAATTTTTGGGGGGACGGGGTACTATTTCCTTCAAAATGTCTGTGTTGAGTTGTCACCTAACTACAATAAATGTTTTGTTTGTTGATATATATGCCTCAGAGATTAGTAAATTAAAACCACATTGAACTTGAAATGGAATCTATTAAAGGAACTTTTTCTGTGCCAATATATGTCCTTCTTATCCTCAAAATTGAAAATATTTGTATAGGTTGTCAGAGTTTTCCCAGGGAGTAATTTGGATAGTTCAGTTATGATTTAGTGCCAGCAAGCAGTCATTTGTAAAACATATTCTTGAGTCCTTAAAGAGTTAATAAAGCTTGCTGCAGTATACTGTATACTTCCCAAGAGTATCCTAAATACCTGGAGGATCTGGTGAGCTCTGTAAGAATGTTTAAGCTGAGATCATACCCATATGCTAATGTTGTTATGACAATGTGAAATGGCTTGGTATCATTTAGGAAAGTGTGTCCATTATTGAAGAATTCATTAAGCAGCCGCTGACTCCTCCATGGAGTCTGCCTCCCAAAGTGGCATATTTGGGCTGTATTCTCCATTGAAAAATATTAACTGTGAAATTTCATGTGTAAGCAGCAAATTATCAGGACTACACAGTGGACCAATTTTAGAAATAGCTAATCAAAGCCAATAAATTTCCCATTTGGGTGTGAGTATGTGGTGGTGAGATCTAATAAGGACTATTGATGGACATTCACTGTCCTAATTTCCTGCTTCATCAGAGCGTGTAACTGAAGTGAAGACTGACATCTTCGTCACCAGTTTCGGCCCTGTTTCAGACCATGATATGGTAAGTGACACTACATTTTTGGTTTTCTTGGTGTATTTTCTAAATTTAACTTTGGAAAGAAAAGTACAGACCAAGTATGTCGAAAATAACTTCAAATAGCTTGGCTGTATCTTTGTGTCTTTCCATAAGTGTAATATGTAATATATACTTACATATAATGTATAATATTAGCATAATAGGAATATATTAGACAGAGAAATAGTTAAAATAAAACACACTGGAGGGAAATGTTTAGCTTCACTGCAAAAGACATTCATTAAATTATTACCAAGAAGGAAAATAAAACTAATACATACCTGTTCTTTCTTTTCCCAACCCAATAAATTAACATGGATATCTCTTCTGTCTGATGGGAATTGGTAAATCAGTAGAGCTCTCAGGATGTTATGTAATATTTGTGAACTATAGAAGCCAAAAAATCATAAAGAAGTCATGAAGACATATTGTTATGAATTTTTCAAAGATCTATTTGTTGAATATCATTTTTGAAATACCTTTTTGTTGACACCATCTTTACATAAAAGTCCTCTCATTTCAGAGTAGTTCAGATGATTCAGAATAAAAATTACAGAAAGTATCAATTTAGACCAGCATTTCCCAAAGTGTGGAAGCTCACAGTTTGGCAGGGTAAAAGCTCTGATAAATCCCGAGGTAAGGAAACCTGTTTAACTAGATTTAAGCTAGTGTTTTTCCAATCATATTTGCCTAAAACCTTTTATATGATACCTGTTGACATTCTGTGGACCTAATACTCTGTGAGTCAAACACTGGGGAGTGCTGGCTCAGGATAATTACATATGTTAGATCTTAACACAGGTTAAGAAATGTACCAACTATGGCAATTAGAGTCAGCAGAACATAAGAGAGACAGCAGAGTAGTAGATAAGAATACAGATTTCTGAACCAGAACGCTGCCTGGGTTTATAATTCCAGCTTCTGCACTTATATTTTATATTGTTGTATTCTTGGAAGTTCCTTAATATCTCTTTGCCTCAGTTTCTTTACATGTAAGATGGGAGTAATGATAATACCTCATGGGGTTATCACAAATATTAAATGAATTCATATATCACAAGCACTTAAAAAAATCTTGCCTATAGGAAGCACTCAACAAATGTCAGCCATTATTACTATGCAAGAAATAGAGATATAAAAGTATCCACAATTGTGGATTTATTCCTTTGGCAACTTATTACAGTGGTTGGTTTGTAGACTACTTTATTGAAATGTTGTGTTCTACAATAGTTTTTGCTAAACTGATCACTCTCTGAGAACGTCTTGTGATTCTCCCATGTTGGAATTCTGTCTTACAACACTATTCTCTTATGCTACTACTCTAATTAAGAACATTTAAAAGATCCCATTCAGATTTAAGGTCAGATTTAAACTTCTCTGCCTGTATTTCATACAGTCCATAGATGATGCCACTACTCATCCTCTCTTGTTCCTAATGTTGACTATTTTAGTTATTTGCTTACATACTACTTTCTGTGAGGCAACACCACTGGGGGGTGAGTGAACTTGCCTAGGATTCAGGCTGGCTGAATTCAAATCTTACCACTACCAATATAACCTTGGTAAGTGAGTAAGCCTCAAAGTACTAAAATGGGTATACTATTGTAATTGCCCATCCTTATAAGATAGTTAGGAATTTTAAATGACCTATATAAAGTGTTCATAGACAGTGCTCAATAAATAATAGTTACTATTTTTGCCTCTGAACTCCTTATCATGCCATGTACCCTTCATGGAAATTCCCTCTATTTTGTACCCATCTAAATCCTATGTTTCTATAAAGGCCCAAATCAAAACCTAAAAGATTAATGAAAACTTTTTTTTACCAATCCAATAATGGATTAAGTTTCCCTTTCTGCATTCTAGTCACATTTACTGATGGTAAAATAACAACTTAGCTCTTGGTCTCATTTATAACAATACTTTGTAAAGTTATTTCTCTTATATAAATGTCTTATTTTCTTCAAGTGATGCCAAGAAATATAAGACACATTTGTTTCTTATCCCTCACAGTATCAGTGCATCGCTGGGCTGCAGTATGTGTTGACTTACTACTTATTTAGTGATAGGTTTACGAGTCTATATTGTCTTTAAAAAAATACAGTCTTATGGGACTCAATAAATAATGCCCTCTTTCCTATGTGAGTTCTGAGCCTTTTTAGAAATAAGGTAATAGAGTAAGGGGTTTGGAAAATGAGAATATCATCTTTATTACTAATGATGGTGGTACTGCAGGAGTGGCTTATAACTGCAGAAAAGTAGGTTTGCAGAGAGTAAACATCAGAATCAGCCAGATTACCACCTAGTTAACAGGCAACACTTTGGCCCCCCTCTGTTAAGGCATAGACTGTCTATGTAAAACTTCTAGCATAGAGAAACAGCTGAATTTATGAGTCTTATGGACAGCGCAGAGCAGGAAGAGGCTGAGATAGACAAGATTGATTTCTCCTTCCAAATTTACCCATCAAATTAAATTATTCTTCCTCCTCCCCTCCCTAAATAGAAGGGTATGAGGGAATGGGGAGCATTCAGAAGATTTTGCACTGCTGAAGCTCTCTTCTCATCAGTGGAAACATTGAGAGGGGATGAAGCATTACAAACATCACACACTAATAATGATATTATTCCTCCTCCTCCTCATTATTATCATTATCATCATCATAATGAAAAATGAATATTCTCTATCTCTGGCATCTTTCATAATGCCTCACATAGAGTAGATGCCCAATAGGAGTTGTTAAGGGACAGTGTTCAAGTAAAGGTATATGCAATCAAAAACTTCTCTTGAAAATATTTGATATACTTTTGAGTCATCGGTTTAGATTGTGATTTAAGGAACCACAGTGTTTGTTTGTTTGTTTGTCTGTTTTTGTCTTGGACTAAAGGTGCATGCATTAACCCTATGATTATCATGAGTTACTTTTCATACATGGCCTTTGTCATATATCAGATAGGAAGAAGGAACAGAGTGTCTAAGCCAGTTATACTTCTTATTGCCTAAAATTCCAGAACCAGATGATGTTTGAATTGTTCTGTCAAAGGACCAAATTAGTCAGGTCTACAACTGATATGCTAAGTGGCTAGTGGAAATTATACCTGGCCAATTCATTTGGGAAGATTACTTATTTAAACCACATTATGGGAGGGGCGCTTTGGTGGATCAGTCAGCTAAGCGTGACTCTTGACTCCAGCTCAGGTCATGATAACACAGTTCGGTTCGTGGGATCAAGCCCTGAACTGGGCTCTGCACTGATAGTGCTGAGCCTACTTGGGATTCTCTCTCTCTCTTCTCTCTCTGCCCCTCTTTTTCTCTCTCTCTCTCTCTCTTTCAAAATAAGTAAACAAACAAACAAACAAACAAAACTTTAAACCATATTATGGGAGAATTATGCATAAAGAGCAGTAAAGTATGATTTAGAGGCTATTAAAATTAGAAGGCCAAATGAAAAAGCTATTTTTCAAGACCAGAAAAACTTCATAGTTTTTAAAATAAGAATTACTAAAATGTGTAATTAATAATAAACACTATTGAATGTTTATAATATGTGAGGCACCATGCTAACAGTTTTATAGATCATATTTCATCTAGTAACTCATACTGTGTATTTTACCTACGTATTATTATTATTATCCACATTTTCCAGAGGAAGAAAGTGACCTATCTAGGTAGCAACTTGAACTCAGGCTCTGTGTCCCTAGAGACTCTGCCGCTCCCAAGGCATCTGACTTCATCTGGAATAGAAAACAAAATTAGGACAACTCCTTAGCTTTATTTTAAAAACCATTAATTGGCAATCAAACAGCACATTCCCAGGGCACTAGGTTCTGACAGAAATATCTAGGCAGCACAATCACAGAGCCCTGTTTTCCATGGTGCTTAAAATGTACGAAGTCAGAGCACACACAGATGGTAATAGCTGGTGCGAGTGGGAACACTTCCACACAATATTTATTTAGAAACATATCGGATGTTTTATTCCAGTCTTCAGAATAAGACTCAAATTCTACAGGGACCACTGTATTGAACAGGGTCACTTGGAGAGACTTCACTTGGATGGTGGGGGCTGGAACACCGGACCTTGAACAGATTCTTCACCAGAGCTTCCTCTTTGTTCAGATGGTCTTCTCTAGAGTCTTTTCTTGTGCCTTCTGATTTTTCTTTGCTTAGTTATGACCACCTCACTTTCCTCAGGTTTCCTATCCTGATACCTGTCCAAACAAATAGCACTTTTTCATTGAACTCTAGTCTAAATCTGTGTTGATTAGAAACAAACAAACAAAAAATTGGGAGACAAATAACTTCTAATGTTTACTGAGAACTTCCTATGTTTCAGCCATTCTTGCAAGCTATTCACTTGCATTAACTCGCTTCTCACAATAGGCCAGTGAAATCAGTACTGCCATGAGCCCCACTTTCTAGGTCAAAAACTGGAGTTTAGAAAGCCAAGAAAATGACCTAAAGTCATATATCTGGAAGACAGACAATTCAGTTCTAATTAGCAAGTTTGGAACTTATATCCATAACCATCATGCTATGTATGGGTCTATTTCCTCTCTCTTGTTCCAGCTTCCTGAAGAAAGCTCTGGCCCATCCTGGCCTAATGAACTCTGACCCTGAGGGTTAGGTCATGCCAAGAGCCACCTGCCGCTCCCATGGCAACATTGCAGGGCCTTTCATAGAAAATGAGAAACCAAATATTTACACTCTTGATTAGATGGGTTTTGATCATTATCAAGTGCTTTTATTTCAGTTTTCATTTCTACTTCGAACTGAAGGGAACATGGGAATCAAAGCTTATCCAGTTAATTTTCTGTGTGTGTGTGCCTGTTTGTGCCACCAGTACGGTATTTGAAGGGAGAATTTCATAAATGAATTTGGGCATTTCAATGTCTGCCATTAGCACAGGTAAGTAAAGCTGGTTGTAAACATGACAACTATGTAAAAAAAAGCAATTTGGCAAGTTTTGACATAATTTTTTGGAATCATTGACTTTGGGATAGAGCTTGTTAAAGATTTGATAATAAATACATTTTAAGGTTTTTAAAATATTTAACATTTCATTTTCAAAGATCTCCTTGGAGTGAGTAAACAAGCAAAGTTGTTGGATTCATGGGAATATGGTCAGTTTAGGCATCCTTGAAATCTTGATTTACAAGTGACTATTCCCTCTACTGTTTGACAGGGTAAAGTAGTTCAGTTGGACAGAAAATAGAGCTTATATGGCTGATTCCTGAGTAATAGATATATCATCATTATCATGTCCCTATCTCATAAGCCTGTCTGTTGTCCAGAGATGAGAACAAACACAGCTCAGGGTAAATCCTTCCATTTGCTTTCAGGGTAAGCACTGCTACTCTGTATCACTTCCCCACATAGCCCATAGACTCCCTCCCCATTTCTCTCCTCATGGAAAATGCCTTTCCAAGCCCATCGCACTACATGAGTTTCCCTTACAGCATCCAAATCTAAACAGCTTCTCCCTCTGCTAAATTAAAAGATGCTTAACAAATGTTTCTTGGTGAGTAAATTCCTATGTCATGTATCTCAGTGCTTTTTCACCTCACACTTCCGGACACAGGAAAACCTAAGCAAAAATCAAGGTATTTTCTCTTGCTGACAAAAATAAACTGGCATTATGTCACACTTCCTTGTTGCTGTCTCAATCAGCATTTAACACTATGCCTGACACACTGTAAACTATGCAGTAATAATTGTTAGCTACTTGATCAGTAAGAGCTCAGCAATGCCAAACATGTGGCTGAAGCATAAACCTTTATTCAGTCTTTACCCAATCTTACTTAAACCCTGAGAAAGAGACAGGTGGTTAAATTCATGCACAAAATGTCTATACACAGACATTATATATTCTGCATGTTTTAAGATTATATGTATAAGATTAAAAACAACAACAACAACAGCTTTCCGATGCATTGAGGTTTAGGGGATTAAGAAAATGTACCATGATGTTTTCAAGTTAGTCTTTCTTCCAGTTTGGAGCAAGCTAAGATTAATGGAGAATGTGGTAATCTTTATTTCAAACCATTAAGTTCGAAATTTAGTGTCAGTGTAGCAAGTGCTGCAAGGAAGATGGATATTACCCTTTTCAATTTTAGGAGCTGGTAAGTCACATTGCTTGTTTTCAGATTAGCAGATGTTTGTCTCTGGGTATTGCCATAAGGAATGCTGTGTTTATTCAAATAAATAGATTCCCTGGCTGTGAATGATGATGAGCTTCACACATTTCTCATGTGTCTTATACACACATAATCTCACAAACACACACTCACACACACCCGCGTATTCTGTATTTTTTTTTTTTTTGGCAAAGATCCCAATTAACAGTGAAACAGATTCTTTATCCTCATAATGTTCTTTGTTGTGGAGAATTGAAAGTCTCTGCACATTATATGTGAAAAAGAAAAAAATTTACTTAGCCAAAAAGGGTATGGGATTCTCACACTCTTATTAGAAGCTGGAACAAGAGAGAGGAAAACACAGCCATAGAAGCCACAGTGGATGATTTGAGATTGAGATTTTCAGAAATTATGGAAGCACTGTCCCCACCCCCCCACCCCCACCCCCACCCCCGCTCCAAATACTATGCTGGGTCTTCATAACTGGAATTAACCTAATTTAAATATTTTCCTGTATGTAGTAAGCTCTAACATGAATTTTATTTTTTATGTGTACTGTATTCTGGTTTTTTTGAGTGCTGGCGTGGTGGAGCTGTAGGGAGTAGGACATGATTTTCCTTTCACATATCTCAGGAAATAATCAGTGGAAATTTTCTGACTGAGAAATATTTCAGGCATTTTAGGTGTTTTAAAAAATGATTATGCCAGCCAATGATTCACCTGCCACCAATATGTACAGGCTACCACAAGTTTACTTCTGGAAACATCACCTAGCTCATATTTTGCTTCTAAAGTTACAGAAATTATGCATGGTCTGTGTAAGCTATTTGCATTGCAAAATATAGCTCAGTGTACTCTTTGCCATTTTCCAAAATTACCTAGGAATATACAATAGATGTATTTTTCCGTCAAAGCTGGAAGGATGAAAGATTAAAATTTAAAGGACCCATGACAGTTCTCCGGTTAAATAACCTAATGGCAAGTAAGATCTGGACTCCAGATACCTTTTTTCACAATGGAAAGAAGTCAGTGGCACACAACATGACCATGCCCAACAAACTCCTGAGGATCACAGAGGATGGTACCTTGTTGTATACCATGAGGTAAGGATGACTGTATTCTGTTTGGGTCTCTTTCTGAACTTCTTTCTCTTCCATATATATGTGATCATGAAGGCAGTGGGCCATGGTAGAGTGTTTCGTTTCCTGTCTGCCCTATTCTACAACTTTAATAATTACTCTGTTGGGAGAAATAAATTGACTGAAATATTATGCAAGTATTGAGGTGTTAAGTAAAATGATTAGATAAAATGGGAAAAAATTTATAATGTATACTAAGTGATATATCTCTCCAACATACTCTAATTCAGGATAAGGAAATTCTTCCCCTACTATTAACCCCATATATTCCTGCATCCCAGTAAAGTCTAGATTAAATTTCTAGAAGCTATCTCAAAGTATATATCTGAAAGTTTTTCTACCTAAAAAAAGAGGGGGGGAGGCAATAAAAGGAAGGGAAAAAAATTAGGACAGCACAAGGGTCTTAAAAGCTATAGATTCATGTGAAGGTATACATTTAGAAGAATTTATAATGATACTATTAGATATATATATATATATATATATATATATATATATATATATGTATTTCTGCTTTATAAACATTTCCCTCATTTTGAGATTACTGAAAATCCAGCAGCTGGATACCATTCATTCATTCATGATTGAATGAAGGAAACATGAATCAAAAAGTTGTGAATATTTTTAAAGAAAAAATGTTTAGAATACTGCTAATTCATGAGAAATTAAAAATTGTCCAGAACTCATTCTTAAGGGAAGCAGTGATTTCATACCCAAGTGACTTGTTAGAATGTTGTTTTTGTAGATCTGAACAGTACTTGGTAATTCAGACTGTCCAATTATTCCTTTGTCATGAAAAGGTAACGGAGGCAAAATCCTGGACTTGATGGAGTTTGTTTAGCATGGGAATAGAGTGATATTTTGCTTTTGAAGAAAGCTGCCAGAATTCCTACCTTTTTATACAAAAATATCCAAATGGGAAAGAAAGAAAAATAAAATGCTTCAAGAGCCATTTTAGATGTTGGATTCAACTAGTAAATGTGTAATAGGACTTAAAGAATGAAAAAAAAATCTCACAAAAAGAAAAGAAAAGAAAGAAAGAAAATAGAAGATCAGTGGACAGATGTGTTGAGACCTTTCCAGATCATCCAATAGGATCTATTTATAATTGAAACTTGAAATATTCTCCCCTTGTAAAATATCTTGTTTTTGAGCCTAAGTTCAGTATTTATTCCTCCAAGTTGGCACTCTTTTAGGGCAGGACTTGCATATCTGATAAGTTTACCAATTAATGCTTTCTGATATATTCAGTTTTCTTCATCAATAACTAGACTGTATCTCCCATCTCATAAATTTCTCACCACCTTTGCTAATATGTTATCACTTTCCTTAATATTTTAATTTTAAAATGTGAGTTTAATCATTAATTTACCCATTTCATATTTGCTTCAGTCAGTATTATAATCACTTAATGAGTTTACTGGCTATAAAGCCATCCTGACCACATTTCTTGAGCTACTTAATAATATGGTTAAATATATTTTATAAAAACTATAAATCCCTTCATAATCCCCACCAAACAAGATCAAACATATTTCAGTGAAATTTTTTCTTTACCCTTTTTCAAACATAAATAGAATTCATATTCTCTGAAGATAGGAGCTAAAGAGAAGCACAGCAGAGTCCTGGCTTCCATTAGTCAGTAGACTTGTAAAGAAAATGAAATGGTTAGAATATAGTGAGATCACATGCAAAATCTCAAGGAGACCCTATATTATTGTCAACCTCACAAAGCCTGCGGACATTTCCTCCTTTACCTACTCCTTTGTTGGTTTATGCATTTGGTGCTTTTTTGGGAAGGAGATGGAAGGAGATAGGGAGAGCTGCACTGAGGAGAGAAAGCATTCTCTTCTCTTCCTCACCACCCATGTCTTCTCCACCAAGTCTTATACCAGCATTTATTTGCTTACATTTAATTTTAGTCTCCAAATATTTGCTGGGTTTAATGGATGAGGTGATGATCCTTGTCTTGGGAAACAGTAACAATTCTTGCTCATCATACAAAATCTGGTGTCATCCAGTCATTGTTGTAAATAATTCCTTTTAGATCTTTTGATTAATAGCTCAGAATAGTGCTGCAGTTTGTGTGGGCCTCTCTTGCTTTGTTAATATATTTGCTATAGTTAGTAACATACCATTTGTACTTATCAGAAAGTATCTAATCTATAGGGCTCTTTTTTATTTCTGCTGTTTTCTTTAATTGATAAGGCTGACAGTGAGAGCTGAGTGTCCAATGCATTTAGAGGACTTCCCTATGGATGCCCATGCCTGCCCACTAAAATTTGGAAGCTGTGAGTAAATTTCTCTTAATTTTTCTTTATTCTTATGAGAGACCTACATCTTTAGTAAAGAAAGCTGCGGTTAATAATGTCTGTTAGAGGGGCGCCTGCGTGGCGCAGTCGGTTAAGCGTCCGACTTCAGCCGGGTCACGATCTAGCGGTCCGTGAGTTCGAGCCCCGCATCGGGCTCTGGGCTGATGGCTCAGAGCCTGGAGCCTGTTTCCGATTCTGTGTCTCCCTCTCTCTCTGCCCCTCCCCCGTTCATGCTCTGTCTCTCTCTGTCCCAAAAATAAATAAACGTTGAAAAAAAATTAAAAAAAAAAAGTCTGTTAGAAATGTAAAGAGCATGAAGAAAGTTTAAATAGCTATTTGCTGCAAGTACTTTCTATAAGTAATAATCTTTTATTTCATTTTTAATGTTATTTTAGGAAGACATTATTCCTTATCTCCTCAATGAGAAAGAATGGATTTAATTAATTAGAAAAATTCTACTTTTGTTAAAGTTGTATTAATAGAAAAACAAGAGGAGTATGGATGTTTTTACCCCATATATAATATCTTCCTTCCAATAAATGGAGATCATTATGTTTATTTTGCATCATTGATGACATTTGTTCAACCTTAAGAATATTGCAAGTTGTGGGGCACCTGGGTGGCTCAGTTCGTTAAGCGTTCGACTTCAGCTTGGGTCATGATCTCACAGTTTGTGAGTTTGAGCCCTGCGTTGGGTTCCGTGCTGACAGTTCAGAGCCTGGAGACTGCTTTGGATTCTGTGTCTCTATGTCTCTGCCCCTCCCCTGCTCTCTCTCTCTCTCTCTCAAAAATAAACATTAAAAAAATTTTAAAAAGAATATTGCACATTGTTTATCAGATAGAAATATTGGTAGGTGGCAGCAACAGATGGTACTTTTTTCTTAATAATGAAGCCTACGCCAAAAAAAATATATTGCCAGAAAAGAACTTACCCTAATCATAGTCTTTAGAAGACTTCTAGGTCTGTTTGGATATACCATGAAATCCATGTGTCTATTAATGTTTTTGGAGGTGCTAGATACCTTTATGATAATTGTCTGGGCTTCTGCTATTTGAAAATATGCAGGCACACATCAGAGGAGCCAAGAGAACCTTGGCCAATGGAGTCAGGTTCTCTGGTCCTCCTTTATCCTTCTGCTTTGAATAGCACACACGCAGAAAGTGAGTGAGACCAGTGTATTCCTGGTTTCCTGCAGGAGAGTTACTTACAAATACTGAGTCAACTGCTGGACTACCTAACCAGCTTTCTGTTCCCACTAGACAGACAGTCTAAGCAACTATTTTGGTGAAGACATGATTCATAGAAAAAAAAAAATAGGGGTAGTGTAGGAAGACAGCAAGCAAAGAAAATAGCAAAGGGCCTTCAGGCTCCTAGCAGCACTCTTCATGGAGAGACAAGTGTCTCTATTTATAAATCTAATTCCCTACTGAAACCTAAGGACAAACTACTTAAAAAATTGTCAGCCAAACAGGCCTTTGGTGGTAACCCTCCCCTTCCCACTCTTTCCCCAATTTAATGTATATTCTATGTTATGGACTACTATGTTTTCTCTTGGTTACCACTTTCATTTTTAACAATAATATGATGTATTATGTGTTACTTGTATGTCAGATAGTATATTAAACATTTGAATATGTATCAGTTCATCTAATCCACAAAATAATCTTATAGTTAGGAAAATCATTCATTATAGTTTGCCTGGGACTATACTTATTTTATGCCTAATATCATGGCATAACTACTAATAGTGCCCCCTTTTACCTTCAGAAATACCTTGTCTTGGACAACAAATTACTTGTTTAGTATATTAGTCAGGAATGTTTTCAAGCAGTTTGTATAGATGAAAAAAATAGTTTATATTTTTATATGAGATGAATTAAGGTAAGTGATTGTTGGTTGATTATTGGTTAGTCAGCATCTCAACAAGGATGATGTTTTAAGATGCCCTTAGATGTTCTTCCTGATCACAAAATGGCTGCTGCAACTCTAGTCATTGCATCTGCTTTAAAAACAAAGAACAGTGGACGAAGAAGAAAGAACTAGCACCTGTATCAAAAAGATAAAAGCTTTCCCTAAAATCTTAGCAGGCATTTGCTCACATCTCATTAATCAAAGATGTGTCCCATTGCCCATGCTAACTGCAAATTAGGCTGGGAAGAAATATTCTTAAGTAGGCACATTGTCAGCCTACTTAAGAAGAAAATAGGAGGTATTTTAGGAAGGGAGAAATGGATAGTGAGTAGAAAACAAATAGTGTCTTGTGTAAGAAAAATAAAAATCTGTTTTCCACCTCAGAGCCTTTTTACATACTCTTTTCTCTATTTGGGTTACTCTTCCCTTGGTTCTTAATGGGACTGGCTTCTTTTATTTTTCCACTTCTCAGTATAAATGACATTTCTTAGGGCCTTCCCTAATGACCTTATCTAAATTTACATACAGTCCTGCCAGTCTTCTTGATTACAATACATATTTAATTTAGATGTATTACAGCAATAATTATTAGTTTTATTTATTGGTTGACATTTTTATTGTCTGGGGACTGTAAACTCCATTAGAGCACAGTCTATTTTTTTTTCAGCATTTCCTAGCACAGAGCCTGATATAATGGAGACATTCAGTAAATATTTATTGAATGGATAAAAATTATAACAATCAGGTTTAAAATGTCCCTTCAATGTTTAAGTCTCAGAAAAGATAGCCAATTTAAGGCCTGTGGGGAATTAAAGAAACAGAAAAGACTTGACACTGAAAGGTAAGCATTGGAGCTCAGTGGGAGAGCACCATGACTAATTACCGTTGCCTGCCATTGGCTTGAGAAGCCACGGTGGTTGATTTATTGTATGGTTAGTTCTCTGACCTGGCCTAGTCAGCACACTTCTGAAATGAAGAAACTGAGGCAAAAGTGTGCTAAAATTGCTTTGACCCAGTTTTTGAAGCAAATGTCTTGCCAAAATGTCAGAGACGAGAATAAGCAAGAGATAAGATAGAGGATTTGGTAATAATTTAGTAGAACACTAAGTAATCTATGTTTATGAAGAATCCAGGGCAACCTCATCTATATGTTGATAAGAACTAAGCTCATAAAAGCAGATGTTTTTCCTTACCACTCTCCATTAGACCCTGATTGTCAGTGTTACATCACATTTTTTGCTTATTGGGGATAGAGCCCTCTTCATAAGGCCAGATAACCAGAAGACAACATGCATGCTCCAGCTGACGTCTTTTAACTGCATTTTGAGGAAAATACAAATGGGGCTTTGATACTAAAAGAAGAGATTCAGGGGTGGCTGGGTGGCTTAGTCGGTTGAGCTTCTGACTTCAGCTCAGATCATGATCTCATGGTTGATGAGCTCGAGCCCCACATCAGGCTTTGCATTGTCAGCTCAGAGCCCAGTTTGGATCCTCTGCCCCCGCCCCCCTCCCCTGCCCTTCCACTGCTTGCACTCTCTCTGTCTCTCTCAAATATAAATAAACCTTTAAAAAATTAAAATAAGAGATTCAGGTTATATTCTGAAAAGAATATCTAAGCAAGTGCTAGATCTAGAAAGGACTTGATAAGTGATGGTTCCCTGACTATCAAGCACAGTGCTTTGTAAATAAGGAGAGAGGGATAAGTAGAAATGTAAGTGAATTCTGAACAATAAATAACTTTAGAAATTATTCAGTGCACCTGCTTCATACAAATGGAGAGATGAAGGCTCCTAAATATAAAGTGATAGTGTCTATAAGTAGCTGCTCTTCTGATACCAAGTCTATGCTTCCAGTGCTGTAGCCCCAGAAAGTTCTTTCATAACCCCAACCAAAACTTTTTGTCTTATTATTAAATTTTTCTTAGGTAATCTGCTCATTTATTTGAAATCTGAGCTTAACATTTTGACTAAATAGCTGAAGGTTCTCTTTAAGCTTCTTTTCTCTTTGCTGAATAGTCTCAAAGGAAGGAAATTTTCATAGACCTACTTTCTACTAGATACTGAAATGAAGAAATAAGGTATATTACCTATTACGATGCCTTATGTATATCTGTCTTTTACATCTTAAAATGCCATTTTTTAAAATTTTTATTTAACTTCCAGTTAGTTAGCATACAGTGTAATGTATTCAGGTGTACAGTATAGTCATTCCACACTTCCATAAAACACTCGGTGTTCCTCACAGTGGCCTCCTTAATCCCCATCACCCATTTCACCATGTGGATCTACTCTGAATTTTGGGAGATTTCCACTGAGAGACATGAACAATACGTAATCTCCACTTTCACAACAATGTCATGTTTATTGTAGATTTTGTGCACAGTGGAGTTTCTAAGAAGTTGCAAGAATCAGACATGGAATTATATGACATGAGAAGTCAATGGTAACAGATCTTTTCCTCTAAAATTATATTAGCAGCCCATTGGCAACACATTATGAGGTACAAAAAAATAGGGAGTCCAGGCACTGTTGCTAATGCTAGTGTAATACTGTAGCAAGAGTTTTTTTTCTTATTAGTTATGAAATGACAGAAAGTGTATAATTGGTTTCATCCCTAATTACTTGACCAACAAGTATCCTTACTTGGATTTTAAGCATCTAATATACAGTTTTTGCCTAGAATATCTTTATCAATAGCACTGGAGTAGAATGGATGTCATCCTATGCTCTTACTTCGGTTTTCCCACTATACAACTATGCATCCTTAAACAAGTCATTCACAGTTTCTGTGCTTCGGTTTATCATCTGTAAAATGAGATAAGCTATATCACCTCTAAAGTCCTTCCATATTAACAATCAATGATTCTTTGTTAAGGCCCTTTAAAAAATTTTATCACGATCAGAAAAATATTTTACTGAATATAGGTACCTACAATTGTAAGCAATATGGTTCTCAAACTAATGTGCTCTGCACTCTTTGAGGGATTTTATAAAAATAAATCATGTTTCAGATGCTATTAACAAATGCAATCCTCCTCTCTAACAAATGCGATGCTAAAATGATTCAAAACATTTTTAAGTCAATGAGATGTGTTAACTCAATGGTAGGAATTATTTCACAATGTATATGTATATCAAATCCTCATGTTGTACACTTTAAATGTCTTACATTTTTGTCAATTATACCTTAATAAAGCTGTGAATAAATACACACACACATATATACGTACATACATACGTACATACATACAAGACTAGTGCCATGAAAAAAGTAAATGAGGACAGCCACAATTAAAAAAGAAAAATCAGTGAGAACAGATTCCAAAACTATTCATTTATCAGTCTTACATATTTATGAAAGAAGCAATAACCATTAAATTAATTTCTAGTATATTCTCTCAAACCTGGAAAATTTGATAAAAATATACTTGAACTTGACTATCAATCTGTCCAGAAGTAATGCTGGAGCAGATGGGGTACCCATGTAAAATTAGGAGAATACTAATACTAATATTGACTGAACCTTCAGCAAAACTCATCCCAGAGACAGAAAAAAGCTTTTGTTCAGAGAATGAGGGGCACGGCTCGCATCTTTTTTATGGCAGCTTCACGTGTGTGTAAAAATGTAATGATCACTTCATATCTCATAATATTTGAGTTTGGACAAATAAAGATTTGAAAAAAAAACACACCCAAGTTTGGTTACCTTGGGATGGGAGGGGATGGGTAAAGCAGGGATGCATTATGACTTTTATGGGCTCTGGGAACGTTTGCCTTTTTTGAACAATTCCTCAAAAAATGTATATTAAAACTATACTTTGATTTATAATTTCATATTTTTAACTTTTATACTTGAGGACTATATTTGTATAAAGATTAATAAAACCCAAATGGGATCACTTTTTTTCTGATTTTAAATTTTTTTTTTTTTTAACGTTTATTATTTTTGAGACAGAGAGAGACAGAGCATGAACGGGGGAGGAGTAGAGAGAGAGGGAGACACAGAATCGGAAGCAGGCTCCAGGCTCTGAGCCATCAGCCCAGAGCCTGATGCGGGGCTCGAACTCACAGACCGCGAGATCGTGACCTGAGCTGAAGTCGGCGCTTAACCGACTGAGCCACCCAGGCGCCCCATGATTTTAAAAGAAATTAAAACATTATTTGTCCACCTGAAGGTATTGTGGACCCTGGGCATTTTGTCTACCGTGCCTAATGCAGAAATTGGGTAAGGGATAAAGCTTTTACAGTAAAGCTAACTTTTGCCAACATATCTGCCTCTCAATCACCCTGGAACCTTTGCTTTTGCTAATCTAATAGTCTTTTAACTTTTAATATCACTCTACATCTCAAGAGAGGAAAGTGTGTACTATCTTTCCACCCTATGTATAGTGGGTGTTCTGTGACCACCAGAAAAACTATGGAATCTCTTCTTCTTCTCACTTATTCTGTACAATTCTTCCCCCAACTTTCCTGAGTAATGAATCAGGATTTTGACCTAGCTTCTCAGATAGAAGGATGACTAGGTTAAAACTGATACGGTAAATGAAAACAATTGAGAAGTGTAATGACCTAAATGGTGTCACTCATCAACATCATCATTGTCATAGTAAATATCTATTAAAAGGAGAATTAATGTAAAAAGAAGTAAAATCAGACTTCCTTTAGAAACAGATGTTCAGTAAAATTTCCAGTGTTACTTTTTACATTTATCATGACCTTCTGCTGGCCAGACATAATCTGGACCCAGGCTACTACCTCTAGCCTTATGTCATCTCATATGGACTTCAGCTCTGCCCATATTGATATTCCTGTTCTTACTCAAATATATCATGCTTTTACCTGCACCAGAGGAAAAAAAATTGTTTGTTCATTTATCTATCAAACTCTTCCCCAAGACTTATATAGCCTACTCTCATTTCTGTCATGCATATAATTGTCATTTCCACAATGACCCTCTCTGAGTCTTTCACCTAAAATAAGTGCATTCTCTACCCTCTTACCTATTGTGAATGGTTTTATTGCATTTAACACTACTTGAAGTTATATGTTTATTAGCTTATCTGTTTTTGTCCCCATTACTGTCACAGCGGTAGGGAACCTTGTTAGTTATGTTCAGTAGCATATTTTCAGTAAGGCACTTTTTCTTTTGTAGATGCTTAATAACCATTTGTTGTAAGAGTGAACAGATGACTGAACAAATCAGGAAAATGTGTTTTAGTGTTCTAAACTAAGGGATATGGGCTCTCCTTTCCTGGCCTGCCCTCTGCAACCATGCAATAGAAAATATGAAACTGATAGGACTCACCAAATAATTAGGAGAATGAAAGTAGCATAACACATGGGCCATGTACCCTTCTTTCCTTTCAGATGCCTATACCAGAGCAGAAGTTGTTTATGAGTGGACCAGAGAGCCAGCACGCTCAGTGGTTGTAGCAGAAGATGGGTCACGCCTAAATCAGTATGACCTTCTTGGGCAAACAGTAGATTCTGGAATTGTTCAATCTAGTACAGGTAAGTGCCATTTGATTATTCCAGATATTTCAGAAGAAATATAAGCAGTTTTTGTGAGAATGTGAGAATTCAGTAAGGTCTTCAATAACACATATAGAAACAAGAAATTCTGCTAAACCAGGACCAATTAAGCGAGTTTATAGTATACACTCTACAGAGTTTTGCCCTTGGATTCAGCATTTAACGTCTTTTGGCCTCTGTTTCTTTGTTGGCAAAATAAGGTACTGGTTCTATGTGATCAGGGTAGCAGAGTATTTAGGAATGTGAACTTCTGGGGAAGAGTGTATGGATTAAATTCTTACTCCTACCTTACCTGATGATTGTGGAAGAAATAAATTAAATCCATAAAGAGTGCTTATGATATTTTCTGGCACATAAAAAATATTTAAAAAAATTTTTTTTAATGTTTACTTATTTTTTGAGAGACAGAGAGAGACAGAGCATGAGTGGGGGAGGGGCAGAAAGAGAGGGAGACCCAGAATCTGAAGCAGGCTCCAGACCCTGAGCTGTCAGCACATAGCCCGATACGGGGCTCAAACTCACAAACCACAAGATCATGACCTGAGCTGACGTCAGACTCTTAACCAACTGAGCCACCCAGGTGCCCCATGAAAAAATTCTTAATAAATGTTAGCTATTAATATCATCTACGCCCAATTTATTGCCATGATTCGATGAATCTTCATGCATTTGTAGCAGTGACCTCTACACATATGATACCAAAAGTCAATTTCTTCAACATAAACCTATCCATTCATGTCTCCAGCGATGGATCTTCCACAGCTAAATTCCACAGAAACATAATTACATTACTGACCACTTCACTTTGGAATTAAAAGTAGGTGAGGTACCATTCTTCTTAGTATTGTAACTGCTTTACCAACAGAATACTGAGAACTAGATCAGATAACTATTAAGCAGCTGGACCCAAAACTTTAAACTTTTAAAGTTGCTTCAAGAAATTAAGAGTTTAGTTATATAAATATCCATTGTATGACTAAATGTAATGTGATCACCAGGTTGGAAAATTATAAAGTTTGGATTTTAACCCTCCCTCAATCCTAATACTTTTAGTTATGCTCAACTATTGAAGACTTAACAAGTTTATAGTTGTCTTTAAAATTTTAAATTAGTTCATTCACTTTGATTTGTAATTTCTAAAAAATGCAATTTGGTAATATGTAAGGGTAGAAGTGCTGGTTTTCTAAGAAAAATTTCTTCCTTATGTTTCAGGCTTTATATTAGGACCCTGATAATTCTAACATGTTCATATAATAGGTCAATATTTCTTATTCTGGTTATTGGAAAATTCCTGCTTAATGGTATCTGCCTTTTGCTTACTTTATAGAAACCATGGCTAATCTGTAAATTCAAATGTTTATGTTTCTTGTTTTGAAAAATGGGGAAAATTGCTCCTCAGTTTTGCCAACATTAAAAATACATGTGGCATAGTATAAAGTTTTCAACTTTGCAGTGAGAAATAGGTAGACTCAAATCTTGGTCCTGCCACATAGAAGCCTGGTGACTTTGGGAAAGTCCTATCCAATTAGAAACTCTGGTGTCTTCTAAGAAGTGGTGATTCTATAATTTTGCATTAAAGATGAGATAATATAAAACATTAAACAGAGTGCTACATATAGTAAATACTCAAAATGGTATGTAGCAGTTATTGCTATAGTCTTGAAGATATTCCATAACATGGAAAATAGTGAAAATGTTTTTTTCTTCACAAGTGAGAAAACATACTAAAATGAGCAGTGTTTACTTTTAAAAATTGAATGCTATTTGGATATTGTGGCAGGCACTGGAGAGTCGATGACAGACAAGGCAGAGATCTTGCTGTCATGGAATGTGAAATCTAAAGGAAGACAAACATATAAACTATAATTATCAAAATGGGTGGTAAGTGCCGTGATTAACATTTTGTGAGGGCAGGGACCATATCTGTCTTCTGTATCCCTATTATTTACTATAGTAGCTAAAACAGAGGAGACACTAAATATTTTGAATTAATGAATAAAAAAAGAAATGTATCCAGCCTAGAATAATCAAGGAAGAGTAACTGCAGGGGTTGACTTTCATGTTGTTAATTTGTATTTATTGGAAACCAAATAATCAGTATTTTAAGCCCAGAACATTGAAAATAATAATCATAGGACTTTCCCTCTAGAAATTCTCCATCTAATATCAGTAGAATGGAGGCTGAGGGATGTGAATGAAACAATAATTCAAATTCAGTGGCATGCAGGTATTCAATAGTAAAAGTATACACAAGCCATGAGGATTACTCACGGGAAGGTGTGCCTCCACTCTACTTCTAGTGCTAGTGACCTTGACAAGTCTCTGCATCCCTCTTTATAACCAGTTTCCATGTCTTCAAAGTGAAAGGCTTAGTCTGATGAACTCGGAGACTTCTCTGGCCTCATCAGGCTTTAGCCTATATACGTTCTAGTTATTCAGAAATAATACACAGGCACAAATTGGGGCTAGGAGATGAGAGGCAGTGGCCTAATCTACCACCACCACGCTGGCTGGACCTCATAAGTTGAGTACATTAAAAGTACTCATCTGTGCTAGAACAGCAAGTTTATCTGTACAAATAAAAGTTTTTTCTTATCATTCCCGTAATGGATATTGTTTGGGGGATGGGAGAAAGGGAGGCAAGGAAAATAGTGAACAAATTCTCCAATGTAGAAGCTCAGTTTGGTGTACATTTTCATCTCCACGATAAGTCACTGAACTATACTTCTTCTGGGTCCCCTTTAGCTCATCAAAAACCCACCCTAATAGATTTCTGTGGGGGAAGAAACAAAGATCTTTTCTAAGGTCTTCCATCCCATGTTTCAAATATCCTTGTGGAGCCCTAAAAACAGTAAGTTAAAATGGCACTGAGTGCTGTTACCTCCCTGTTTCTGCCAGAAGACTAAGAATGATAGCAAGAAAGAGCACACACATTGAGAATGATTAGATAAAAACGATCTTCTACCTTAAATTTCTCTGTGGGGAGAGAAGCAATATAGATCACCTCTTAGAAGGGGTTGCCCTACTTGCCTGAGCCAACTCACATGTGAACACCAGTGGTCTTTTTCAGTGGTCTTTTTCTGTGACCTAGGAGGGGGGAAATAAGAGGTTCAGTTCAATCCCTGGATTTTTAAATTCAGTACAAACCCACTAAAGCACAATCTTTTTTTGGAGTCTGCCATAAAATTTTGGAGAAGAAAGTAAGTTGGAGATTTAGTTTGAAGTACAGCTAGTCACCTGGCAGAGAAAAACCTTAAAGGCACACTAAATGATGAGACCAGTCAGCTCTCAAATCCAATACAATCCTATGTTATTAATTTATTTATTAACTAATTCCTTCAGCCATTTGCTCACTTACTGTGTTTGACATTGTAATTGGGCCTGGAAAAGATAGATGAAGGACACATAATTCCTGCCTTCAAGAAGCTCATAGTTGATTGATATAAGTAGCTAACCTGCACTTGCCATTGTTCAAATCATCGCAACAATCCCAGGATATAGGTATTATTCTTACTCTAACCATTATACAGATGGGACATAATTGAATCCAGGGAGATTTAACTATTCTTCTTAGGTCATACAGCAGGGCATTGGCATAGCTGGGATTTGAACCTGGGTAGTCTAGCTGCAGAGTGCTCTCAACCCCATGACTAGAAACAGGAAATGTAGACATGTGTGAAATCCTATAATGTGGTGCATCATGGATTTAAGAGTGTGGGCTCTGGAATTATGCTGTGAAGTTTTGAATGCTGGTTTTACCACTTATTAACTTCCTGACCTTTGGCAAGACATTTCTCTGTTCATTTTTCTCTTGTGCTATTTGTAGATAATAAGAGGATCTACTTCATGAGCTACTGTGAGATTGAAATGAGAAAATGCATGTGACCTCCTTAGCAGAGCACCTGACATGTAAAAACTATGTAATAAATATTAGATATTACTATCAATAATAGTGATAGGGTTAGTGCAAGAGAGTCACATGGCAAGAAGAAGAGGTCATTTCTGCTTGACATATCAGAGAAAGCAGTTTGGAACTAGACCACAGACATGGCCCCCATCTCATTCTACTATACCACATTATGTTTCCTAAATAATTCTTTAAGGAGAGCCCATGCAAAAATCATAGTAGTCATTAAGAGGCATGGAAATATGACTTATACAGAAAGTATAATAATTAAATAAGTATATAATTAGTCATTAGGTGTAATGAAAATATGGCCAGAAAACAATAACAAAATAATATGTAATGCATTTTTTAAGTACACAGTGATGACTAAAACCTTCATATTTACCTAAGTTACTAGATGGATTTGATCAGAGGAAATTTAGGTGAGCTTTGCTGAGTATGAATATTTCTTCTTTGTGAATGACTATCTTTTATCCTTAGAACATCAGACCAAAAGAAATTGTGACATCCTTAAAATCTTCTCTGGATGACTTTATTTAAGGACGACCCTGCAGGGTCAAAATGAATGAGGAAACAACCATTTTCCCAGACTGGAGGCAGCAGTTTTGTTAAACATTCATCCAAGGAGCCTCAAGTCTCCCATTTATGAAACCTAGTACATGATCTCCAGAGAAATCATTGTAGCCATAAAATGTAAAGCCTGGCAGTTGGGGATGGGGAGAAAAGACTCTATAGTCATCTGATCAACCTATTCTTATTTCAGATGAAGAGATGGGTCTAGAGAGGCTAAGTGGCCTAGAACTCTAACCATTTTTTTTCTTATTTCTATTTCATAACCCTTTGAGCAGATATTAAAATACGAATTCTTCCCTCGATATTTTTCATTCCTCGTTCCCATTAAAAAGGTATCATAGAAACTTAGGAAACACATAACTTAGAAAACACAAATTTTAGAGTACTTGGAAGGAAAGGATCAACTTTATATGGACCTAATGTTCACTACAACTTTGTTGAAGTGAATGGTTGCTTTCTTGATATGGAAAGAATACCTTTCTATCCTTTTGTCTACACGCTATAAATATGCATGTGACTCAATTTTTTTTAAATAACTTCCATATCTACCATTTCATTTTATCCTCACAGCATCCGAGGAAATAATTAAGTAAAGCACTATCATTTTAATTGAACAAATGAGGAAACTGAAGTCAAATAAAGTTAAGCAAGGAATTTGCTCTTCAAGTAAATGGAAGCCAGTTCTAAACAAACCCTCAAAGCTGCTTTCTGACTTAGATCCCTGTTTCTTTTCCTTCCTTCTCCTTAATTTTGTATGGTAATGTATCAGAAATGTTGTCACATCTAATTTACAAGCTTCCCTGAGGGTTACATGATATGCAAGGATATTTGAATTACAATTCTTCTAGATTATTGAATTAGAGGAAAAGAATTCGACATGCTTAGTGCATAAGCACTTGATGTCTAGAGATATTCTTTAGGAATATCTCTATTGAATTTAGGAGACTGATTTTTTTTGTTGTGTTTTTTTTTTATTTTTAAACTATTACAACATGATTCTGATTTTGCTGCTTTTTATTTTCCTTACTTAAATGTTTTGTGCCAAAGCTTCTTAGATTTTGTTTAATTTAAGAAAATGATTTCAGAAGATTTGAAATCCTCCTTTCTCTATTTTGTTAGTGACAAAATGGCTTATATAACAAATATGTTGAATAATAGTTCCTCCAAAATAATATTATTTTCAGAATCTTCCTAAAATGTTCATTGTGAACAACAAAAGATGATAATGGAATATGTATAGATATTCATCTTTCTGACATTCTGGAATTTTTTCTTTGGGCTGGTAAAATTTTGTAAACCTCAGTTGAATGAATGGTTAGAATAATAATGCGTACTCCTGGGAGGATAAAATGTAACATGGCCATGTCCATAAGATGACATTTTAGTAGCCCAGGGAAAATTGGTTTTTTGCATCTTTCTCAAATTTGAATCATTTAATTCTTTTGGGTGACCTTGGAGGTCACCTAATGTATCTATAGAAAATTAAAAGAAATTAGTAAGCATATTTCCCTCCCAAAGAGAGATTCTGATGGATGCTGATTTGAGTGAGTGCCCTTAAATCTCAGTGTGTCCCTTTTCACCATACATAGATATTTGAATACTTAAAATATGTAAAACCATGCTATATTCAAAGAACTATCCTTTTCCAATTAATTTTAAGTTTGATGAGAGGAATATAAGCATATAATTTAGATAAACTAAAAAGTATAAGATATTATTATAAATGTAAACAAGCTACAAATAAATTTGAAATTACTTACAAGGGATCAGTAAATCATTACTGATAACAATTAAAATTACTGATAACAATTAAAACAACTAACATTACTGATAACAATTAAAATTGTTATCATTATTAACAATTATCAGTGAAAGCTTATTTACACTTGTGAATTATTTCCTACTGTGAAGGATAAATGGGTTTATTTTAGTAATACTTTTACCAATTCTGATTGGAGGGAACAGATAAGAAAATGGGAAAAGGAACTAAAATTTATTTTAAAACTCTTACACAACATGATCTTAAATAGACTCCCTATTCTTCATTCTCCCCACAGTATACTTCTCACTATTTTATAGATTAGGAAACAGAGGATCAGAGACTGAGTTGCCCAAGGCTAACAGTAAGAATATAAGATGTCTAAGTTTTGAGCTCAAATCCATTTGCTTCTAAAGCTAATAAGCTTTCCTTTACGGTACATTTCTTCCTATTCTGCTATGGATTCATCCCAACCCATAGGTGAACAAAATATTCAGCAGTAATAGATGTCATGTAGAGAATTTTGTATCAGTATCTCAATATACCGAGTTGTGAGAATGAGTGCTGAGCTATGAGACGTAATGCTAAAATGCATTTTTAGAGCTGTGACAGAGTCTTAAATACAGCTTAGGGAGTTTGCTTGTCAGTATGTAACACTGGAGACAATGTTGATTGTGACACTGGGGAAGAGTGGAGTATTTGCTAGTGGCATCTAGTGGGTACAGGTCAGGCTGAATATACAGCAACATATAGGACAGCCCTCACAATAAATAATTATCTGGTCAGAAATGTCAATAGTGCTGAGGTTGAGAAACCTTAATGTAGACAATGGGAATCCATTAAGGTATTTTAAGATTTTACATATCCTTTTTTTATTATTATTTTAGAGAGAGAGAGAGAGAGAGAACAAGGAAGAGAGGAGGCAGAGGGAAAGACAGAATCTTAAGCAGGCTCCATGTTCAGCGCAGAGCCTGACGCGGGGCTTGATGCCACAACTATGAGATCATGACCTGAGCTGGAATCAAGAGTAGGATGCTCAAGTAACTGAGCCACCCAGGTGCACCTACATATGCTTTAAAAAGATTACTCTGCATCAAAGTTTAGGGAAAACTGGAGTGAGGGAGTGTCTAGAGATGAGCAAGACAATTAACGGATCTACAAAGGCAATAAGAGCAGTGACCACCAGATAAACGATAGACTGGGAGATACTGCACAGGAGAAATTAAAATTGTGATGCTCAACTTATTCCTTTCTTTCTCCCTCTGAAGCCCTACTTCACATCCATGGATCAATTCCAGGGTTTTAGCCTGAGTGAGTAGAAAGATGAGAGTACCATGAATTTAAAGATGGACTCTAAGTGGAAATTCAACACAGCTGTATGCTGGTCATTATTTTTTATGGGAAAGGTTAACTAATGTCTGTTTTTGAATGTATTTAGTTGGTGATGTCAATAAAAAATCAGGATGTCTGAGATGTCTTGTAGATATTTGGGAATACAGGTTGATTTTAAAAACGATGTTACTTAGAGCTCTAGATTTGGCAGCCCTCTAGGTAAAAATGACACTAGGGTCAGGGGTGAGAAAGGAAATCCTGGCTAGAGTCAAGAAAAAAAGGGGAAGAAAGCTGAAAGCCAAACTACACTCAGAACCTCTATAATTATTTTCCAGAAAGATGAAGTTTAGGATATTAAGAGATCATGAACAGTTTTAGCCTCATTAAGGGCTGAAGCTGGATGGCCACAGATTGAAACATATATAACAGGTTGCATAGGAGGAAGTTTGGAGTTGAAGGGAAGGAGAAAGATGGAGAAATGTGAATACCAAAGGAAGTGATAGTGTAAGAATACACCTAGTTCTCTTCTACCCACTGACAGATAGCTAAGTATATATATATTCAGAATGGATTCTAAAGGTCTATAATTGAGAAAATATAACATCAATTAAAAAAATAAACTCCTACAATTTGGTTTGTATGTCTATCACTTTCGACCTCTAAATGAAATCAGATTTTGATACATACCAAAACCATGAATTGTGCCTACCTAGTCTACTGTTTCCTAGCTTAGGCTAGGAATTGGGACAAGTTCAAAAGTTGTATTGGAATGGATTTTCCTGGGCCTGCCTGAAGAATGGTTTCTGGGGGCACCTGGGTGGCTCAGTCAGTAAGTGTCCGACTTTGGCTCAGGTCGTAATCTCACAGTTCATGGGTTTGAGCCCCACTTCGGGCTCTGTACTGACAGCTCAGAGCCCGGAGCCTGCTTTGGATTCTGTGTTCCTCTCTCTCTGCTCCTTCCCGACTTGTGCTCTGTCTCTCTCTCTCTCTTTTTAAAAAAATTTTTTTTCAACGTTTATTTATTTTTTTTGGGACAGAGAGAGACAGAGCATGAACGGGGGAGGGGCAGAGAGAGAGGGAGACACAGAATCGGAAACAGGCTCCAGGCTCCGAGCCATCAGCCCAGAGCCCGACGCGGGGCTCGAACTCACGGACCGCGAGATCGTGACCTGGCTGAAGTCGGACGCTTAACCGACTGCGCCACCCAGGCGCCCCTCTCTCTCTCTCTCTTTAAAAAATAAAAATTAAAAAAAAATTTTTTTTAAAGAATGGTTTGTGTATCTAGGTAGGACCTGAAGAACTGAATGTCAAAACCTTCCCAGGTGATTCTGATGAATGTATTCCTCAAAATAAATTTTCAGAAACTCTGGGTATAGAACCCAGGGGATAGCTCACTCTCCTATTTCAAAGATCAGGCTTAAGCTAAATAACTTACTGAAGGTGACAGAGCTGCTGAAAGGCATTGTTGGTGTTGCGAGGAACTCCCCCAAGTTGGACACCAAAGCTTCTTCATTAGACAGCCTGAATGTCTTCCATAGTGGTAAACTGGGGATCTGATCTGTTCTAACCCATTAGTATGTGTCATCGGGGACTCACACATTGCCTTCATGGTCATTAAAGCCAATCTGTAAATAGATGCTCAGATATGTCTGAAATGGGTGATGTACCATGATAAGGTTCTGACAATATCTATGACATTTCTGGTACCTCAGTCTCATCCTCAGACCCGTCTTGGTGTGTTTTTGTAATATCTCTTTCCTTTCCTGGATTAAAGCTTTTCTCTTTGGGAACCAAATGTCACCTGGAGACAGGATAGGTCTAAAGAACAGGCTTTTGCTGCTGCTGGAAAAATTTAAAGATAACTTCTTTTCAAGGTCAAATTGTTTCACCTTACTGTCTGTTTTACCCTCTAGGAGAATATGTTGTAATGACCACTCATTTCCACTTGAAGAGAAAGATTGGCTATTTCGTTATTCAAACATACCTGCCATGCATAATGACGGTTATTCTCTCCCAAGTCTCTTTCTGGCTCAACAGAGAGTCTGTACCAGCAAGAACTGTCTTTGGTGAGTGCCGATTAACATTTGCATGCCGATTAACATGGAGGGCAAGTTATATCATATTGGTGATGTTGCTGATGGAATGAAAAAGTAATTATACATTAAAATCTGAAGTTAGCACAATAGAAAGGTTCAAAGAGTTACCATTCTCATTATGGTATGATTTTTAAAAACGTTTTCTTTAAATAGCAAAAGCTGTTTCTAGCGCATGTAGTTAGATGGAACTAATGAACATTTGATATGATGTTTTGGGAGAGTTGAGGAATGAAGCAAACATAAAATACATGGTGATAGATGAAAAACAGAAATATTAATATTGAAATCGTGTATTTAGAATGTATAATCATGTATCAGTGTGTTTTTGGAGAATCTGAGAAAATATCAGCAGAATTACTTCCTTACATAATATGAAGGCAGGGATTCTTTAGGTAGGGAGAGCTCATGAATGACCATCATCAGTATAGAAATACCTCATTTTACCTCATGTGTGTGCTTCTGAAGAGTTTCAAATACACTTTTGTTTTTTCCTATCAAGATGTTTTAAATGTTCTATATGTTATGAGTTAAGGAAATCTAATTGCAATATTGTTTAAATTGTAACAAACTTTTTACTTATTGGAAAAATCACCCCCTAACTTATAATTTTAGAAGCTTGTATTTCATATAAAGAGGGATTTCCTGCCTGTATTGTAGTACACTATATTAATTTTACTTTAAAGACTGATGAAAACAAAATATTCCATTACAAAAAATGAATTCATTGATTGATTCATACCTTGATTCAGCAAATATTTCTTTGAAACCTACTGTGAGCTCCTACTATGTTGTGGGCATAGAATGCTACAGTGAACCGAACATAAACCACTCCCTTATGAAGATTATATTCTGGAGCTTAAAATTTGAGTCACATTGAAAATCATAGATAATATTTATTGAATGCTCTTATATCAGGTTATATTATATAAACCTATATTCTCTTATTTAATGCTAAAAAATTCTATGTACCGTTATTATCCCTGTGTTATAGAAGAGAAAGCTAAAGAATAAGAAATTGGGTAACCTGCCCAAGAATAGCACCTTCAGAAGCTATTAGGTGAAGGTGTCTGTAGTAAGACCCAGACTCTCTCTTTGCTGTAGAGTTGGTGCCTTAATGACCATTCCAAACCAAAATCAATATGCTATATAGATGCAATGATGAGACATGAAATCAGGTGGTTGTGGGATTCATTTGGAAATAACAATCACATATTTATTGGTGAAATGTGAAATTATCAAGGTTTATTCTAAAACATCAACTAGGCACATGCTATATTTAAGCCTCTTCACCAGAGAATGAAAAACCTTAAGAAGCTTATAATCTACTTTGAGGATTATTCATGTGCCTAGATACCTATGGCATCAATCTTCAATAACAGGCAAGGCATGAAAAATCTGTTATCTCATGAAAAAAAACAAGACTTTGCTATGAGTGCCCAGGAAAGAGTCTTTTCTTTTGAACTTAGCAAAGTGCTTCCAGGTTGGAAATGACCAAATCTTTGCTCTGAGTGTAGTCTAGGAACATAGCTGTATTAAGGTCTGGGATGGAGGTGCCTGGGTGGTTCAGTTGGTTGAGCATCTGACTCTTTGTTTCAGCTCAAGTCATAATCTTGAAATTTGTGGGCTCGAGCCCGGAGCCCCCACGTCGGGCTCTGTGTTGACAGTGCAGATCCTGCTTAGGGTTCTCTCTCTCCCCCTTTTGCCACCCACCCCCACATCTCTAAAAATAAATAAATAAACATTAAAAAAGATCCCAGATGATTCAAGCTGCAGAGCACAAGAGTAGCTCATTTCAAATTCTTTCTTTAATTACCATTTGTTAATATTAACTAGTGTTGAAGCCACTTACTATAAGAACTGAAGATTGAACTCTTGTCAAGGTGCTTACTTCTATATGTATATTTAATTTGAGCCCTTTATTCACTGGAAATTGAAAAAGAAAGGGAATAGAGAAAATATTTTAATATTTGTGTTTATTTTTGTAGAATGAACCCAGAAGTGCAGTGAAAAAGTTATATTTATTTATTTATTTATTTATTTATTTATTTATTTACTTATTTATTTTAATGCTCACTCTCCCTCCTTCTCACTCTAATAAATTCTATCCTTCCTTTTTGGAAATTCTCTAAAGCATTTTGGAATCTTTTATAAGTCAAAACCCTTGCTCTTCACATTTCCAACAATGTGATATCTCAGCCAACTCATGCCCTTCTGGTGAACATAACTACGTATTTGTAAACTCAGCTGTGGCAAGTATTTCTGTGTATCAAGTCATATATTTGTAACATTTTAAGTTCAATACAATCACTAGTACAATTTCTCTAGACCTTTAGCCTTTTAACATTTACTTAGTACACATGTTTCCATTGTTTTTAGTCTCAATTCAGCACATTCCTCTGTGCTGTGTCAGATGCCTGACAGGGTCACGGATATTTAAAGAAAAAATATACAAAGGAAAAAGAAAAAAAAAAGTTGTTCTTTCTAACAGGTTAGCATAAGGTTGAAGAATGCAGCAAAGCCAAAGCCTGTTTTATGTCTTAAAACATCATTTTGATGGTCCATGCTGTCATTTAGAGGCAGTGTGGTCCTGTAATTTTGTTGCCACATAGATCCAAGTTTTAGATCCAATCTTCACTTTTCAAAGATTCAGTTGCCTGTAAAATGAGAGAGCAATTAAAGTAAAATAGTGCTTTTTAAAATATTGAGAGAAATAAAATATATGCATTGTCAGATTGAGTTCTTGGAACTTTAATAGGTGCTCAACACAGTTTTTTTTTTCCTTTCTCTGCCCCTGTAGCAAGTGTTGGAAGACCACACACACACACACACACACACACACACACCTCTGTTTATGCTACTCTTCACTCTTAATTTACCGATACATTTAAAGAACACCCATTCCCAAATTACTTCTGACAGTTGTCTACATGAACCAAAATTAAAAAAAAAAAAATGAAATTCACTGCAGCAGAGATTTACTAACAAGGACCAAAGTTGTCAATAATAATAGCCATTGGGGCACCTGGGTGGCTCAGTCGGTTAAGGATCCGGCTTCAGCTCAAGTCATGATCTTGCGGCTCATGAGTTCAAGTCCCATGTCCGGCTCTGTGCTGACAGCTCAGAGCCTGGAGCCTGCCTCAGATTCTATCTCCCTCTCTCTCTTTGCCCCTACCCCACTCATGCTCTGTCTCTGTCTCTCTCTCAAAAGTAAATAAAAACATTAAAAAAATTAAAAAAAAATAGTAGCCATTAGCTTTGTTCTTGGTATCAGGCTTAATACTAAACACTTTTTTTTTTACAGTATTTTATTTAATATTCATAATATCCCTCTGAGTTAGACTTATTAAAATTATTTTTAAAAGATATAATTTTCTTAATGTTTATTTATTATTTGTGTGAGAGAGAGAGAGCACAAGTGGGAGAGGGACCGAGGATCCCAAGCAGGCTTCATGATGACAGCAGCAAGCCCGATGTGGGGCTCAAATTCATAAGCTGTGAGATCACAACCTGAGCCGAAGTTGGATCCCCAACAGACTGAGCCACCCAGTGCCCCAAAAAGAGATAATTTTTAAAAAAGACAACAGGGATGCCTCAGTGGCTCAGTTGGTTAAATGTCCGACTTCAGCTCAGGTCATGATCTTGTGGTTCATTAGTTAGAGCCCTGTGTCAGACTCTGCTGACAGCTCAGAGCCTGGAGCCTGCTTTGGATTCTGTGTCTCCCTCTCTTGGCCCTCCCTCTACTCATGCTCTCTGTCTCTCAAAAATAAATAAGCCTTAAAATTAAAAAAAAAAAAAGTTCAGGATTGTGAGGCAGTTTTCCCAAGGTCATTCAGCAGTTACAGAGTTGGGATTTGAACTGGGTTGTTCAGTTCCTCAAATACTGACATTTAATTACTTTGCTCTTAGCTCAAGTTAATATTGATATGTAAATTTAAGAACTGTTTACCGGCCAATATTTCTTAAACCATTTGTTGGTTATATAATACAGATAATTCCCCAGAACTTTCTGTAACACCTCCAAAATTTAGAGTAAGTCTGCTCCCTATATCTGTGACCATGTATCAAAGAAATATGATTTAATAAAAGTCTCAATGTTTCTTTTTAATCTTATCACTCCCTAACATAGTTACAAAGATCATCTACCTTAAAATTCATGGAAAACTAGGAAATATTGGATGGCTTAAAGCAGCTTAGAAAAATTAGTCACCTACCAGCTGTGTGACACTGCTGATTCTCTAAATATTAATCCAAAAGGGTAATCATAGATATGAGTTTTAGACATGAGATGACAGTATCTTCCATGGAAATAATTTACCATCTTTAAAATTCTTTTACCTATTATTACATTTAATCCTCAACTAATCTTGTGAAAAATTGTACAGAAGTTTCTCTGATAATTTTAACAATTATAGATAGTTGAGAGAATGAAATCTAAATCACCCCTTTTACAGATGTGGAGACTGAGGTCCCTACAAGTAAATTTGCCTACTTGAGGCCATAGAGCTAGTAAGTGGTAAGGTTGGGACTAGTCACTGGAAGAGGTTAGAAGTCTTTCCATATCATGCAGCCTGAGCCACCCCTATGGGACTACTGTGAGTTTTTTAATACATTTTCAAATGGCTTAAGAGGTACGTTACAATGCTTCTGTTATAGGGTTTTGCATATAGTAGGTTGATTGTATCAATTTATTAAATGAACATTAATGGATATCATTCACATACCAACTCATAATTGTCTAAATAAGCTAAAAACAACTGGCTTGAAAACTGCTTTGAATATAGGTAACATTAATCACTAGGAATGGATTCACAGAATCGGGCAAATGAGGCAGCATTACCAAAAAAAGGGGAAATATTGTGGACATTTGAATCAGACAAACTTGTGTTCGTATTTTTGTCTTGCCACTTCTGAGCTGTATAACGTCAAGCAAATGACATGCAACTTATTTCAGGAATTTCTTCAAAAGAGGAGCTGTTTTATTTTATTATATTAATGTTTATTTATTTATTTTTGAGAGAGTGAGTGGGGAAGGCGCAGAGAGAAAGGGAGACAGAGAATCCCAAGTAGACTCCACACTGTAAGCACAGAGCCCAATGCAGAGCTTGAAATCACGAACTGTTTGATCATGACCTGAACCAAAATCAAGAGTAGGAGGCTCAACCAACTGAGCTACCCAGGTGCCCCAAAGAGGAGCTATTTTAGAATTAGGGGGAAAATAGTATAAAAGCAGAAAAGTTAACAATGTAACAAAATATTAGCCTAAAATAATTCAATTATCTATCAATTATTGATTAACAAGAAGCTACTAGCTTCTTGGTTTATACATTTAGGATATGCAGATAGAATATTAAACAGAGATGAGGATACAACAATTTCTTGTGGATCAGAGACAATGAAGATCTATGCTTTCTGTTTGAAAGTGTTGGGGACAGTGAGACAGTATTGTTTCCTTCCCTGCCCAGGACACCTTGTTCAAGGTGCCCGTTTAAGGGAATTCATGATTTTATTAACAGCTTCTCGGTAGCAGAGCAGTTTATCTCTCCAAGAGATCCCCCTCAATACTGCCATACCATGAACTATACACTACACTGGGGTTGTATTAAAACTCATTCATCCCAAACCAACATGGGATGATTAAAAAACAACAACAACAACAACAACAACCCACTGTATCTGTGGCACTGTTGGTTACCTATTGCACAAGTAGGTTGGCCTCCAGTGATCAAATTTTGCAGTATGAACCTACAAATTCACTTAATTTCTCTTTTTACAGGGGTAACAACTGTGCTCACCATGACAACTTTGAGTATCAGTGCCAGAAATTCCCTTCCAAAGGTGGCTTATGCAACTGCAATGGATTGGTTCATTGCAGTGTGCTATGCCTTTGTGTTCTCGGCTCTGATCGAGTTTGCCACAGTAAATTATTTCACCAAGAGAGGTTATGCATGGGATGGCAAAAGTGTGGTTCCAGAAAAGGTAAATGCTTTAAGATCCCCTGTAATGCATCACTGGTATGTCTTATTAGCCCTGTGAGATGGCATGTTCAGACTTTGGGAAATGGCTGAAGAATGCAGAGACAGGGTGATGAGGATTCTTTGTTTCTTATATCATCAATGACTATGTGCTATGGTAATTTTGGTAGTGCTAAAGAGAGGGGTTGTTTAAGTGGGCAGATGGGCAGAGCAGAGTAGAGTAAGGAGATCATAGAGAGATGAAGGAGAACATTTCTACTCAAGTATGCTTTCCTGTGCCCTCCATCGATTTGAGAACAGCTTTAATCAACCTGACATTAGGAGCAAATAAAGCTATACCATGATAATTTTTAGAATTTGAAAATCATAGCCTTTTGGTCGTTTTCTGAGTCTAATCACCTTGGTCATAAATATTATGACTATAATGCCTCAGTGGAATTGAGTTTGTGAGATGCATTATCTCCAATTTTCAGTAAAGCAAGGGGCAATAAATATGTTTCTTTCCCCAAATTAGAGTTTTGCTTTAAGGATCATACACAGAAATCACAGAAAAATTCTTCTTTGTAGAAAATTATCAAGTACAGCTCATTACTGTTTTTCTAAATTAGAACCTATTCTAGAGTGTATTTTAAAGAACATGAAAGGAGGATATTTCTACTTCTCTGGCTTGAAAGTAAAGCATGTCAAAATGCAGGTGAACCTTCAGATGGTAGAAAGAAGGTCAAAGTCAGAGACACAGAGATTGTAAGACATCTAGAAGTAATTTAGAAGAATTCACTCTATAGTAGTTTTCCCAAAATTCTGTTCCTCAGAGTACTAATCTCATGAGATAGTCCCTAAAAATAAAGTTGTGTGGTTGAATACACTTATATAATGGTGTATACTATATCACAGAGTCACAATATATTCAAGAATCTGAAAGGGTCTATAGTAAAGAAATTAATGGTGTTTTCCTCATAGCTCTACAGATGTACTAGAAAAAGGAATGCTTTGTGGTGGAAACATCTACCGTATTTAAATGAATTTATAGTGTTACTGATTATAAGATGAGTCATTAATATATGCATATGAAAGAAAATCTACTGCCAAGTAAAAGCCCTTTTAGATCTACCCCAGATGAATCAGCTGAACACCCCCATGCTCTCCTACATAGGTAAAAGCGAAGGAAGGCTCTGTGTAGAATGCACTGTGGCAGCCAACAGTACCCGAACCACACCCTCAAAATTTGCCTTCCCTTGAAACATGCTTGGCAAGTATTAAAAAAAAAATCTGAATTTTCAAACCAAGAACCTTGGCTCAGGTTCAGTAGAGAGAGGAGATAAGACAAAGGGATTGTGTTTACCAGTTGGAGAGAGGAATGAAAAGAGTGAAGACAGAGTAATTGTCAAATACTTACTTTAGCCACTGATGGCCTCCATTTGTCCTAGAAAAGAAGAGCAGCCCAAAGGAGAGAGAGCCAAACATAGAGATGGGTAATCATAAGACACTACCAGTCGTAAGACATAGCCCAGAGTCATAGATGTGAACAATTTTTAAATGCACATCTTAGAATCACTGGAATAGTCTACTAAAGTTCTTCAGAATTAATGATATGCAAACGTGGGTGATATGCAACTGAAGTGATGTGCAAACATTGGAAAAAATTGCTTTTCTGTATTAATACTTTGCTGCATGAGACCAGTGTCTTTCTGATTCTGGCTCATCAGTATTGGTTGTTAGTGATTTGTTACATGCATTTGGTCTGGAAAACATAGAATTTAGGTTGCAGCATTGGTTGAGCTCACAGGTAAGTTTATATTTATCTCTGTCTGATGCTGTATTAGGTTTCCAAGTCCTGTGTCTTAATGAAAATATTCTAATCTCTATCAGTCTATAGTCTGTTATTCAGTATACAAATGTAGATATAGGTATAGTCATATCCTACCTATATATACACACACATATATATTTATCAGCGAATCATTTTTATCTATCATCCTAAGAAGAAAGACAATATTTTCTGTAAATTATCTATGCCTCTGTAAAAATCTTCCCCAGGGATTTGACAGTTTGATTTGCTTATTACAGGGAGTGTGATCACAATGTGACCCAGGTCTCATTTTGACATTCAGAGAGGATGAATAAAATATTTTTTGTATGACCAGATGAGTGTATTCTATGATCAGGAGAGTTAAATTTCAGTCTCTAACATAATATAACTTGAAAATAAAAAGAAAATTTCCATAAGTCATCACATTATCAAGTCAACATTCAGTAGCCGGCTTAAGATCCATTCTCATATACTAAATTGCTGAAAGAAACACCAGCTTCTTAGAGAATATGGGGAGCTTAACGTTCTTAAAAATTTAAAAAAAATGTTAAGTGCTCTTTCCTGATAAGCCAACCAGATATTTCTCAATACGTTATTCAACTTGATGTTGCAAACAAAAGCACTTAACTTGATAAATTTTAGTATTCTAGTGCTGGAGTACTATAATAATTTGGCACTGGGAGAAATGAAATCTATTAATAATATAAACTCTCCTCCAAGAATTATTCTTGTTGCTGATTACCCATTTCAGCTTATCTAATAGGATGTCTGTCATTCAACAAGTTTTGGTTAGATTGGAACCCATTGCCTCTCTTCAACATCAGAGTACATATACATTTTATCTAAAGGACATGCATGCTTGTATTCTGTAATATTAGAATTCTTATTTTTTAAGAAATGGACTATTACAAGTTCAGTTTGGCTGTTTAACTGTGTTGAAACAAACCATATCTTTCTTTTATTCTAGTACGGTGACAAAAAATGTTACATTACTTCAGGCCTACAACATAGTGATTCAGCAACTCTACACCTTAATGCTATGCTCACCACATGTGTAGCTACCAAGTCACCATACAATGCCATTATCATACCATTCACTATATTCCCTATGCTGTGCCTTTATTCTCATGACTCATTCCATAACTGGAAGCCTGTATCTCCCACTCCCCTTTCCCCATTTTGCCTTCCCCCCTCTGTATTTGCCTACCCTACTCTGTATTTGTGGGTCTGTTTCTGCTTTGTGTTTATTTATTCATTTGTTTTGGTTTTTTGGATTCCACATATAAGTGAAATCATGTGGTATTTGTCTTTCTCTGTGTAACTTACTAAACCATATCTATTTTTGACCTGTAGTCATTTTGACAGTGAAAGAGAGAATTACTTTTACTTGCCTCAGTTTTGTACAAATAATTATGGAACTTTCTGTCATTCTTCATAAAGCTTAACCAAATCTGTCTTCACTATAAAATAGGAGTACAGTTAGAGTGAGTGGCCTTACTTTTTATGATGTAATACTAGAAAAAAACAATTTCTGGGCTTTCTGTTGTTGTCCTAATGTAATGTTTACAGATTTGAAGGAGGGGAAAAGGTAACAGAGACATCACAGGGCTGGATAATAAAGAAATTAACCTGTTAAAATTAACTAGTATTTCTTGTGAAGAGCATCAGGTCTTTTGGTAGTAAAATTTTATTCTGATTCAATAATAAAAATGCGGATTATTCAGAGAACATTGAGTCTGGTTGACTAAGTTTAGCTGTTCATCAGTATTCTCTATACCTTTTTGGAACATCAGTAACCAGACTCCACTTCTGGTTTTCTGATTCAAAATATGAGATTGTGCCCAAGATATTTGCCCTTTAAAAATGTTTAACTAGTGATTTCGTGTGCACAAAAGAATGAGAACTACTCTTCTAAACTACTGCTATCCAACAGAAACATGTGAGCCACAAATGTGAATGCTGTATATAATTTAAAATTTTCTATTAGCTTTTTTCAAAAGTACAAATCAGGGAAATTAATTTTTTTTTGTTTTCTTTTTCAAGTTTTGATTTAATTTCCAGTTAGTTAACATATAGTGTAATATTAGTTTTAGGTGTAGAATTTAGTGATTTAGTAATATGCTTTTACCAATATATCCAAAATAGCATCTTTATAATGTGTAAACAATAAAAATCATTATTAAAGAGATATATTGCATTCTTTTCCTTTTTTTATACTAGGCTTTCAAAATCCTGTGCACATTTTTATACTTACACACATCTCAGAGTAGCGATGTTTCAAGTGCTCAATAGTCACAAGTGGCTAATGACAGTATATCAGACCACATAGCTGTGAACAATGATCCACTTCATTTTTTGGAAATGTCTATATGATAGAAACCCCAAGAAATGCTGCAGTTGTGCAGATAACATTGACAAGCCGCTGACATTGAACAAGAAATTGGCTTCAAGATACCCTGAATAACTTTTATCATTTGCCCACTTGCAACCTGGGGAGAAGGAGCAAATAATTGTTGTCTCAGCAACTCATCGCTGCAAAACAAAACACTTCAAAACTTAGTGACCTACAGCAACCTCCAGGCATGTGGGGCTGGGAACAACCTGGTGGTACTTCTATTAGGAGGATATGGGCTTACCAACATGGTTGCAGTAAACTGGAGACTCTATCAGGAGCAGAGGATACACAATGGCCTCTCACTCATCTGGGGCCTGACACTGGGACTGGGCTTCTCACTGTACATGGTCTCTGGTCACTCAGTTTTCTAGTCCAAGCTAATTCATGAGGCAGTAATGTTTTCAGAGGGTAAATGCTGAGGCTGCAAAGCTTCTTGAGGATAGGCTCCTAACATGGCATCACATCACTCTACCTCTTGATAGGGAAGCCTGGAAAATACTGTGTCTTCATTTTCCCCCCAGCTTTATTGAGATATGTGACACATGATATTGTGTAAGTTTGAGGTATACCATGTAGTTGATATGATTGATGATACATTCATATGTTATGAAGTCATTACTACCCTACCCTACCCTACTACTGTCTCCATCCCATCACAAAGTTACCATTTCTTTTTTTTTTTTTTGTGGTGAGAACATTTAAGACTTAGCCTTAGCAACATTCAAGTATATGATATGTATTTAGTATATCATAATATATGATATGTATAAGTATATGTATGTCTCTAGGTATAATCACCATCCTGTATAGTAGATGCCCAAACTTTTCAATCTTATAACTGGGCATTTGTGTCTGCATTTTTAATTTGTCTCAATAAAGTAGGTATACATTCCATTTCTTACATGTTAATCAAAGTATAGATTTTGTTCAGCAACTTATAAACTTCCTTCTCACAGTTTACTGAACAAAATGCCTTTACTCTTTCCTTCGACAGCCAAAGAAAGTGAAGGATCCTCTCATTAAGAAAAACAACACTTATGCTCCAACAGCAACCAGCTATACCCCGAATTTGGCCAGGGGTGACCCCGGCTTAGCCACGATTGCTAAAAGTGCAACCATAGAACCCAAAGAAGTCAAGCCGGAAACAAAACCACCAGAACCCAAGAAAACCTTTAACAGTGTCAGCAAAATTGACCGACTGTCAAGAATAGCCTTCCCGCTGCTATTCGGAATCTTTAACTTGGTCTACTGGGCTACATATTTAAACAGAGAGCCTCAGCTGAAAGCCCCCACCCCACATCAATAAGTCCTTCTATTCACATTCCGTTGTTCAGTCTTCTGCACTGGGAATTGCTTTCTGTTCTCAACGCGGTGATTCCCATCTGCTTTCTTGCCTCTGTCTTAAAGAATTTGAAGGTTTCCTTATTTCCATAATTCATACGAGAACAACAGACCCCTGTCCAGCAGTCCAGAGCAAAGCAGAACATACAGCTGAGAGACAGGATTCTGAGAGAGGAAGCGAGAGAGAAAAATCACGACAGAAGGAGACAGAATGAAACAGAGAGGAAAGGTGGGGAAGGAGGTCCAAGCTATGAGGGAAAGTAGAAGGAAAATAAAACTTAAGTCTGTAACTCCAGGTCATTTGTAGATATTTATTTCCAAATATTCTAAAAAAAAGACACTGTATATGTCAAAAATATTTTTATGTGGAGGTGTTTCAAAGAATACGTTATAAATGTTTAATGACAATTTTAAAAATCTATGTCTTTATTGCACAAACTACAGTGTGCTTACATTTTGTTTTGTTTTTTGAACGGATGTATAGCTTTAACACTTTGTTTCCAAAGCTAAAGATCCCAATTTTTTTCCTCCTTTTAAAAATGGCTAGTGCATTATATTGCTGTTAAATGCTATTTTAGAATCCATGGAGATTGCATAAGCAAACGTACAGTTCCTTAAGCATTTAATCCAAAAAAGAGAAATGCTTTAAATAGGCTACTTCATCATCATCTGAGCTTTTACCACTTGCTTCAATGAGAAATCATTTTAACAGAGACATACACTCAATAAAAACTAAAAACTAAAAAAAATATTAATAAAAATGAAATAAAACAATTAAAAATATTCCCTTTGCCACCTTGTCTATATCCAGATAGCACATGGGTCCAATAATCACTTGATACTCATTATGAAGATGTTTTTAGAGAGGCAAACCTATTTTGCAAGCTCTAGAATTGTTGAATGTATTATTTTATATAACAGTACATTAAAAGCTTTAGATTGAAATTTATGATTAGTAAACAAATATAGACTATATAAACAAATTATATATGTAAATATACAGCATGAGATTGTACATTTTTTACTTTTTTAAAGTTGTGTTCTTAAAATATTGTGTAGGACTCACCGCTCTTAGCTGTTAGAATGTTGTTAAGTGCTATATGGAAATACCTTTAGAGCCTGCATTAAAAACAGAACAGCCTGTGGGAATCAGATGGAATTTAAAATATAAAGTCTACTTAGGTAGAGAAAGCTTGTAATTTCGAACTATTATCTGGGGTACAGTAGTAAATCAGCTGCTATCTGCTCAAGTCATGCCACATTTCCCTATTTTAGGCTCTTGTAAAATAGAAAATGGAAAAGCATTAGTTGGAGCTAGAAGATCAACTGTATATTATCGCTATATTTGCTGATACCAATTATTTCAATAAGTGTTGTACCATATGTAGCATTAAATATAAAAAATACATGAAAGAATGTACAGGAAATAGCTTTTATTGAGTAACATTATTACATTTCATTTATACTGTAGCAATATATTTGTAGGTATACTATGTAAGGGCTTTAACTATAGGAGGTCCATTAATACTCCCTATAAAAATTCTGGTCTGTTTCATTACTTCCCAGAAGTTTTAGAGATGAATATTTATGCAGATGGTATTTTTGAAGTCTCCTTTTGTCTAACAGAATTTCAGAGATGTTTAAAATTAGCATCCAGAATCCACAGGTCATAGTCTAACCACACTTAAAATGCTACGACATATAAACCTATCAGCATAATTGCCAAATAAGTCCGTTGGGATCCATATCCAACTTTTGAGCAATGTTTCTTTCAAAAAGCTGCTATCCAATGATGTAGGAAAAAACACAGTTTGTGTTTTCCTAAGCAAACTCTGGTTTTCTTTTTAAATGTGCTTTATTGTTTGATTTGGTCCTGCCTAAATTCAATGAGCTAGGCCAATAAAGACTGAACCAAGGACGTTTCATACTCTGGTATCATGTGTAGATATCATGTATAGAAAATTAAAAAAATATATATATATGGCTCTAAAATCCGTGTTGCTGTTTATATCTGTTATTTTTCGGCGTTAACTTAATGTGTTTATTAAGAGCATTTTATCTTCCAGAATCCTCACGCCTAACATTTGGTCTGTATTTTACTCATTAGATGTGAATATTTCTTATTAGTCTGCTTTCTGCTATGCAATGATTGCATTTCTATCATTTCTTAGTTTGTTAGTGTGTGTGGATAGTATTCTATTGTATAAATTGACTGCACAATTTATCAAAGATAAATTATTCTATGTAGCTTTTCTACAGTGCTTTGCTAAACCATGTAATACTAGTTAAGTCTTCCTTGAAAATAAAGATACACTCTTATAGAGGACAGTTCCTGTTTATTCCCAGGAACATTTTTTAAAAGATGACGCTGAATGTTTATTGCACCTCAGTGCAGTGAAGTGGCAATAAAACCTAACATGAATCGAGGTTGTTTATGGCAGATGCATGTATTGCTTTACAGAGTTTAGCAAAAGCTCTTAATTTTATGTCATACTGTATTCTATTATAACAATAAAGCTAACATTATTCAATAACAAAATGGAATGCTTGACTCTCTTTTCATATTATCAATAGGACCTACCAACGACTCGTTTTAAACATTTTCACATAGGAGCACCTAAAAGTGCCAAGTGCTAGCAAGAATCTCGGGTACAGAGAAGAATTTTGAACATGTATAAATAGTATGACTCTAAACTGTGGTTTTAATTGAATCACTTTTACAAAGAGGAGTTATGAAACACCCGGTATCTGATGCTGCCAGTAGCACGTCAACTTAAAATTTATAAAACATAAATAGAACAGAATCAAAACGCTGAACTGATAATAGAGTATCGACTGTCAATACAGCACATTTGTTTTCTGATCTACTTCGTAGAGACTGGTTTCATTTTTGGAGGGAGGAATCTGAGCACTGTATTTTTAAGTCTCCCCTGGAACTATAACATTCCTCAATGTTTCTATAACCACAAAGTCAGATTAAAGTACAAAATACTTATAACTATTTGAAAGACAATAGAAAAATTATTTCAGTGTAAGGCATAAAAATGTACTTGGTTTCCACAGATAAGACTATGTGAGGCACAATCTTTCTGTGTCAGATGGTGGCCAAGCAAAAACAAAATAAATTGTATTTTTACAAATAATCTTCCTAAAAAATGATTCAGGGTTTAGCAAAATTAATCATTTAAAAATCCTCCAAATTACTTATTCAATCCAAATATACTAGGAAAATTATTACATTCATTGATTTATTGGCTCTCACAAAAATGAATGTAGTGAATGATGATAATTTTGGCTATCAAAATATATGCATATCAGGGCTCACCATAATAATTATCTAAGGTATCAAAATAAGAATGAACTTGGCATGGTAGTTGGCCATCTGTTTGAATTTCATTATATCTGTTTGTTAATACCTTCTGTTGGAGTTTTCTAAAATCTATCCAACTCTGATGACCAACAAGAACAATCATCTGACTCATTACATTATAACCACATTTCAGTCAAATAAACTCCAAATGTTAATTTAATTAAACTAAATTCTCTAACATTTGCTGCGTCTCTAACCTGTGTTAAGTATTGTGCTACATGATAGGATGGAGACATAAATATTTCATGGCCTTTTTCCTTTAGGAAATTGAAATTATGATAGGGGAGGAAGAGAATCAGGCGAAAATAATATAAATACTGTAAGAAAAGTAGAGGAAGCTAAGAGACAAATGGCAGGGCTAATTTGGCACTCTTCATAAGGTACATGCTTTTATCTAGAGGAACTAATAATATCCAAGATAAAACTTAAAATGTCAGAGGAATTGAAGTGGTCTTGGACAGTTTGTCAGTGGACTAGGGGTATAATGCCAGCACTAGGTGTTGTTAGCCATTTAACCACCATCTAACATTTGAGACCTCTTACAAACCTTCAGATACTGTGGTAGGTACTGAGATTACAGAAATGAAGATGACTGTGTGATCTTGCAAAGTTGATAATTCATAGAGAATCCAAGGGAACCCAAAGTTACAACACTTTAAACAAGATGTACATCTACCAATAAATGTACAAGGTATGGGGAATTTATACTCGGGAAATGGTATGAGGGAAGGCTTCAAATCAATGTGTTAGCTGAGCTAGTTTTTAAAAGATGATTCAGAATTTATCAGGTGCTCTATTGCTGAGGATGGCCGATGGTGATGAGGGGCAGGCCTTTCATTCAAAGATGGTAGTAACACATTAAAACTTTACTCAGAGAGTTACAAAGTCTATTGCCAGGGAACTAACACATGTGAGTGAAGTAGACCAAATATGACACTAAAGGAAGTACCAAGTACCGTGAGAAACAGACCCCATTCCCAGTGTATTTAGCCTCAGCCCCAGTTATTTTGTGCCATGTGGAGAAAGAGTCCATGTATTGTAATATTACTCCAATGTTACAAAAAAACATTCAGTACTGAAATTCTTTTTAACTCTAATTTTGAAACTACTACATTTATCAAATATATGAGCCAGTTGAATTTGGCTAATTCAACTGATCAGTGATCTCTGTTTTTCAGAAAATCTATGCAGATCCATGCATTCATTTGGTGGTCATTAATTGAACAGCCTATACTATGTTTGGTGTGAGAATTATTTCACAGAGAAAGGGCAGGTGATCCTCCTCATTATTAGTGAGCAAGCTTTAAAACTGTATTAGAAAGAATACTAACTACCTACATCTTCTGAAGTCATATTATTTTTCAACAAAATATTTGTGGTGTAAAGAGAGATCAATATCTGCATGGGGCTGAAAAACAGTAAGGTTCTTTTTGGTTTTCGTTGGTAATTTACCTTTCTCTATAACGTAGCAAATTTTATTATGGAAGGTATGATTTCTTCATTAATAGTCCATCAAAGTATAATCCTGGATATTATTTTCTTTGATTCTTACCATAAACAGTGTAGTTATAAAAAAAGAAATTCATACAGGTCTGTTGATTTGCCTAAAACACTGTGTAAGTAATACTGCCTTCATTATAAAGCTGATACTTTCAAAACTCATCTTTTAAAAACACATTTACACTGTATCTCCTTGACTAAAAGTCTGTTTGAAAAATTAATATCTTATAATATATTACAAACACCATGAATAGTCATTTCATATCAAAAGGAAAGGTCATTTTAGGTAAGCTAGATATGATTAGGGTGGCTCATATTGGACACTTTGGAATCCATCATGGCATAAAGAGCCATTGAAATTAGAGACCTCACGTTAAAGATTGACATGGCCCATTGGGCAGTTCCTGCTGAGCCTTATTTATGCAAGAAACAAGAATAATAATAATTAATGTGAACATTGCTAGAATAGCTGAGGAAGGACCCAAGCAAATCAACTTTCTCAAGACAAATGAAACTTGCCAGATTTTCTAAAACAATAATTTCAGAATTCTAGAAATCAACCGAAGTCACACAACAAAGTAAGGAATATTTAATCAAGACATAAACAAAAGCATAATAGGGCTAAAACTTTTTTAAGAGCGTGTATAATGCCATGTTTTAACCCGGAATTATACTCATGATCTCTTTGTCTACATTTCTGCAATAATGCTACCAGAGAAGGACAAGCTGGGTTAATAAACACCTTCCCACCTGCAGAGGTTCTCAATATAGGGCAAAGCATGCAAAAGTTCTAAACCCATGGATACTGTTAGAAACAGTAGCAATATTATAAGCAAATGGATAAGAAGACTAATACTGAAGGTAGCCAGAAGTTACAATCCTGGTTAGAGAAAACAAAAGACTGGCAGAAGAACCAGAAATGGAAATTTAATGGGAAGATGAGGATAATAAGGCATCCACATTGAGCTGACTTCAAAGCAATATAATCAGTGTGTTTGAAGAATAAAAAGCTATGTTCATGTAATAAAATTGTTACTAAAATGATACATTACATAGAGAATCTCAATGAAGAGATAGAAATCATTAAAAAGGTAAATCTAAAAGGAAAATCTAGACTTGGAAATAGGAATAGTGGGAGTGGTACAGTTACCAGAGGAGCTCAAAAACAAATCTGAGCTATTATTTTATTATTTGCATGTGGTACCCATATTACAGCCTGTGTTTATGGGTTCATTGGTTTTAGTCCAGAAACTAAAGTACTAGACTAGTTTCTGTTACTCCAGAAACTAAAGTAACAATACCTGGGGGTAAGGAAGGAGGAAACACTGAGCATTTAAACAATAAAGCATAGGTTTACCAGGGAAAGAATATACATTTTACTGTAAATGAGAAGGACTTCAAAATTTTATTGAAATAAATCTTGGAGATTTTTGTCTCATTAGGTGTAAAACTGCTAACTATAATAAATTCCACCTATACATGGAAAAGTCAGTACAAGTAAAATGAAGAAATAAAATTCAATGAACCTGTTAAAATAAAGGGGTTTTTTCTCTCAATAATAAAATTCAAGTATTTTTGAAAATTAAATTACTTTGTCCTTTAAAGAGAAAACTCAATTTCAGACATTATAAATGAGACGATATTATCCTCTCTTCGTTGTAGTACAGCTGTTTGTAGATCATTCAGTAACATTTGCTCCTGCTGTTTGTAGCTGTCTCCACTTGCCCATTAGCTATAGTTTTCAACTGATGTAAGAGCAGGGAAATGTCTGTGGCTATTATAATTACTATAAATTTTTATAATCTTGAAAGATGAAGTATAATTTACCCTCAGAATGATCTAGTTTTAGAGGGTGGCAAATGTGCACACAATGACACACTGCCTAGATATTCCCAACACTCAAGTTTGTGAAACCACATTGTTGAATATAATTAGAATTTCTGGCATCACAATAATCTCAGGGTGAGGGGTTGAATGAGGATCTCTTCAAAATATTGTTGAGCACTTCTCTTTAAAAAATTTATTCAAGTACTTGGGGCATGTGGGTGGCTCAGTTGGTTAAGCATCAAACTCCTGACTTCAGCTCAAGTCATGATCTCCCTGTTGGTGACATTGGGCCCTGAATCAGGCTCTGTGCTGACAGTGTGGAACCTGCTTAGGATTCTCTCCTTCTCTCTCTCTCTCTCTTTCTCTTTTTCTCTCTCTGTCCCTCCCCTGTTCTTTCTCTAACAAAATAGATAAATAAACATTAAAAAAAGTTACTCAAGTACTAAAAGGTTAAACATTTGAATTTGTTTTTATTAAAATTGGTCACTCTCTGTTCTTCAGCAGTCCTATTTCTGCACAGATTACCACTGGGAGTTGATGAGTTGACATGTGGAAACTGAATCCACATATTTGGAGGTCAGCTGTCCAAATAAGTTCTGCTTCTTCCCTTCATAGCCACTGCAAAAATAGAAGAAACAGAAATAATATACCAAAACTGTTTTTAAATTCAAGCCTTAGGTAGTAGCCAGTAAAGAAGTACTCTCAGGAGCATGCTTTATTCAAAAACAATTTCCTTGAGTAAGGGGGATTATTTAAAGGTAAGATTAAAGTGCTATGTGGCCCAAAGAAGAGATACTTTCTTTTCAACAAGTTTTGGCCAGTGCCCCAAGAAAAAGTTAAATCTTGATGTTCGATCATATCTGTATATTCATCTTTGAGAGACAGAGAGAGAGAGAGAGAGTTTGAATGGGTAAAGGACAGAGAGAGAAGGAGACACAGAATCTGAAGTAGGCTCCAGATTCTGAGCTGTCAGCACAGAGCCCAATGCGGGGCTCGAACCCATGAACTGTGAGATCATGACCTGAGCTGAAGTTGGATGCTTAACTGACTGAGCCACCCAGGCACTGCCAAAATATGGAGGTCTTAATGGATAAACTCCCTCTTGAAGGCAGATTCAAGACTAGAGTACACATTTCTTTTTTTGTTTGTTTGTTTGTTTACTTTTCTTTAATGTTTATTTTTGAGAGAGAGAGAGAGACAGAGCATGATCAGGGGAGGGGCAGAGAGAGAGGAAGACACAGAATCTGAAGTAGGCTCCAGATTCTGAGCTGTCAACACAGAGCCCAATGTGGGGCTCGAACCCATGAACTGTGAGATCATGACCTGAGCCGAAGTTGGATGCTCAACCAACTGAATCACTATAGTGCCCCTACATTTCTTGAATTCTAATAAGAAAACAAAAATATAAACTTGTTCTTCTGTGTTGGACTTTCCACTGCACTACTGTCTTAATCTTTACCTATTATACTTTAAGAGAAGAGAGATATTTAACTGAAATCATACCAAAAGAATGTTTAGTCCAATCAAGATTTTGAATGCTATGGGTATTCAGAGAAACTCATCATTAAGCAGATACGTGTCAGTAGTTATGTGACAGGAACTGCTCTCTCTACACACTGGGTCACAAGTGTTCCCCAGAATGCTTCTGCTTTAACAGAAGTTCATGGCATGCACAGTAATAGAATAAAGAGGATTTTATATGAACATATATGAGGGGAACTGTAATGAGTTGAATGATGACCTCAAAAAAGGTATAGCTACGTCCTAATCCCTGGAAGCTGTGAGTATGACCTTATTTGGAAAAAGGATCTTTGCAGATGTAACTAAGTTAAGGATCTCAAGATGAGGTCATTCTGGATTATCTGGTCCTAGATTCAATTATTTATAGTCTTAATTTTTTTTTACTGTTTATTTATTTTTGAGAGAGAGAGAGAGAATGAGCAGGGAGGGACAGAGAGAGAAAGGGAGATACAGAATCTGAAGCAGGATCCAGGCTTGAGCTGTCAGTACAGAGCCTGATGTAGGTCTTGAACTCACAAACTGAGAGATCATGACCTGAGTCAGTCAGATGCTTAACCTATTGAGACACCCAGGAGACCCAAAGCAACATCTTTTAAAATATTTAATTTATTTTTTTATTTTACATTCAAGTTAGTTAGCATATAGTGCAAAAATGATTTCAGGAGTAGATTCCTTAATGCCCCTTACCCATTTAGCCCATCCCCCCTTCCACAACTCCTCCTGTGACCTTCTGTTTGTTCTCCATATTTAAGAGTCCCTTATGTTTTTGTACCCCTCCCTGTTTTTATATTATTTTTGCTTCCCTTCCCTTATGTTCAACTGTTTCGTATCTTAAAGTCCTCATATGAGTGAAGTCATGATATTTATCTTTCTTTGACTGACTAAATTTGCTTAGCATAATTAACCCTCTAGTTCCATCCACATAGTTGTAAATGGCAAGATTTCATTCTTTTTGGATTGCCAAGTAATACTCCATTGTACATATATATATCACATCTTCTTTATCTATTCATCCATTGATGGACATTTGGGCTCTTTCCATTCTTTGGCTATTGTTGATAGTGCTGCTATAAACATTGGGGTGCATGTGCCCCTTTGAAACAGCATACCTGTATCCCTTGGATAAATACCTAGTAGTGCAATTGCTCGGTTGTAGGATAGTTCTATTTTTAATTTTTTGAGGAACTTCCATACTGTTTTCCAGAGTGGCTGCAGCAGCTTGCATTTCTACCAGCAGTGCAAAAGAGATCCTCTTTCTTCCTTCTTGCTGATTTGGATGCATTTTATTTCTTTGTGTTGTCTGATTGCTGGGGCTAGGACTTCTAATACTGTGTTGAATAACAGTGGCAGGAATGGACATCTCTGTCATGTTTGTGACTTTAGGGGGAAAGCTCTCAGTTTTTCTCTGTTGAGGAAGACAATATCACTGGTTCTTTCATATATGGCTTTTATCATATCGAGGTATGATCCTTCTATTCTTACTTTCTTTTTTTAAATTTTTTAAAACATGTATTTATTTTTAAGAAGAGAGAGACAGAGCAGGGGGTGGGGGAGGAGAGAGAAAGAGGGAGACACAGAATCTGAAACAGATTCCAGGTTCTGAGCTGTCAGCACAGAGCCCGACGCGGGGCTCAAACTCATGGACCGTGAGATCATGACCTGAGCCGAAGTCGGATGCTTAACCGACTGAGCCACCCAGGCGCCCCTATTCCTACTTTCTTGATTGAGGGTTTTTACCAAGAGAGGATGCTATATTTTTTCAAATGATTTCTCTGCATCTGTTGAGAGGATCATGTGGTTCTTGTCTTTTCTTTTATTGATGTGATGAATCACATTAATTATTTGTGGGTATTGAACCAGGCCTGCATACCAGATATAAATCCCACTTGGTCGTGGTGAATAATTGTTTAATGTATTATTGCATCTGTTTGGCTAACATCTTGTTGAGGATTTTTGCATCCATGTTCATCAGGGAATTTGGTCTATAGTTCTTTTCAGTGGGGTCTTTGTCTGGTTTGGAATCAAGGTAATGCTGGCTTCATAGACAGAGTTTGGAAGTTTTCCTTCCATTTCTATTTTTTGGAACAGCTTCAAGAGAATAGGTGTTAACTCTTCCTTAAATGTTTGGTAGAATTCCCCTGGAAAGCCATCTGGCCCTGGACTCTTGTTTTTTGAGAGATTTTCAATTCCTTTGATTTCTTTACTGGTTATGGGTCTGTTCAAATTTTCTGTTTCTTCCTGTTTCAGTTTTGGTAGTTTATATGTTTCTAGGAATTTGTCCATTTCTTCCAGATTGCAATTGGCATATAATTGCTCATAATATTCTCTTATTATTGTTTGTATTTCTGCTGTGTTGTTTATGATCTCTCCTCTTTCTTGATTTTAGTTATTTGGGTCCTTTCCTTTTTCTTTTTGATCAAACTTGCTAGGGGTTTATCAATTTTGTTAATTCTTTCAAAGAACTATCTTCTGGTTTCATCGATCTGTTCTACTGTTTTGTTTTGTTTTGGTTTGGTTTTGATAGCATTGATTTCTGCTCTAATCTTTATTATTTCCTGTCTTCTGCTGGTTTTGGGTTTTATTTGCTGCTCTCTTTCCCAGATCTTAAAGGTGTAAGGTTAGGTTGTATATCTGAGACCTTTCTTCCTTCTATAGAAAGGCCTTGATTGCTATATACTTCCCTCTTATGACCACCTTTGCTCTGTCCCAGAGGTTATGGGCCATGGTGTTATCATTTTCATTGGCTTCCATGTAGTTTTTAATTTCCTCTTTAACTTCTTGGTTAGACCATTCATTCTTTAGTAGGATGTTCTTTGGTCTCCAAGTATTTGTTACCTTTCCAAAATTTTTCTTGTGGTTGATTTTGAGTTTCATAGCATTCTGTTCTGAAAATATGCACGGTATGATCTCAATCTTTTTATACTTGTTGAGGGCTGATTTGTGTCCCACTGGAGAAGAATGTATATTCTGCTGCTTTAGGATGAAATGTTCTGAATATATCTGTTAAGTCCATCTGGTCCAGTGTCATTCAAAGCCATTGTTTCCCTATTGATTTTCTGTTTAGATGATCTGTCCATTGTTGTAAGTGGGGTGTTGAAGTCCCCTACTATATGGTATTATTATCAACGTGTCTCTTTATGTTTGTCATTAATTGATTTATATATTTGGGTGCTTTCACATTTACAGCATAAATGTTTACAATTGTTAGGTCTTCTTGGTGGATAGACCCCTTGATTATGATATAATGCCCTACTTCATCTCTTGGTTACAGTCTTTATTTTAAAGTCTAGATTGTCTGATGTAAGTATGGCTACTCTGGCTTTCTTTTGTCGACCATTAGCATGATAGATGGTACTCCATCCTCTTACTTTCAATCTGAAGGTGTCTTTAGGTCTAAAGTGGGCTCCAGCATGTAGATGGATCTCGCTTTCTTATCCGTTCTGTTATCCTATGTCGTTTGATTGGAGCATTTAGTCCATTGAAGTTTAGAGTGAGTACTGAAAGATATGAGTTTATTGCCATTATGTTTCTTGTAGAGTTGGAGTTTCTGGTGGTGTTCTCTGGTCCTTTCTAGTCTTTGTTGCTTTTGGTCTTTTTTTTTTTTCTTTCATCTTTTCTTCCCTCAGAGAGTCCCCCTTAAAATTTCTTGCAGGGCTGGTTTAGTGGTCATGAACTCCTTTAATTTTTGTTTGTCTGGGAAACTTTCAATCTCTCCTTCTATTTTGAATGACAGCCTTGTTGGATAAAGAATTCTTGGCTGCATATTTTTTTTTGATTCAGCACATTAAATATATCCTGCCACTCCTTTCTGTCCTGCCAAGTTTCTGTGGATAGGTCTGCTGCAAACATGATCTGTCTTCCCTTGTAGGTTAAGGACTTTTTTTCCCTTGCTGGTTTCATGATTCTTTCCTTGCCTGAGTGTTTTGTGCATTTAACTATGATATGCCTTGTTGATGGTTGGTTTTTGTTGAACCTTATGGGAATCCTCTGTCCTTCCTGCATTTTGATGTCTGTGTCTTTCCCCAGGTTAGGAAAGTTTTCTGCTATGATTTGCTCACACAACCCTTTTACCCCTTTTTGTCTCTCTTCATCTTCTGGGACCCCTATGATACTGATGTTGTTCTTTTTTAATGAGTCACTGATTTCTCTAGTTCTGAAATCGTGCTCTTTTGCCTTAGTCTCCCTCTTTTTTCTCACTTCATTATTCTCCATAAGTTTGTCCTCTCCATTGATTCACTGCTCTGCCTCATCCATCCTTGTCACCATGGCATCCTTTTGAAATTGCCACTCAGTTATAGCATTTTTAATTTCATCCTGACTAGATTTTACTTCTTTTATCTCTGCAGAGAGGGATTCTAATCTATTTTTGACCCCAACTAGTGTTCTTATTATTGTGATTCTAAATTCTGGTTCAGACATCTTGCTTGTATCTGTGTTGATTAAGTCCCTGGCTGTCATTTTTTCCTGCTCTTTCTTTTGGGGTAAATTCCTTTGTTTCATCATTTCAAAAGAAGAAAAGGAATTAATGAGGTAAAAAAGTTAAAATTAAAAAATTAAAAACAACACACACACACACACAAATCAAACAAATGATGTTAGATCCTAGGTGTGTTTTGGTCTGGTTATTGAAATGAGCTTGATAGATTAAAGAAAAAAAGAGGGAAAAAAAGGAAAAACAAGAAAAACAAGAGGGAAACATTTGAAAATTTGAGAAATTAAATACAATGAAATAGAAAAAATAAATGATGGAAGTAAAATAGTATTGGAAAAATGTACAAAAAAGTAAAAAATATAGTAGAAAAAATAAAGAAAAATATTTTTAATAAAAATGGAAAATAAAAATAATTTTTTTCACTATCTGTATTCAAGAAAAAGACAAGAAATGAAAGAGAAAAAAAAGAAAATTGAATAGATGGACTAGTGAACAGACCGAAATATGACTGAAATTGCATTGTTTTCCCCTAGAAGTCAAACTATGAACCACTTTATAGTCCATAAACTAAGCAGGCAGAGAGATTTGCGGTGTTCCTGAAGAACGAAGTTGGCCCAGTTGGGTGGGGCTTAGTGTAACAGCTCCGTTCTCCACTAGATGGCACTGCTTGGCCTACTGGGGTGGATTTTTGTGGCACTTGTAGATGTGTATGTGCATGTGTGGGAGAGGTGAAAATGGCATCACCCAGCTGCCCAGTCTCTAGTATTGGAACTCTGTGCTCTCCGTGACCAAGAATAGTGCACCCAACCTTTGTCTCTGGGGATTTGACACTGTCTATGACCAAGCCGTCAGGTTTCCAGGAAACACCTCCTTCCTGAGTTTTTTCTCAGATGTGGCTGTGTTTCCAGACCCCTCACTTCTGAGGGACTGTGGCTTTGACCTGCTCAAATCATCTGGGGGGGGGGGGTGGATCTCACTGAGCAATTGCCGGCCACACCCAGGAACATTTGCCAGACAATGCTGCTGCTGCCAATGCCTAGAGGCTGCGGCTGGGTGCCAGCCCAACCCAGAAAAAGTTCACGTGTTTGTGTAGCAGCAGCGTATCAGGGATTATGGAAAATCACAACACACATCTGGCACTAGGCTTCACCCTTAACAACCTTGTTCCAGCCCCAGCGAATGTGGTTGTTTTCTGGGGTCTTCTGGGACCTGGTGGCTGCACAGCCTCTACCAAATGTCCTTCCCGCAGTGAAACCACTTCTGCCCATGTGGCCAAGGACCTTCTGGACCCCACTCTGCTCCTGGGGATTCTCCCTTCCCACCAGAGCACTGCCAGGTATTGAGCTGCGGAGTTTCAGACTCTGTGGTCCCCCTGTTTATAGAGTCTTAATGGAATTTAAACCCTCTCCTTTCTCCTTTCTTCCTTTTTAGTTCAGTCCCTGTGGCTGTTTCCACTTTCCCACTTTCTCTCCAGCTGCTTTTGGTGGGGGTGCTTTTCCCATACTCTCTCCCATCTTCATCCTCTCTCCACAAGGAAAAACAGCTCCCTGCCCTCCGCAGCTTTTCTCTCCCTCAGTTCACCTCTCCACACCAGATAATTGCTGAGTTCTGTGGTTCAGGTTGTGTAGAATGTTGTGTTAATCCTAAAATCAGTTTTCTAGGTGTGCAGGATGGTTTAGTGTTGAGCTGGCTGTATCTCATGGACACGAGACACTAAGAAAACTTCCATGCTGTTCCGCCATCTTGGCTCCTCCCACTAAGCAACATTTTTAAAAACAGATTTGTCATTAAGCTCCTTTTCATGTGTTGGTGATCTAAATAGTGAACAGAGACCTTCCTTATATCAAGCAAGAGTCAATGTTTCCAATATAAGAAATTTTCCCAGTTATCTATGATACAAAGGAATGAATCTTTTTTTTAAGTTCATTTATTTTGAGAGAGAGCATGGTGGGAGGTGGGGAGAAGACAGAGAGAGAAAGGGAGAATCTTAAGGAGACACCTTGCAGACAGGGTAGAGCCTGACATGGGGCTTGAACTCACAAAACCATGAGACCATGACCTGAGTCTAAATTAAGAGTCAGATGCTCAGCCAACTGAGCTACCTATGAGCTGCAGGATGGAGTCTTGACATTTGACTACTGTTGACTATGACTCATAGCATATTTCTAAGATTTTATCACAGTAATATATAAAGGTTTAATGATCTATTTAATGGTGTATAGTAGCTCTTCCATATGCCACCATTTGAAGTCAAATAATTATTTCTCATATATCCAAAAGCACACAAGCAAGTATTATTTACCCCCACATCAGGCTCGCTGCTGTCAGCCTGTCAGTGCAGAGCCCATGTAGGATCCTCTGTCCCCTCTCTCTACCCCTCCCCCACTTGTGCTCTCTCAAAAATAAATAAACATTTTAAAATTTCCAATATAGAGAAGTACCATTAAGTTGTAAGAAAAAAATGAAGAAAAAAAGCCCCAAAAGATTATAAATAAACTTGAATGGGTTATTTTTAAACACTGAAATACCAGAAATTAGATCCACTTACTTTAAGAATGAAAATTTAGTATGTGAAACTTTAAAGCTACATCCTTGAAAGCTATAGCCTTATTTCATAGACAAAGTCACTAAAACATAGAGACATGAACTACCCAATTTGCACAGTTTATAGCAGGCATGGTATCAGAAATGTTAGTTCAACTCCCTAGCCAATACTATTTCCAAGATGCCTTATTTTCATGTTCCTATCTAAACAATTGCAGTATCAATATTACTTAGACAACTGAAAGTTTATTGCAGGCATTGGTTTAGGGAGAAGAAGTTAGAGAAGTGTCAACAAATTTCATTTAATTACAACAAAATTCACATGTGAATAGTGGCCCAAATTATATTTAGTAATCATGGATATCTGGAAATTATTTTGATGGGTTAGAAAATAATATGATGTCTTAATAAGCAGTATTTTCTAATAGATGGCATTAGGGTATTGCTGATTCTCTTACTGACCCGTTGAAAGCACATAGAAGGGTTTCTAGTCAACACAGGTCTTATCTCCTAATGCCTACCAGACTATTATGGGAGCATTTATTTGAACTACACATCCTTGTCAAGTCCTATAGAGGTTTATGATTCTTTTATACATTCTGTCAAAAGTAAGTTACAATGCTAGCAATATTCTTAACATGAAAATAATTACTCAGACTATACTTGTAAGAACATAAATACTGCATTCATTAGTAAAAACTACTATGCCATTTTACTTGTGAAAAGTCAGTCTACTAGAGCAGAGGGCAGGATGGATCAAAAAAATAATTTATTTTCTTTTAGAAAAGGGGATGGTCTAGGTAAGCTTCTGAAACAGCCTTGCAAATAGTTAAGTTTTATGTAACCAAAACCAAACTTCCTCTCTCTTTTACAAACAAAACAAAACAAAACAAACAAACAAAAAACCCTAACTGGAGATTTACACATAAAATAATGAAATCATTTATGGCATTGAGTGTGGAGATGATTTAAACAGGTATATACTTATCTCCAAACTCATCAAGTTGTATACATTAAATATGCACAGCATTTTGTATGTCAATCATACCTTGATAAAGTGAAATCATTAAGATAATAAATACAATGAAGAACATAAACCTACAGAGATAACACCTTGGTTGATCTCTGTGAGAGGTCAACATATGTTCTGAGACATAAGTGACAAGAAGTCAGAAACTGATCATCTACCCAAGCCAAACAGAAAGCTGTATGGCTGGGACACACTGGTAAAAATTCTAGAGGATAAATAAAGTATACATGCTGAAGTGTTATGGGTAAGAGTTGTAGGAGATGTTGGACAGGTATGCAGGGACCATACCTTGGAGGGTGTTGTAGACCATTAATAAGAGGCTGGAATTAATTTTAAGTTTATGAGAAACTATTGTAGTTATTCAAATGATAGTGGTCAGTCTGCTTTGTCTGAATTAAAAATTCATGTGCTTTCAACTCTAACAATATTATACCTCCACATCTTTTTCTTAAGACTGCCAGAGAAAAAGCACATAGAGTTGATTAGATAGAGATAGCATATAGAGTTGATGTAGAGATCAGGTCAAAATCTCGTGGTTCCATGAGCTGGAGCCCTGCATCGGACTCTGCGTTAACAGTGTGGAGCCCACTTTGGATCCTCTGTCTCCCTTTGTCTGCCCTTCCCCTGCTTGCATATGCATTCCCTTTCTTTGAAAAACAAATGCACATTAAAAAATTAAAAAAAAAAAAGAAAATAGATAAGAATTGCTTCAGGAAAAAAAAATCATTAGCACACACCACATAGATTTTAGGGGAAAAAAGATAAAAAAGGAAAGAAAGAAAAGAAACCATGTTTCCCCAGATGAGAAGTTTAGAAAACCGAGCAATGAGATTATTAGGCCTTTATATTATTTACAGATTTAAAGAGTATGTCTTCTGCTTGGGTATGTATTAATATGTGCATTTTATTTATGTTTTTATTGATCAGGTAAGAAAGGAAATATGAAAAATAGTAGGTACAGGTTGGAATTTGTTGTAAAGTTAGACATGTAAAGAAAGCCTGCTACTAGTAAATGAGAAAGGGCCAGTTGAATAATGAGCAGTAGAAGAAGCTGAGGTTTGGATGGGAGAATTAGACATCTACAATTATTTTTAAGAATTTAAAAAATTAGAGGGTGCCTGGGTGGCTCAGTTTGTTAAGTATCCAACTTTGGCTCAGGTCATGATCTCATGGTTTGTGAGTTCGAGCCTCACGTTGGACTCACTGCTGTCAGTGCAGAGCCTGCTTTGGATACTCTGCCCCCCTCTCTTTGCCCTTCTCCCACTTGTGCTCTCTCTCTGTCTCTCTCTCTCTCTCAAAAATAAACAAATATAAAATATAAAAGAATTAAAAAAAGTTTTTGTATGTACATTTTTCCAGTTTTAAGGAGATATTAAAATCTGCCAATAGTAGACCTGCATCCTAAAAGGAAGCAATGAACTAAAGGTGTCTGTGCCCCTTCCAGATTGGGCATGGACCTTCCAGTTCTTTATAATCTCACCACCCTCTACTATGCTGTGTCTAACCAGCATGCACACCTGACTTCACTCATTGATATTATTCTCAATGTTGTAGGCATTTGGAGACTCCTAGTCTATAATATTGTGAAATCTCAGTGGAAAGTGAGCTGTCAGACTCTCTGATGCAGTACTTTCTTCATATACCTGGGTATTTCACTCTCTCCCTCTCTTTCTTATATTTGGGAAAAAATAGTGTGTGTGTGTGTGTGTGTGTGTAATGTGTGTATCTGTTTGTACCTCTCTCTCACTAGATAGATAAATAAAGGAAAGGATCTAAAGATATACACACATATATACATACATAGTTGTTATCTCTTCACATATTTCCTCCTATTTGCAGAATCTGATATAAAGAATGTGTAATGCATAACACAGATGATGACCACATGGTTTTTTTTTTTTTTTTGGTCTAGAATTATAACAAGGTTTAAAACAACCTTCTCAAGAGCTAATGACTTCTTACAGTGCCAATGACACCTACATTTTTTAAAATAAAGAAAGGGCAAATTCTCTATATTGGCATCTCTGGCTTTCAGGTACCTGTTTGCTTTTGTTGTTGCCAAAGGTTATTGGGACAAAGCAGAAATGACAGATTGTCTGGAGACCATAAGGCTGGTAGCAGCCCACGGCAGTCCAGACAGCACCAGGGAGCAAACCTTCAACAGACTGCCAGGCCCTGTGCTCATTCTTTCATCAGGACTGCTGAAGGATGCAGGTGGCCTGGAGATCAGGACACCCTCATATAATGCAGGAGAAATAGTGGATATTTCCTTCCACCTGTTCCATTTGGCTCTTCTTCATTTGATACAAATATCCTCAGGAGCAAAGAGGACCTGCTTTTAAGGAGAGGTCAAATATCCTCCCTTTTTATCCATAAGAATAAAAAATAAATGCAAACCTACGGAAAAAAAAACTGTAACAATGAAAATAGCTTATTTGTCAGAAAAGGGCAGGGATAACCACAAGGTCAAAGATTTCTACTGATAGAATGTGTCATTTTAACCTTTCTCTGCCCTCAAGAGGAATATCTCCTGCATGGGCTTGGTCAATTTCCTGGACCAAAAATATAACCTCCCTGGGAATATTTGCCTTACAGTATATATCTCAACCCCTCCAAAGTCTTCTCCAACCTCTGTGGTGGAACTTTTGTTTTAGATCGATTTCTAAGTCTTATTTACTCCCATTGAATGGCAGGTTTTCCCTTCCTTATTCTCCTTATTCTCTTCACTGGCAACCCAGCCTCCATTTGACTTGCCCAGCACTCGCAGCCTCAGGCTCTGTCTGACCCTGGGACTTACTGGCCAAGTGACCCTCAATGGAAGCATCCAACGTGTAAAGTCAGCATTTATCCAAAGGTGAAACTACCATGCTGTTGAATCACCCACAAACTTAGCCCCGATTGACTCCAAAGCCTGTGCTCTTCACTTCAGCAGAATTTCACTAAAACCACATGAAAAATAATGAATGAATGGGAGCAACAAAATGCACTGTGAGTTCGGAGGTGAGTGTATCAGTTTGAGTTCAGAAAATTAGGGAAGAATGTAACCACCCCAAATGGATAGTGTCTGAATAAACAGACTGGAGGTAGGGGACATCACAAAAGGGGTAATACAAGACAAAGGTGTCAGTCCAGCAACATCTGAGCCATGTTGTAAGAGCAATGAGAAAACGAGCTGTTTAAGCCTTTTTCTTTTTCGTTTTTAAAATTTTTATTTATTTATTTATTTTAGTTTTGAGAGAGAGAGAGTGAGACAGAGCATGATGGGGGGAGGGCCAGTGAGAGGGAGACACAGAATCGGAAGCAGGTTCCAGGCTCTAAGCTGTCAGCACAGAGCCCAATGCGGAGCTTGAACCATGAACCCTGACAACATGACCTGAGCTGAAGTCGGACGCCCAACCGACTAAGCCACCCAGGAGCCCCTAAGCTATTTTCTTTTTAAATGGGAGAACAATAATGGAAGCTTGTATTGTAAGACCATGTTCTCAAATCATGTGTCTTGATGTTTATTTTCATTCATGAAGGGATCTAATAAAGTGCAGTGCTTATGAGTATAGATTCTACTTTAGAAAGATCAAAATTCAAATTTCCTCTGGCACTATCTGTGTGAACAAGGGTAATCCTCTCTAGGCCTTATTTTTGTGATTTATAGTGAGAATAATATTATTTAGCTACCAGTTGACTAGAAAAATCAAATGAGATGATGCAAAGAAAAACTAAGTACAATGCCTAGCACATAGATTTTTTCAGGAATTATATTAATATATATTATATTAATAATACATATTATATTAATTATTCAATCATCCAATACCCTTTTTGGAGCATCTATTAGGCTCCATTTGCTGTACTGGGCACTGAGTGTAGAAGGATGAGTGAAATTGATTTTCTGTTCTCACTTTATTATCTATGGAAGAAGGTGGGAATTTAACCAATAGTTTCAATACCATAGCATACATAATGTGATTAAGTTAAGTACAAAACCCTGGGTCTCCTGCCGAGGAGTAAGCAGCCACTTGGTCTGATTCTTACCTGATTCACACTTGGGAGGTCAGGTAAGATTTACAAGATTTAGAAGTGATGAGCTAATAAGATCCAGGAAGGATCTTCCAAGCTGAGGCAACAGCAGGTGCAGAGGCCTCACAGAGTTCAGAGAAGCCCCACCAAACAGTTCACCTGGAGCATACCCAGCCAGGACAGACGGGGCTGGAGGGTTTCCCAAGGATAAGACTTTTTTTTTTAATTTGAGAGAGAGAGAGAGAGAGAGAGCACAAGCAGGGGAGAGGGGCAAAGGGAGAGAGAGAATTTTAAGCAGGCCCCATGCTCAGTGTGGATCCCAATGCGGGCTTGATCCCACAACCCTGAGGTCATGACCCGAGCTGAAATCGAGTTGGTCCCTCAATAGATTGAGCTACCCAGACGTCCCGCAAGGCTCTGCCTTTTATTCACACTAACTCAAGTGCAGATGGTGGAGGATGTTACCTCCTGCGTGAAAATCACAAAGAGAAAGAGGAGGGAGGTGAGTGTTTCATTTAGTTTGCTATAACAGCTAAAGGCATGGACTTTAGAAATACTGAGGTTTTGGGGAGCCTGGGTGGCTCAGTCAGTTAAATGTCCAACTTCAGCTCAGGTCATGATCTCAGGTCTCCTGGATTCAAGCCCCTTGTCAGGCTCTGTGCTGACAGCTCAGAGCCGGGAGCCTGCTTCAAATTCTGTGTCTCCCTGTCTATCTCTATCCCTCCCCTACTTGTGTTCTGTTTCTCTCTCTGAAAAGTAAATAAACATTAAAAACAATAGAAATACTGAGGTTTTGTATTTTTGTACTTGGCTCTTACCGTTGTTAACTCTGGACACCTACTGCTGTAAACCTCATTTTCATTATCCATAAGATGGGGACAATTCTCATAGAGTTACTATTGGTGATTAACTGAGGTATTGTGTGTAAGCAATTAGCTTTGGGGCTAGCATATAACAAAGACTCTGTGTTTGCTAGCTCTGCTGATCACTGATTATTTTATTAATGGTAATAACTTTGAGTTAAGAGTGTTGGGCACAGTTCCAAAGCCGTGCCTGCTGCTGTCACCACCTCTGCTTGTGTAAATAAAATATAATAATTCATAAAATTTATTTTGAAAAAAGAAGAACTTAACCTTGAAAATAGAACACCAGATTGCAAAAGAGATGGAATTATAGATAACCTTGCTTAAAAGATCATGCATGAGTCTTTGGTTTCTCTTCCATGTTTCCTTCTTCTCTAGACCTCTATCACCCAGTTCTCCTCTCCACTTTCTTCCATGATCCATGTCCTGCCCACAATTCTCTAGACTGTCTTCATCCCTATACTGTATGAAGTAGAGGAAAATGTCATATAAAGAAGTCACAATGATGGTGGGGAGCACTAGGTGGCTCAGTCTGGTAAGCGTCTGACTCTTAATTTCAGCTCAGGTCATGATCTCACAGTTCCTGAGATTGAGCCCTGCATCAGTATCCATGCTGACAGCCTGGAGTCTGATTGAGATTCTCCCTCTCCCTCTCTCTCTCTCTCTCCCCCATTAGCTCACTCCTTCTGTCTCAAAATAAGTAAATAAACTTAAAAAAGAAGTCACAATGAAATGGGTAGACCTTTATGACAAGGGACCCTACTCCCTTAAACAGCTAATTTTATCAAAGCTTGAAAACTGACACAAAGTTTCTTTAAGAAATTTGGAAGTTGAGTCATTTAAATGTTATGTTTGAACTAAAATATCACAATAGGAATATCAGATCACACTTAATTTCTTACTATGGGACAAATATTGGCTAACAACTTTGCATACAGCATGATGTGATTCAACCATTAACTCTGTTTTACTTAAAAATGGAGGCACTAGGGGCGCCTGGGTGGCGCAGTCGGTTAAGCGTCCGACTTCAGCCAGGTCACGATCTCGTGGTCCATGAGTTCGAGCCCCGCGTCGGGCTCTGGGCTGATGGCTTGGAGCCTGGAGCCTGTTTCCGATTCTGTGTCTCCCTCTCTCTCTGCCCCTCCCCCGTTCATGCTCTGTCTCTCTCTGTCCCAAAAAATAAATAAATGTTGTAAAAAAAAATTAAAAAAAAAAATAAATAAAATAAAAAATGGAGGCACTAAAGTAAGTTGGGGAACTCATCACAACTAATAAATTACTTTTATTAATCCGGAGTCTTTGATAACAAACAACTCTTAAATTCAATTATGTAAACTGAAAGCTCCAAACCAGAAAATAGAAAAAAATAAGTTTTTTGCTAATCAGTGGGTAGGCATTCTTGGGCAAGCCCTCTTCTCTCTACCCATTAACTTCCAAATCTGTAATGTAAATATATACATTTGAGACATCTTAACAATTTTATGTTTCTATAATTTTATATGAGCCCTCAATAGATTCCTCAAACTGACATTTTCTACATCTCCCTGAGAAATTCCTGGAACCATTTAATTCTAAAGGGCAAGTAGAGAATAATGGATTATACCAGCCTATGAAGGGAAAATACCTATCACTCCTGTTCAAACTTTCTCATTCCTCTTCCCAAGGCAGATATTGCTAATCACCGTACTCATTCATGACAAGCAAGACTAGATGAGGCCTCATTATCCCACTAAAAACCAGACTGATATGTGAGATAAAACTTATCTGTCAACATATCTACATTGCGCTGAAATGCTACCTTACAGAAAGCTGTAGATTTCACAAGCACCATTTTCAATGCAGGGTCACAAAGCTAGGGCCAAAATGTTCTCCCCATGTCCTTCTCACATCCTTCCCCAGGAACCTGACCTAGTACAGAAATTCTCTCTCTCTCTCTCTCTCTCTCTCTCTCTCTCCAGTCAGAAAACTTGCTGCCTGGACCTTGATTGTATTCAGTTAGAAGCATGATAATAAGTTTTTCTTATGTTCATCCATTCACTCATTATTCAACAAATATTTACTAATTTGTTTTTATGTACTACACACTCATCTAGGCACTATGAATAAAATATGAAGAAGATAGACACAGATTCTCCACTTATTGGAAACTTCTTCTTTCACAGCAGATGATCAACAACTGAAAAGCATAATAAATGGGTTCCAGAAACATAGAGTAGAAACATCTAGGATATAAAAGAAGTCTTGCTGGACAAAATGCAAGTTGAGTTCCAGAGGATATGTAGGAATTAGATAAGTACAGATAAGAGGAATTGAGTTTCCACAAAAAAAAGGGGAGGCCTGGGGAGCAACTATCTAGAGTCAGATGAAAAACAACTGGAGCACTTTGTAAAAACAATGGGAAAATGGGAATAAGTTTCAGATGCAAGGTGGAACATTGTAAGAGATGGGGTTGAAGGTCTATGAAGCGTCTATTAATAAATGCTCTTGAAAGCAATCAAAACCAACAGTGGATAACTTTTTAGAAAGTAAAGGAACTCATTGAACTGGTTAAATCACATAATTGTTGGAGGAGCTGTTTAGCTAGATCTCAAGAAGTACAGGAATTAAGAGATTCCCAGGGAACTCAGTGACAGGAACTCATGGAATTTTCTTTAAGGCACAGCCACTGCATTAACTCAGCTCCAACCAGCTCAGGTCCTTTCATGCACTCAACTGTGAATTCAGTTCTTGGGAGATTTTGATTGGTCTAGCCTGGGTCATGTACTTACTCCTTAAAGAGACACTTTAGTTGGCAGTTCTAACAGAACACTGTGCAGTGGGAGGTGGGTCTTCCAAAACAAGTATGCATGGTTGGGTGGCACCATGCTGGCAAAAGGAGCTGTAATGGATAAAAGGCAACAAACTCAAGAGATGCCTTCTATACTAGGATGCACACTGTATCAAGTATGAATGCTAAACTGAGGACAAGGGGGTGACACTGAAGAGTTAATACAGGAGAATAATATGAGCAGGACTGTATTCAAGGACAAGCATAAAGAAGAATGGAGTAGGGGATGACCATCCTGGGGGCTGCAGGCACCTGGGTATGAGATGATGTATGGATATTTGTACAAAGAAAGAGGTGGGAAGGACAGAGAGAAGAAATTTAGTTTAAGAGACATTAATCCTGTAGCACGAAAAGGGCGAGAGGATATAATATGTATCAGCAGCTAGCATATTTCCAGGAACAAAGCAGGAGTTTAGAAAATATCTACTGATGCAACTTCAATGGAGAACTCTGTGGCTTAGGAGGTGCTTAGTAAATTTGTGCATTTGTACACATTCTATGCATCACCATATCTACATTTTTCCAACATATTCTTCATTTCTCACATCACTTACAATAATTATTTTTAATCCCACTATTTTATAGTTTTGCTGCCTAATGATAAGTAAATACACACTTGTTCATGGGGAGAATGCAATCATCTCATTTGAGTGAGAATCTCATCTGGGAAGAAAAAGGAACATATAGGAAAAAATAGTGTTCCTAACCTGCAGGCATTGCTTAAAATGCAAGAAAGTAGAAAGCCGTAGTAAGAGGACATGTAAGACTAATTGTGATAAATATCCTAGAAATTTAGATTCATTAATGGTGATGGCTTTTAAAAAGCTCTAATTTCAGCTTTTCTTTCTTCCACAACTATAACAAACACAGCAACATTCTTTACCCATTTCTAAGAAAACAGAAATAACAGACTCTGCACATGGAATTTAACAGCAATTAATTGGAAGATATGGATGTTAATGTTTTGATATAATCTTATATGAATTCATTAAATAATTTTACTTGTTAAATTGGTATAATGGCATCCCAAATTGCAGATAATTTTGTTTCTCGAACAGAGAGAGATGAGCAAGGGGAAAAGAAAATCACCAAAGTTCCAAAACAAAACAATAGGAAACCATTCTAGACAGAAGTTGCTGTAGCAAACTGACTCCGGTAGGGATTTGGGAGTTACTGATGAAAATCTATAGTCATCACTCTATGCACCACTGTCACAAAAAGAGGAAAATGAGAAAGCAGAACCAAGGCTCAAGAGAGTTAGAATTGAAATATAAATTAAATGTAATCATTCCATGTATTACCACCTCTGCTCTTGCACAGCTCAAAAACCCATTTCAGTATAAACACAGTGCCATGCGGTTCCATCTGTAACAAGTTGACCTCAAAGGGGAAAAAATGATCTGTTCTCACAACCGAGGCTTACTCTTGATTAAGGGAATATGATTGTAAGGGCAGTTTGGGCACACTGTTGCAATTCAAATGAACACTTCAAATTTAAAAGAATCTCGTTGATCAGTCTGCCAGTAAACCTCTCCTTTTCTTCCTCTCTTAGTCTCTCCTCTTCTCTTTTTTTTATTATTGAGCTATATGTTATAATATATTATAAAAAGCTACCATTCTGTGCTCTGCTCTCAATCTACTGAGTATTGAGGCTAACAAAATGATTAAAACTTAAGAAAAAGATAAGACAGCTATCAGCAGAAATAAATACAAGAAGTCAGGAAACTATTATTCCCTGCAAAAGGCTGAAAAAAATACTGACAGACTAGAAATTTAGTGTGTACCTAAATTATCATTTTGAAGTGAGAGAAAAATTAAAGACATTCAGACTTATAAAGAATGTGGGAGTTTACCACCAAATTAACTTTACTAAAGTAGTGATTAATCATTGTAATCCAGAATCCAGAAGGAAAGTATACAATACAAGGAATGAACAAACATAAACTCCTAAACTCCATATATTTAATTCAACTTACTTTCATTAGCAAAACTAAGTTCAATGAACTCCTAATTGTTTACAAATAATATTTTTTAATTTATTTTGTAAAAGAACCATAGTCAGCTTCTGGCTATAATGGAGTAACTGAGATGAAAGTTACCTTCTCATTGCAAACAATTGGAAAACTGGGATAGCACAAAAACCCACAGTATTCAGACATTGTAGCCCAGACAAAAAGGACTATGATCACAGAGAAAAGAGAAGCAAATGATCATCCCAGATTTTGGTCTAGGTGCAATATCCTAATGTCTCAGCATGGGTGATGCAGGTGGAGTTAGCATGGTGGTCTCACTGAGTTGAAATGATGCTTAACATCATTAATCATCAGGGAAATGCATATTAAGACCACAACAAACACCAACCATTACACACCCACCAAAGTGGCTAAATTTAAAAATGTTGAATGGGGGGCCTGAGTGGCTCAGTCAGTTAAGCGCCGACTCTGTTTCAGCTCAGGTCATGCTCTCACAGCTCGTGAGATCAAGTCCAACATCAGGCTCTCCACTGACAGTGTGAGACCTGCTTGGGATTCTCTTTCTCCCTGTCTCTCTGCCCCTCCTTCACTCACATTCTCTCTATATATCTGTCCCTCTCTCTCAAAATAAATAAATAAATTTTAAAATGGTTTTTAAAAAAATAATAAAAATATTGAAGAATGTGGACTCACCATATGACCTAGCAATTGCCCTCCTAGGTATTTGCCCAAGAGAAATGAAAACATGTCCACGTAAAGACTTGTACATGATACTTATAGAAGCTTTATTTGTAAGCATAAAAAAGAGAAAAAACTCAAATGTCATTCAATGAGAGGACGAATAGTTGTAATATATTTATTCAATACAGCATTATTTATAAATAAATGGAACAAAGTACTAATGTACATAACATCATGAATTAAAGTCAAAAATATGCTGAGTGAAAAAAGCCAGACAGAAGAGACTGAGTACCATGTGATTTCATTTACATACAATTCCAGAAAATAAAATCTAAGAGTGACAGAAAGCAGGTTAGTATTTGCCTGGGTCCAAGCCAATGAGAGATTGATAAAAAATAAGCTTCATTGAGATTAAATAGGCAAATTATTTCACAATTTGTTGAGACCACATACTGCTGTTGTTTTTAAGCTATACCTTAATATAGTTAATTAAAATGTAAAAATGAAAAATCTAGAGAAACATTATATAGCGAATATGCAATGAAAAGATATTCAACTTTACTGGGATTTAGGGGAAATGCAATAATATGCCATAATCAAATTTGCAAAAATTAAAACGTCTGAAAATACCAACTATGGACAAGGCTGTGGAGAATCATGAAATCTCGTACATAGGATGTGGGAGTGTCAACTGATACAACAGCTGTTGACAGTATCTGGCAGATTTAGGGTATGTTGACCCCAGTGAGGTGTGTGCACAATGACACTTGCACTCAGATAGCCCGGGTTCAAATCCTTCTTACCTAATTATTATAAACTTTTGATTCCTTTTTTTGTAAAGTGAGGATAATGAATAAATCTACTTCATAAAAACATTAGCATTAGATCAGTTAATATATGTAATATACGTAAAGCCTTAGAACAATGCCTGGTTTGATCTGGGAAAGTTATGCAGGGAATTTTAATTCTTTCAACATTTATTTTTGCTTTTTTCTTTGAAATATCTTTGAAGCCAATTGGATAATGTCACATTTTGTAAGCCATGTGTTGAGTCACAGATGTTTATGTTATTTTATTTTAATGGTTCAATATACTGGAGTTTTATCTTGAAATCGTAATTCTTCATGTCTTTATAAAAAGTAAGAATACAAAGGATAAGCATATAAACTTTACAGTTTTTCTTACAGTGGAGCTAATTCATTTGCTCGTGTCGGCCAGCCCCAGCAACACTCATGTTTATAGTTCCACCTGTAAAGAAACAAGACTTGTTAGCATAGTTCACATTTACAGACTCACTTTCCATCCATGTACACATATGCTTGTAGTTTTACCAGATATAAATTTACATTCTAAATATTCTACATATTTCTGAACATTTTCCAGAAATCAGTAGATAAAATTATGAAATGACAACACTTTTCTTAGAGGAAGATTGAGTTGTCAGACTGAATGATCTGGGAATTAATAAAATAAGATTAAAAGTTGTTCTTTGGGAAAGAGAGAGAGACAGTGAGCAAAAAGAAGGTAGGAAAGAGAAAGAATAGAATGAAACTAATAAAATATTAGTTCATAATAAAAGGCTTTTCTCATACAGACTCTCATGAAGCTGAGGTTCAGAGTATTTAGATCCATCACTGAAATAAGCAATGGATGCAGCAAGAAACAAGGACAAATATTTACCAAATAGATTTAAAATAAAAAATATGTTTGTTGATATTTCCTAAAATAAAACAGATTAAATGCTTTTTAGTTACTAAGATGTCATTTTCTTTATTTTTCAGCACACAATTAAGTACAGTGATTTTTTTTTTCCCTAAATGGTGGTATTAGAGGCGATATTTATAATTTTTGAGCTTTGTGTTCTCATATAACAAATATTGCTTTTGGAAAAGTTTATTGCTAAAAATTTATCTGAGTATCTCAGAAAAGCCACAACGCTTAGGATCTTAGATTAGATTTTATTGTCATGACATACTCCACATCTAGGAACAGTCCAGTGCCTGAAATTAACCTATTGCTAAATTGAATAAAAGGGTACAACCCTAATGTGAATATACAGATTTAACTTGTTTTTCTGAGTAGCTACAACATATAATCAATCACAATTGTAAAACACGGTGGTTAAGAATGTGAGTTTTATAATTTGTATTTTTGAATACCTATTTTCCTAACTGGGTGACCTATGGGGAATTACTACTTAGTTTCCTCATTTTCTGGGGTGGCTGAGTGGCTCTGTCGGTTGAGCGTCTGACTCTTGATTTCAGCTCAGGTCATGATCCCAGGGTCGTGGGATGGAGCCTGGTGTCAGGCTTTGTGCTGAGTGTGGAGCCAGCTTGGGATTCTCTCTCTATCTCTCTCTCTCTCTCTTTCTCTATCTCTCTCTGTCCCTCTCTCCCACTCACACTTTCCTTCTCTCTCTCAAGAAAAAATTTCCTAATCTTTTAAAGGAAGATATTAAAAGTTCTTAGTCTTGGGGCAGCTGGGTGGCTCAATTGGTTGAGCATCAGACTCTTGATTTTGGCTCAGGTCAATATCCCAGGGTCATGGGATGGAACCCCACATCAGGCTCCACACTGAGTGTGGAGGACTCTCTCTCTTTCTGCCTCACTCCTTACCCCCCGATATTATTGTATTTGGAGGTGAGGCCTTTGAGAGATAGTTAGGTTAAATGACATCATGAAAGCAGGCTCCTCTGAATAAGATTAGGAAGAGACCAGAGCCTGATGTCTCTCTCTCTCTACTACCTGAAGACACAGAGAAAAGATAACCGTCTACAGTCCAGGAACGGGGCCTTCATCCAGATTCCTACAGTGCTGGCACCCTGATCTTGGACTTCCCAGCATTCAGAACCATGAGAAATAAACATCTGTTGGTTAAACCATCCTGTCCATAGTATTTTGTTATAGCACCCTACACAGACTAAGACGCATAGAAAACCAGTATATAATGAGTAGTTACTAAATAAATGTTAGTTTAAATTATGTAGCCTTTTGTTTATTGATGGGTATGTAATTTGCATTCAAGTTTTTCATTTAGGCACATTACTAATATGTTAAAGAGGAAGGAAACACAGACATTTAAAACTAAAAGTCAGTCTGAGGGGTGCCTGGGTGGCTCAGTCAGTTAAGTGGCTGACTTCCGCTCAGGTCATGATCTCGTGGTTCATGAGTTCGAGCCCCGTGTCAGGCAGCTCAGAGCCTGGAGCCTGCTTCGGATTCTGTGTCTCCTTCTCTCTCTCCCCCTCCCCCACTCTCTCTCTCTCTCTCTCTCTCTCTCTCTCAAAAATAATAAATAAATATTAAGAAAATACTTAAAGTCAGCCTGAAACCAATCTGTTATAATCATTTCCCCTCCTTCATTTTTGCAACTTACAGCACAATTATGGCCTCACATTTCCCAGCTACACAAGTAGTCAGTGAATAGGATCAGGATGGAATTCAGGGCTTCTTGTTCAAAGTCAGCACTTTTTCCACAACACTTCTCTTATGTATCATTACATACCTTTTAAAATAAATCATAGACCCTAACACCTTTCTAAGAATGTGGTTCAGAATGATAAATACGAAATTAAAATTCAACCCCTACCTCCAGCCCACCCCAGGTAGCATACTGGAAAATTTTTCTCTAGAGAAATTCAGTTGTTCCAATACAAAGTCAAATATCTAGAGACACTATGAATTGTTTTCTACAGAATTTTTGACTGAGGACCATTTATTTCTTTTTATTTTTTGTTTGTTTTGTGTATTTTTTGACATTGAAAGACAGTTGAGGACATCAGGGTGAAACCTGTTCCATTTGGACATTTCTTATTCCTTATTTCTGCTGGGCTAAGTCTTTCAACTGTTCCACCTGTTGGTCTGCTAACTTTCCACCATCCCTATGCCTGTTCAGTTCAAGAAGTCATCATTCTTCATCCACAATATCCTGATAGCCTCGCTACCTGAGCTTCCAGCCTCTGAGATGGTCCATCTCTAGGGACTTTGCATACTGTAGCTACTGATTCCTTCAAAACTTGAATTTGCCTTTGCAATTATGATGTATTGATTCTATTTTTTTTTTCAACGTTTATTTATTTTTGGGACAGAGAGAGACAGAGCATGAACGGGGGAAGGGCAGAGAGAGAGGGAGACACAGAATCGGAAACAGGCTCCAGGCTCTGAGCCATCAGCCCAGAGCCCGACGCGGGGCTCGAACTCACGGACCGCGAGATCGTGACCTGGCTGAAGTCGGACGCTTAACCGACTGCGCCACCCAGGCGCCCCATGATTCTAAAACACCCAAAAGACTTATTCTAAGTCCAATATCATTTGTCTCTGCTTGATTGCTTTCTTTTGCTTCATTTCCTTTCCTTATTTGAAAAATGTAATGCATGTTTATTGCAGAAAATATAGAAAGCAGACTATCAAAAGGAAGAATATAAAATTTTATACTCTCACCATTCAGACCAAGATCATTTTGAACACTTATGCATGCATTTTTCTGGTAAAGCCAAGTTTTGACTTTGCCTTTCTATCTACAGTAATTCAGTCATAAAGACATTGTTTACTGGGAAGGCATTTTCATCTCATCATTCATTTGCTTTTTGTTCTGAAAATAGCATGGACATGTCAAGTATGGAATTCAAAGTGGTCAGAAATGTATTTTAAAAACTATCACAGTTATAATACCTGTCCATCTTAAATCAAAGCTCAGTACTGAAATAGTGCGATAATTTGCTCAAAAATTTATAAATTAGCTAAGAAATAAAATCCAAATCATAAATCTTTTACTCAGTTCAAAAGCCATATAACTACATAAGACTACCAACCTAAAATAAAATAAAGAGCAGCTAGCACTGCAGGCAGTTCAAATTTGATACAAATGAGCAAATTTCAATACCATTTAGAAGTTACACTAACAGCAAAAATTAACTTTGTAGAAACAATCAATAGGGACTAAAACTTGGTTTGCAAAATTATTTGGTAAAATTTTTATTGTCTAAAATTGGTACAAGAATTGATTCTTACTGACAAAACTTACATCTGAAAACATGGCTTTTCTGTGGCTTGCTTCCTTATCAGATGATTGTCCTATCAATTTAATTTTTTAGAATATATGACACAAAGAACTGAAAAGAAACAAAACCAAAGGAATTATAGTTAGCAAGATTCAAAATAAATAAAAATTCAGTAAATTAGGTAAATCTTCACTGTAAAATGTATCAGAAAATAACTATTCCTCTTAACAATTATGCCTAAATTGTCCTGTAGAATTACATTTGCTCAATTGTGTTAATATCAGAAAACACCTTTTGTTAAAAATTCATCAATATTGGTATAATTTGGTTAACTTGTTCTCTAATAAACTGAGTCTTAAACGGTTCTGGGTCAAAAGAACAGGAATAAAATGATGGGGTCACATTTCATATACCTCTTATTCCCCACTCGTGCTAGATTGAAAGCACTATACTATACATTTTACTTGGTCTCTAATTTTCTTTAATTAAGAATTGGAAATAGTTAAAAATCATTAAATATAATTACACATATAATTTATTTTGTATCTAATCTTACTTATTCTAGACTGAGGCATTTTTACATCAAATAATGTCAGATTTTGCATCTTAAAAAAGAAGAACCCCTAATAGCTTAAGACAGAAACACTAACTAACACTGTTGAAACTTTATGTGTCCTTCTGTGCTCACATTCTCTTAATTTGTTATAAACGAAAGCTCCATCATACTCATGATACATTTCTTCTATTTATAACTATTCAAGTCTCCAAACAGACCTGAGCTTAACCTGTCTCTGCCATTTATTAATAGCAGGATCTTTTTAAGTTAATGAATCCTTATAGCTCAAAGCACAATTTTTCACTGAAGGAATAATCTTACCATATCTTTTGTGTTGTTGTGTGGACGGAGGATCATTCATAAAAACACTTAGCACCGTTCTTGGTGCATGGTGCATATGCAATGAATAAAGAGTTATTATTATGGTCATTATCTTTAGTAAGATTAAGATTAATTCCTAAATTCATACAGTGTCCTCCCTTTGTAGTGGCTTTCTCCTAGAGACTTAAGAAGAAAGCAGTTGAAGGGTTGGGATTAAACATTAAACTTAAAGGAAAAGTCACACTTTACCAAAGACGCATAAAACTGCCCTGTAACTATTGAATTATTGTATAATAGTACAATAGTATTTGTAATATATTTCATATTTTTTCAAAATGTGTAAGTAACTAACTGCATTTAAGGCAGTACATAAAAATGTCTTCTAAAAGACAATGGTAAAAATGAAATAAAATGCAACCTTCAATATCAGCATGGTCTCTATACCACTTTAAGACAGTTGATGAAATTCTTTTTGCATGTTGGTACTATAACCTGTACTCATGAAGAATGAATGACATACTACCAACATTGGCAAGATATCCATCCTATATTTGAAGTGCTAAATGTATTTCTGTTCATTTCTTTGTTTGCTTTTACACACACTTCTTGGTAATAAATCTAATTACATTTAACCATGCCTGCATTTATGCAGATTCACACTAAAGGGTCACCTTAATAAAAAAAAAATCACTCATATTTTTAAGCCTGGATTATGAACAGTGAAAAATAACACTTTAAAGATTTCCAAATGCACAATAGGTAAACAATTCAGGAATTATTACCACATAATCTAAAATAAACTATGTTTAGTATCAAGTGAAAAAAGAGGGATGGCAGAATACAGTGTTAAATCAGTATGGCAAGAAAAATATTATCATCTGTGGTAACTGCACTTCCCATGCAAAGACATAATGTTAAAATATATTCTATCAGCAATTTATGTTAAAACACATATATTATTTATACATATGTAATGAAGTAGAAATTGCTGTTTAACTTCCATTTTGCTTATCTTGGACTGTTCAAAGAAAAATATCATCAGTCTTCAGCATTATCTTCTAATACCTGAAAATTGGGTACCTGTAAAAGATATCAATGATATGTACATATCTCATCAAATACACCTTTCATATAAAGGTGTAGGTATAATCACTGCTACTGATCAATGCTTATCTCTAACTTGGTGCAAGATCACAGAACTGGGAAAATAAAAATAACAAGAAGTGGAACACTTTTTTTTCACCCAGCTGTCTTTATTTTATTTATTTTTATTTTAATTTTTTTTTCAACGTTTATTTTTGGGACAGAGAGAGACAGAGCATGAACGGGGGAGGGGCAGAGAGAGAGAGGGAGACACAGAATCGGAAATAGGCTCCAGGCTCTGAGCCATCAGCCCAGAGCTTGACGCGGGGCTCGAACTCCCGGACCGCGAGATCGTGACCTGGCTGAAGTCGGATGCTTAACCGACTGCGCCACCCAGGTGCCCCAGCCCCCAGCTGTCTTTATAAATAAGTAGTAGACATGGTACATTTAGGCCTAATATATTTAGTATTGCAATATTTTATTCTTAATTTAATTTTCAAGGAATGACAACATGGATATTGGTGAAAATGTTTATACAGTTGCATTCTCAACCTCTTCATTTTGCAGGTTTATTGATTCTAAGAGTTTCAGTATAAAAATCACTTAATGTAAAGTATACTTTGCAACATTAAGTGATTTGTACATCGCTTAATATATACATTAAGTATATATATAAACACACACACAAGAATTTTTTGCAGCATAGTTTATAATCACAAAATATTATAAAACTCTGAATGTCCACCAATATGCAACTGAGTAAATAAATTATGATACAATAGTATAATTAAAGAATATGTAGTCATTAAAAGAATAAAACATATCTATATGACATTGATGTGAGAAAATCTCAAAGATATATTTTTAAGTGATATTAACTAAGTTGTGTAAAAATAAGTGGAGTTGAATACCACTTAAATTAATAAGTAAATGTACACACACACACACTCATATTGTAGATTAATTGATGGCAAAAAAATCTCTAGAAAGCAGAATTATTGGCAGTGGGGTGGGAAACTTAGTTTTACTTTATATGCTTCTGTACATTTTTATCTATATGAAAAGTACATATTCTTTTTAGGAAAAGAATATCTGGCTAAAATATTAAGTCTTTTGAGGAACTATAATACCTGAACAAGTTACTGGTTCAATCATGTTTGTAACTAAATTCTAAGCTAAACATCCCAAATAACTTCTACCAAAGACAAAGAAGATATATAACATATATAACACTATACTGTGTAATTGAAACTTGCTAAGAGAGTAGAACTAAAAGTTTTCACTAAAAAGTGAAAAATATAAATATGTGAGATAATGGACTGTTGATTAACTCAGTAGGGGGAAACCCCTCACAATGTGTGTGTGTGTGTGTGTGTGTGTGTGTGTGTGTGTGATATCATCACATTGTGTTCTACAATCCTACGGTTTTGTCAGTTATACCTCAATAAAGAAAAATACATTTTAAAAAATATTTAAAGGAAGATCTATAACATTACATATAGAAAGAGAAGCATTCCTATAATCTTGATAAAGAAGCTAGTGATTGAGATGAAGTTAGGAAATTAGCAATGCTAGTTATACAATAGTGAAATATTGTTGATGTTTTAGTGATCACTTTGATTATTCATATTGAAAGGCTACCATATGCAATACCTTCATTATATATGAGGCAGCAAGGATGCAGCCAAAAAGCTCCAATGTGCTGACATGACCCGATTTACTGAAGGTCACTCAACCAATCTGTGTTAAAATCAGAAATGAACTACAGCTCGTAATGGAGCCCTCATTTCACTAGCCAGCACTGTCTGATAGAAGTGGGTGGCATTCATCATGGTGACACATTACCTGTAGCTGAGCCAATGAAGTGGGACAACCATAATAAAAGAAAATTAGTGAAAAAAATAGAGAAAGAAAGTCTATTCAAGTTAAAGATTATTCCCCTACTACAGTAATTTCAGATTTCCCGGTGTACTTATTTCATCACATTGACCTATTACAATAAATAGGAACAAGATGGAAATGCAGATTTGGGGATTAAAAAAAAGCATCTGGAGTGACATACGAGTTTAGACTCATCACTTCCCATTTAATTCTCTGACTGAATTTGCGGTCAACGCTAACCAAATGCAAACATATTTTATAGAGCCACTTTCTCAGCTCCCTATTGTTTGCTCTCCTTAGTTATTATGACTAAAATGCATTTCAGAAGCAGAAATGTATAAAATGTATTCAAATATGACTTATTGTCCTCTAAATATGCCTCATCCCTTCACCTATGACATTATTTATCTGCAAAAATCAAATTCAAGTTTATTAAATAGATGTATGTTTCACAGTTCACAATATTTAAGTAAGTTAGGACAGTAATTGCATTTCTCAACAGTCTCCTGAGATGAAATAAAATACTATTTTTTTCTGACCTTCAACTGTAGGAAAATGACTTCATTATTACTTTCCTATGTTTGCAATAGACTGTCTCTATAATCATTTATTTTGATGTTACATAATCTGAAATATTTTTACAAATAAATGAAAAACATTTTCTTTTGATAGATACCTTTCTATAATCTCTCACTTGGGACAAAATATAAATACACACACACACACACACACACACACACATTCCCCAGAATGAAAAAGTTAAATTAAAATAAATATTTGAAGATAAAGAAAAAATTCTTCTTAATTTTCTCTTTTTACAGGTTAATTCTCTTCAACATTTGGTAGCTCATCTACAGATATATTACCTTTATCAAATCATCTTGGAATGCAATATCCATTATCCAAAGCAAAGAATTGTTTTTTCCCTCGTGCTGACCTTATCCTTTCATTTATTATTACAAGGGAGATCACAACTATTTTTTAGGTACTTTTTACTACTGGGTAGTATTGAATTAAAATTGCAACATCTGGGGCACTTGGGTGGCTCAGTTGGTTAAGCGTTTGACTTCAGCTTAGGTCATGATCTCACAGCTCATGAGTTAGAGCCCTGCATTGGGCTCTGTGCTACATACAGTTCAGAGCCTGGAGCCTGCTTTGGATTCTGTGTCTCCTCTCTTTCTCTGCCCCTCCCCCACTCATGCTCTGTCTCTGTCTCTGTCTCTCTCTCAAAAATACATAAACGTTAAAAAAATTGCTACATCTTTCTACATTTATTTCAATTGGTAACTAACTTATTCTTATGAATTTCCTTTTGGGAAGCAAGCATACATTTCTATTGTCACTTAATATTTTTCTTCTTCAAATGGACAATTATTTTAACCTCTCAAGGACTTCTTTGTATCTGATACTGTAATTGATCTTTTTTGTTTCTTTATAATATCTGTCACCTCCAAATTAGGCAAGCTATCAGTGTTCTTATCAAAGTCATTAATAAAATTTTGAATGTGGTAGAGTCAAAGAAAATGTCATAACGTTCCAACTTGACATTGACGTATATCATCACTTTTAGGTTGTGATTCCACCCCTCTCCATTATTAACCATGATATATTTTTGTGCCTGGTCCAATCATTTCTTAAAACTCTGTCAAATGCTCTACTGAAATGCAGAAGCACTCTAAGTTTCAGTCTGTAAAACCTCGATTTTGGGAGAGGTACAACAAATAGAATATTCACTTAGATTACAAGAAATAGCTTAACATGCATGGCTATCCCAATAAAATTATCACTAATTCTAAACAATATTATAAAAAATGATACTATATATCATTATCCTCTTTAGAACCTCTTCACTCTTACTTTTCTGCATCATTTACTTGTGTCCTTATTTCTATGCCACATTTCCTTCCCACCAGAATTTTGGATCTCATAGCTTAGTTAAATTTTAAAAAATAGCAATTCCAGTAGTAATAGTTGCTAGCTTTTTAATTTTCTAAGTAAAGAGAATACAAATAAACTAGTTCATTTGTTTTTTTCATTTAAGGAATTATTTTTATCATTAAAATAAGAGCATAATCTCAAAAATTAAAAAAAAATAATAATTACACATATCTTTCTGAAAATTGACCACATTTCACTGGCTGAGAAAATATTTCTATACACCATCTTTTAAAGACCACTGATCTAGGGACTTCTGGGTGGCTCAGTTGGTTGAGCGTCTGACTTCAGCTCAGGTCATGATCTCTCTGTTCTTGAGTTCGAGCCCCACATTGGGCTCACTGCTGTCATTGCTGAGCCTGCTTTGGATCCTCTCTCTGCCCCTCCTCTGCTTGCACTCTCTCAAAAAGAAATAAACATCTAAAAAAATAATAATAAAAACCATTGGTCTAGAGTTTGTTCTCAGTAGACCAAAAAAGAAACATTCCATTTACTCAATAAACATACAGAAAAAGGTATTATGTGTCAGAAACTGTGATAAGTGCCTCAGGGATGGAACAGTTTGTAAGATACGTTTAATTGAGGAGAAACAACAGGCCAGCAAACAGGTAATCAGCTACAATACAGACTGGTGGTAAGTGTTATGACAGGGTCAGCTTAGGGTGCAAAGAAAACATGGAGTGAGGGCTACCATATTGATCTAAAATGAGCTAAAGGAGGCTTCCCAGAAAAAGTGAGGGTTAAGTTAAAAGGTAAGTAATTGACAATGATAATAACTATGATTATGATGATATTAAAGAGCAGTAAGGAAAAAGACACAGAGAGAAGGTTGTTCAGATATCAGAAACAAGTAATGAGGCCAGGCATTGAGAACAAAATTGAAATTTCAAAGTAACTAAAAGTAGTTTAGCATAAAGCACAAGAAGACAAGGATAAGATTGAGGAGATGTGATAACAGAGACATTTAGATTAGTGAAGATAACAGTGTCTACTTTCTATTGAGTTTCTACTTGGTGCTTTACTGCCATGTATTTAAATTAATTTTGTTCTTACATTTATTATATTTGACTAGCACCTGTAAAGCACTTATATTTACCAGATTTTCTTCTAAGCGAGAGAAAGGAGACTAATTTAACCCTCAAAATATCTATTTATGTGTATTATTTTCTCCATAATATTAATGGGAAAACCAAAGTATAGAGATGCTACATAACGTGTTAAGTGATACAACTGATAAGTAGCAGAACTTGGCTTCAAATCCAGTCTAGCTCCAGAATCTATGCTCTCAAATACTACATTATGCATAAGAAATGCATAGTATCTCCATTTTGAAGTTGAGGAACTCATTTAAAAGATTGGTCCAAGATTTCTGGGACCAGAATTTATGTGTATTCTACTTCAACTTCATGTTCTGCAACAATAAGAGCATAGCTCTGAACATTCTGGAGCCAGACTGCCAGTGTTCATATCTTTACTATTTATTAACAACTGCTTAGTAACTGTATTATTTTAGAAAACTTTTCTTGCTTTCCTATGCATCAGTTTCTTCATGTGTAAAAAAATCAATTGTAAAATATATGCCACACAAGGTTGTAGGTAAGAATTAAAGAACTATTATTTCTAAAATACTTTAGAAGTGAGCATAACTGACAATGCCCTATAAGAATCATTTATTACTAGAAAGTTTTGCATGGCCTCCTGGTAAGTAAAAGCAGGCTCTAAAAACATTTGTCATGATCATGGAGCACCTGGGTGGCTCAGTCGGTTAAGTGTCTGACTTTGGCTCAGGTCATGTTCTCATAGTTTGTGAATTTGAGCCCTGCATTGGGCTCTGTGCTGTCAGCTCAGAGCCTGGAGCCCGCTTCGGATTCTGTGTCTCTTTCTCTGTCTGCCCCTCCCCCATTTGTGCTCTGTCTCTCTCTGTCTCTCAAAAATAAATAAATGTAGAAAAAAAAACCTTTTAAAAACATTTGTCATGATCAAATAGAATTTCACAGATGTGTGTTGAAAGAAAATATTTTGTTTGTTTTATAAAAACACACCTAACCTGATTAAATGAGCAAACTGATCATGTAACTTTCTAGGGCACAATTGGCCCATTAATAGTTTTAACATTAAATTCATCATTCATTTTAAATGTTTTGTTTTTCTTGTTACTGAAAGTTTAGATTTACGACTTTCAGGCATCAGTTTTAGCTAATCGGAAAATTAAAGATATTCTTTGGTTCTGTTGCTGAGCCTTTTCAAGAATCAGCTTTCCTTTCAAGAAGAAGCCAGTAAGACCAATCAGGATGGTATGATCTGTCAGCTGAATGTACCATTTGTTGATTTCAACAGTAAGATGCCTACAATTGACATTTTAGTCTTCCTTTTAAGGCTCTTTAAAAAATTAAATACAACAGAAAAATTGGATGAAGTTTAGTGGGAAATAAAGAGATGAATTACTTATAATGAAAATGAAATTTTCAAGTATAATTTATTCTTTAAGCCAACCTGTAACATCATAAACTTGTCTTCGCACATTTTGCAATTTATTTAAAAAATTCTTCAGTGTCCACTGTATTCAGGCATTTGGAAAAATCTGCTGAATAAGGTATGTCATATTGTGTCACATTATGTATCACATTGTGGTTCAGGTACATGTTAGAAACCAACCATACACAGAATAACAAGAAATGATCTCTGCCCTGAAGAAACAGTTTGTTTCTGTTATCTTATAATTCTAAAATTCAAATGACTACCAAATCTAATATTCAGCATTTATATTTACTTAATCAACAATAGTCAGAACATTTCTTGGTTGCTACCCAGTTAGTTTCTAATTAATATTTGTCTTCTCCTAAAAGGGAGCATAGTAAGATATATTCATTGACATTTTGTTCTTGGAGAAGATTTCTCTTTCAAATCAACAAGTAGATATTTAGAAACTCAGTATCAGTACTTTGGCCTTTTGTAAATCCAGAATCAAGAATTATTACCCATTATCAATACAATTCTTGGTTAAAGAGGAATTATTGCCTCTCCACTTTTGTATGGGTAAGTGTTTTGTACTTAAGAAGAAAACCTTGTTCTGAATTAGAACCAATCAGATAAGTCCTTTTCAAGGTGAAGTGTAGCTAAATGTGAGCATATTCTATCCCCAATGTTCAATAGAATTTCCGAGATAAAGTCCTTGTTCCTAAATGATAGTGGTCCTTTTGATTTCTGCACTTTTTTTTCCTGTACATAAAAAATTAAACAGTTATTAGAATATTTGACTAAAATGCTTATTTTTCCATCAGGTATAATATAAATGATTGTTATTTATTTATTTATTTATTTATTTATTTATTTAGAGAGGGAGGGGCAGAGAGAGAATCCTACAGGGCTCAATCTCACAAACCACAAGATCATGACCTGAGTGGAAATCAAGACTTTGAGCCACCCAGGTGCCCCATCTTTTTTTGTCTTTTTGCTCTCATTTGACAGGAACTGCCATTTAAGAATATTTCATAGTATTGTAGTTAACCCTTCTTTTTATTTCCCCCAAAAAATTTGCTTAGAAATTATGTCAAGATGACATTCTCTTTCAAAAGGAGAAACACAAAAGCATCTGAATGAATTATGGGATAAATAATCATTACCTATAAAGATGGGAGACTATATGCCATTTCACTAATTGTAAATAACATCCCTGATGCTAATCTAGAAGCGAAATGGTTCATCAACTTAAATTAAGACTGGGTTTGCCCCTCTACAGAGTTAGTAAGTGGAAACATGCATGCTGCATTTGACTTGCAGTAAGACAGGAGATCCTGAAATTTTATTATGATCCCTACATCAAATTTAACAAGGCAGTCTTTTAGATATATCAAATGTATGTACTCCCTGAATACATATTTTTTTTAACTTTGAAAAGAAATATTTTATGCATGAATTGCTATGAGATGACTTAGCTGAGAAAAATACTATGATTACTTTAAGATGGCATTCAATTGATTCCCTTTCTGTTAAAAGCAATTGTGTTTCTATATCCAGAGAAATAACTGGATAGTTTTCCTCATAATTAGAACGGGAACATTTTTCTCTAATATTATGAAAGAAATGTTGATCTTGCGCTGAACCATTCCACTATCTGCAAATAGGAAGAGTGGTGAGTTTTTACTAGTTACTCACTTTGACCTTCATCCAGTTACCTCCATTAGGAGGAGCTCCAGCTGGGCATTATTTGGCCCAGCTGGGTTTAACTTGGCAAGCCTCAGAAGGTAGTCATTTTAACAGTGCTACAAAACAGTGAATTTTAAAAACCAGAACACATGCATTTTCTGTGCTTTCCCTCTCCATGTAAAAGCAAAGCATTGTGGGTTTTTTTCCTACTAATCTAATCTTAGAGTCTACACACTAACTTTGGTTTTGTTGATACATGTAAAAGGCTACTTCAAGAACATTGGCTCAACAACTGAGTCCATTTTTCTGAAGCACTTAGAGATGGTGTTAGAATAATCACAGACAAAAGAAATGGTAGAAACCTGAGAAGCCAATTAAGTGGGGAACAACTTACTCAAATTCTTACTCAAGTATAATTTAATAATTGATTTCTGATTTTCATAGTATACAATAATAACTACTATATTTTGAACTCTTACCATCGACTGGAACTGTTGTAAGAATTTTCCCTAACTTATCTAATTTATTTCTAAATAACTTGTGATACAACTAAAAGAGAAAGTTTGATAACTTGCCCAGGTTACACAGCTAGTAAAGGGAGAAACCCAGCTTTCATCAAATGGCATTCATTATTTATTATTCAAAAATGTTTAGAAAGATTTTTTTTGCCCAGATTTCTCCTACCATGTCATTTTTTCCCCATTCTAATAATCAAATAAGGAAACACAAAATGAAATTGGAAAAATTAGCTTGTTACTATTGCTTTTATTTTTGACACTAAGAGGTATCTGATTTCAGCTTTTTTTCCCAGTGAAATGATCTCATCCTTTAATATCCCATGCTGGCCAGGAGCAAATTTTTAGGGTCCCTAAGTTAAGTTTCAAAATTCCTAAAAGTGGGTTTTCAAGTCCATAGGATAATGGCAGCTAATTAAATTAAATCTGTTTTCCAGGTACAGACAGACCCATGAGAAGAGATTCCAGTAAAAACAAACAAACAAAAAAACCCCCATAAACCCATTCTTACTGTATAATTAAATCATACAGGATACTATTCCTGTAAATTTCCATGTAAGTTGGAAGACAAATTCCCAAGCTTGGCACAGCTTGTCCTAAAACCCACGCTGAGGCAGGCCCAGTGATGATAGAAGATAGGTGAAGGCCCTCCCTAAAAGAGAAAGAAACACCTGGGTGAGGAAATAGATTCAAGATCACACAAGATCAGAACACAGTCTGCAGAATAATCAACGGAAAGGTCCTCAAAACTGGTCAGAACAATAAATGACATTCTTGAAAGAGTAATGTTTCTGACATATCTTAGATGCTTGGAGTAAAGGGAATGAACAAAACAAGTAGTGGAAAACAAAGTTCCTACAGAACAAGATAAAGTACAAGCCTCAGCAAAGAGTTCAGCTCTTGTGTATATGAAGTTAAATTATAGGCCCCTGAAACATAGAATTCACATAGTTCTACTAATCCCATAATGGGCATACATGCCATTATAATCTTTAAAATGGAAAGAAAAAATAAGAAACAAATGCCTCCTCTCCCTTCAGATGGTCGAAATGTTTTCCTCTTTGCCTTTGGTCTGTGCCAGACATTTGCTGTAATTAAACTATACAATGGTAAGTGTCTTTATCTTATAGGTCAGTCTTAAGTCTTTATCTGTCATTTTAGCTTATGCTCTTTACATTGCGTACCACAAATACACCCTTTACTTCATTGGTGTTCTTTCAATTTATGAGCAAACACATGAAGACACTCAAAAAATATATGCTATATGCTGTGTTAAAAATTTAGAAACAAAAAGCTCCTATAAAACAAAACTGAATCACAAAATCAACATACCAAATATTTTCTACCAAAAGAAATATTGCCTATTAAAGATACTGAGCTTTACTACACAGCAGATCAGGGCACTTCTGGAATAAGAAACCTAGTTAATCACCCTTTGACTTCCTATCTACATGTACTTGTTTGTTTTTCTAATGCAAGAAACTCCAAACTAACCAGGTGTCATCCCTCTCTTTATAACACTCCAAAAGGTAACCGTTGATGGGCAGGCTTTTTTGTTGTTGTTTTGTTTTTGTTTTTGTTTATTGTTTTTTTCCTATGGAAAAACACACATGCTCTTCTCTTAGCCTGAATCACTTTCTCTAATTTCTCCATATGGAAAACTTTACTTACTTTCAATATCAGTCCAGTTATCACTTCCACTCCTCTACTATTGCCAACCTTTGTCAAATGACCTTCCATGTACTTCTGTGGTACCCTGTAATTCTCCACATAGTTCTTATTACATTGCACTGCAATAGCCTTTTCTCCATCTTTCCCTACTAGACTATGAGCCCCTTAATGGTTGAGGCCAGTCTTTCTATTTACAATTTTGATCCTGATGTTTTGTAGGAACATTAAATTTTGTTTGGAGTAACTAATGATGTCCTGAATGAGTAAATGGCTATACATTTAAAGATTGAGTGATTATTGAATATCAGGTATTGGGAGGCCCAAGTTTCAAATGTCTAGGGGATATTTGGTTAAAAGTGAGTGTATAATAAATTTAAGTGAAGATGGAAGAGTTACTGAACTGGAAAAATAGTGTATTAAAAGATTTGCTCCATATCACTGGAAATTTACTTGAAGCTAAAAAACACTGTAGATAAGTTAGTATTAATTAAACTACTTTCTGGTACACTAGACTTTAATTACATTTTTTCTTGTCTGATAATTTATCCTCTTCTATCATCTTTTTCTCACCCCAATTTTTTGCTGACCTAGTAACCATAACATAGTCCTCAATAACTTACAGAGTGTCTTGTGATGTTAACTTTGAATTTAACAAGGTTGTGCTACTGAACATCTTTAATTAAATATTACTCACTTTAGTGGTTGAATGGACATGTATAGAAAAATAAAACATCTGGGAGGAAAATATAGGCCTTTTGAATGAATTAAAATGAAGAGCACATGAGAAGATAACTGTATCCAAACCCCAACACTTCCACTCCTCCATGCAAATATACCACCACAATCCACAATTTTGGAAAAAGCAATCCTTTGTTGCTTTTGCTAGAAAGTTTTTTCCAGAAAACCTTACAGGATGTCTTCATTATGGGGATTACACGAGTTATAATAGCATGCCCTGTACCCCAAATATTGTCAATTTGCACCGTAAATATCCCAGCATTTTTCATCTACTACCTATACCTTAATTCTCTTTTGAATTTTATTTTGAAATAAGTATAGATGCATGGAAAATTGATAGATAATACAGCGAGGTCCTGCGTGCCTATCACCCATTTTCCCTAATAGGTAGTACAATATTAAAACCAGGAGTTTGACATAACTATAATGTGTGTATACAGCTCTATGTCATTTGTGATTTATGTAACCACCAGCACAATCAAGACATAAAATATTTCAGCCCCACAAAGATCTCCCTGCTACTAAGCTTCTACAGTTAAACCCACCCCTACCACTCCATATCCCCAAACTATGGTTATATAATTTTGGAATTTGGGGAATATTATATAAATGAAATCATAGGGTATTTGACCTTCGAGGTTGTCTTTTTTTTCACACAGCACAATGAAATAATTTGTTCTTTTGTCTTGTTGAGTTATATTCCGAGTAATGGGTGTACCACAATTTGTTTAAATATTCACCAATAGAAGGCATTTTTGTTACTTTCAGGTTTTTACTACTATACAAAACTGCTAAGACCATCTTACACAAGTTTTTGAGTAGATACAAGTTTTAATTTTCCTGGTATAAATGCCTAGGAGTGTTGTGTTGAAGGAAACGATCCAGAGATTGTGATTTTCATTTTACCTCAGAGCTCCACCCAGGCAACTGGAGGCTCCTGGTCTCCTCTGTGTCCTTGGAGGGAACTTAATCCACCATTCCCACAGCTGAAGCCATTTCAAGGATGCAGCTTTGAAAGAGTAAGGCATGTTGAGATCACCTGGAATGAATATGTAATTAATCCTCATTAGGGCCTCTATATATAGTTCAAGATTCTCACAAGGATGTGTGGAAGTTTAGTTGCCTTGTGGCTCCCTGGGATAAATCTCATATGTAAGTTCCCTTACTTATTAAACCTGTCACCTACCCATTCAGAGTGATCTACCTCTTTCTCTGGTCTCTCCCTGCCCTCTGTTCTGAAGTTAATTTTAGATTTCATTCAGGAAATTCCCAAGGTTCTTGACCAATGACTGCAACCAGGAGACCATGGAAATGGGGCTTGGGAAAAAGCCAAACTTGAGAGAAATTTTAAGTTGGCCACTGGCCACTGAGCTCTGGGAAACGGGGGTAGGGGGAATGGCTGTTAGATGCTTATATACCCGCTGCCTGGTGAGTACAGGGATGCCTCCAAATGCCAGCTAGATTAATGTATTTGTTTAAGGAACTGCTCATAGAGCTGTGATAGGGAAAAACAATGAAGGCATTTTTGAAGTGATTGTATCCATGTTTAGATCCAAAAGATTAAAAAGAGATAGTCATTTGTAGATTTGAACATGACTGTGAATTGTAGGAATAGATCAGTTTGAATGTAATCATGTTTTAAGTAGAAAGAATAGCAGGTCAGTTGGGTGGCTCAGTCAGTTAAGCGTTTGACTCCTGATTTTGGCTCAGGTCATGATCTCATGGTTCATGGGATTGAGTCCCACTTTAGCCTCTGTGCCAACAGCATGGCGCCTGATTGGGATTCTTTCTCTCTCTGCTCCTCCCCTGCTCACTCTTTTTCCCAATAAATAAATAAATTGGAAAAAAAAACAACAACAACCAGAGTTAAATTGCAAGATGGGGGCAAGGTGGAAATCTTGGAACTTTTGAGGAAAAGAGAGGAGGCCAGTGCTCCAGGACAATATTGCATGAGTGTTAATGTGGTGTGGGATGGTACTGGAAAAGGAAATGGAGTCAGATCTTACACAAGAAGCAGTGGAAAGCCATTGAAAATTTTGAAGTTAGGGTGACAAAATATAGTTTGCATTATAAAAGACCCATTCTTGCTTCTCTATGGATAATAGACTGAGAAAAAGATTGAAATAAAGTATCAGAGTGATTGCAAGAGGTTCTCAAGGTGAGAAAAGATGCTTTGGTCATAAAGGATTACAGATTTAAAGACTCAGATGGTAAATATCTAGAAAACTTGGAGATACTTTGGGTAGATGGATATGGTAGGAGGAAGAATCAGTATTACAATATATACTTTTTCATGTTTTGTTATATCTTCTATGTTACAGTATTTATAAATCTACATTTGTATAACCTACAGTTGAGTAGATGGCAGGCAGTGTGGACAGGAGCATCAGTTTGGGACTCAGTTCATCTGATTTAAAATCCTATCTGTAGTACTTACTGCTCACTGGAAATTAGAAGATGGGCTTAATTTCCTCCCTGGGAAAATGGCAGTGCTAAAACCACAATACTGTCATGTGGGTTGTTGGGAGGCTTAACTAAGAATACAATTGCAGTGTCTGCAACAGAGACTGGCGTTGTGTATCCAGTGAAGGGCAGTAGAATGTAGTGGAAGCATTTATTGAACACATGGGGAATAACCATCAATTGTACCTGTGCAAAGTTAGGAATGGGTTTGTAAAAAAGTAGTACTTTTGTTGAGGCTTGGAATATCACAAAACCTTGGCCAGGTGAACACAGCAGATAAGGGAGAAGTGAAATCTGATTTAATTGGAGAGAAGAAAACTAATCTTGCAAATAAACATTCATCTCAGGGAGAAAGGTCTGTAGTCTCTAGGACACTGTTGTTACTTTGCAATAATATAAATCAAACTAACAATAGTTTCTTTTCTAAAAACATTTTGAATCCACTTACTGGATTATTAAATCATTGAGATGGTGCATTTTGTGAGGATTTTATGTTGATAGTGATGATAGGATCTTATAAATCAGTCTGTGAGGCCACCCATGTGTAAGGCTTATCCTGCACAACATAGATCTACCCCATGAAGTGGGAAAGTGTCTGTCAAAGATCCCTGTAAGGCAAACCTCTTTTGGCTGGTATTGAATAGCCCTGACCCCTTTCTGCCAGGATGTTTGTAAGTCAGGTAACCACTCTTTTCATTCAGGCTCTTCCAATTCATTTTATCCTCTAGGTCTTTGGAATGCTCATTTTAATCCCAGTTCTTTTAAATTACTTACATTTACTTTTTAAGTGAGGTTGCTGGAGTTCATTTAATAATGGAAGGAACATAGATAATTCCTCACTAACAGCAGTTCAATACCAGGACTTTAATAATAATCTGGAGCATAAACAAACAATTATTAATGCCTTTTGTGCTATCTTCACATAACCATAGATTATTTAGAAGTGTGGTGTTTGATTTCCAGATATATGGAGACCTTGACATACAACTAGTTATTAATAATTTCTAACTTAGTACCCTTTTGACAAGAAAATATGGTGTACTTATTTTTACCCTTAAAATACATTGAGACTTGTTTTATTGCCCACTGTGGTTTATGTTGGTAAATATTGCCTATGTATTTGAAAGACTTGTGTATCCTACAAGTTGTTCAGTGTGTTCTAAAATGTCAATTAGAAGTTGCTTGAAGCTGGTTTTTAAATCTTCAGTATTCTTGTGGATATTTGATATGTATATATTTTATCATATACTGAAAGATGCTATTAAAATCTCCATGACTGTCTATTTTTTCTATTTTCTCCTCTAGTTTTATCAATGTTTCCATCATTATATATTGAATCCCATTAAGCACACGCATATTCAGCCTTATCTTCTATATGAATGGATCCTTTATATCATGAAATGCCAATTTTATTTCTGATAATATTCTTTATCACAAAATCTTTCATTTCATTAATATTACACAGTCAAAGCCACTCATGCTGTACAATATCTTTTAATGTTGCTGTTTGTATTAGTTAGATTAGTGGCTCACAGAGATTAATTTGAGATCTTATTCCACGAGAAGGTGAAAAAATGCAAAAAACTGAGTTGATCATTTACCTCCACTTTGATTATTAATTCATCTATTCAACTGAAACACCAAAGAGCATATATTCTGTGCCAGGCTTTCTTCTGCATGCTTGGAACACAGCAATGAAAGGACAAACCAATATCCATGCCCCCACCAACCCTGAGCTTATATTCATTCACTTTTTATTCATAATTTATTCATAATTTATCCATTAGAATTCTGTTAAATTCTAGCATATCATTCATCTCTAGAATTTAAGGAAAATATATTCTGTTGATAATAAAATCATTGTATATCTACTTCTATTCAGAGTTTAAGTACCTGGATATTTACAAGTGATAGCATAAAATTAAACATTTGTACTTTGCAATTTGTGAAAATGAATGACTTTGGAAGCCCATTTACTGCTAAATATCTAAGTGCAGCTTTCTAAAAGAGTCAGAAGGAAATACTAGAAGAATGATTATAATGAAATTAAAACATAATTAATGGCTTTAGTAGTTATTTACACATGTCAGAAAACAGAATGCATTGGAAGATAAGCCTGTAGAAAATGTCAAAGTTGAAGCCCAGAAAGGAAAAAAAAGGGAAATAAAAGAAAGAGTAAATATCTTTTGGAACAAAGAAAAGAAATCTCTCTTGTGCTTTTTTAACATTAAAATACACATAAATTCCAGAAACTTTCAAATTGGAAACTCAGAGTGGATGGCTCTAGATAATATTTAAAGAGTTACTATTTTCTAAAACTAGTGAGCTAAATCTCACAGTCAAGTGTTTCTAGATATGCTAAGTAAAATAAAACCAAAGAAACAAGTCTTGGACATATTGTGTTAAAATTCTTAATCTAAAGAGAAAATATTAAAAAGAGAGGAGGGTAAAAAGGACATAATATATTCAGGGGAGCAGCCCACAGCAGCGTTTTGAAAGTGGGGAAGGCAGAAAAAAATTAAAGGTCATCTTTAAAGCACTGAAAGATGGAGAATTGCTTAATTATTATAATATCAGATAAAATAGAATTTAAGAAATTTTACAAGTATAAGGAACTATCCATACTGGGGGAAAAAAGGTGTGATTTCAACAGGGAAATACAGCAGTGCAAGAATCCCAAGCATGCTCTGCGCTGTCAGAACAGAGCCAGTCGCAGGACTTAGTCTCATGAGCTGTGAGATCATGGCTTGAGCTGAAATCAAGAGGTGGACACTTAACCACCCAGGTGCCACAGTCATGTAATCTGAAGACACCTCTCAGTAAACTGCTGTAGTGAACACTGATGTGCTAATAGATCCTGATGTGCTAATAGATCCTGATGTGCTAATAGATCCTGATGTGCTAATAGCACTGATGTGCTAACAGATCCTGATCTGTTTTCTGGGAAAAAACCCAGAAACAGGATTGCTGGATCATATCATAGTTCTATTTTTTTTTCTCTGTTGAAGAAACTCCATAATTCCATACTGTTTTCCACAGTGGCTGTACCATTTTACATTTCCCCTAATAGTGTACAAAAGTTCCAGTTTATCCACATCCTGACCAATACCTGTTGTTTTTGTTTTTTGATAATACCCATTCTAATAGGTGGGAGGTAATATTTCATCATGGGTTGGATTGCTATTTGCCTGGCAATTAGTAACATTGAGGATCATTTCAGATAGTTTTTGGCCATTTGTGGGTGTTCTTTGAAGAAATGTCTATTCCAGTCTTGAGCTCATTTTTTAAATTTGGATTATCAGGGTTTTCTGTCTGTTTTTGTTACTGAGTTTTAGGAGTTCCTTACGTATTTTGGAAATTAACACCTTACCCAATATGTATTTTGCACATATTTTCTTCCAACCCATAGGGTGCATTTTCACACTATCGTTGATTGTTTGCATGTAGAAGCTTTGTAGTTTGATGTAGTCCCATTTGTCTATTTTGTGTTTTTTTTGTGTTTTTTTTTTTGATCCTATCCATAAAATCATTGCTAAGACCAGTGTCATGGAACTTTCCCCCTATGTTTTCCTCTAGGAGTTGTACAGTTTCAGGTCTGAAATCTGCCTTGAATCCATTTTGAGTTGATTTTGGTGTACAGTATAAGATAGGGTTCCAATTTATTTCTTGTGCATGTGGCTATTTATTCAGTTGTTGCCATTTTCTCAACACCATTTTCAAAGAGATTCTCCTTTCACCATTGTGTGTTTCAGGCAACCATAACTGTTAGTTACTTCTAGGATCTCTATTCTGTTGGGTTTCTCTTTGTGCCAGCACCATACTGTTGTTGTTATTATTGTTTTGTAAAATATTTTGAAATCAGGAAATGTGATGCCTCTGGCTTTGTTCTTTGTAAAAATTGTCTTGGCTTTTTAGGGTCCTCTGTGGTTCCATATGAATTTTAGAATTTTGTTTTATTTGTCTGCAAAAAAAATGTCGTTGAGATACTAACAGAGATTGTAGTGATATTAGCACTGTAATGTTCACTGCAGTATAATTCACAATAGCCAAAATGTGAAAACCACCTAAATATTCATCAACAGATGTTGTATATACATGCAATGGAATATTCAACCTTGAAAAAGAAGAAATACCTGACATAAAGTGAAAACTTGGGTGAAGCTTGAAGACATTATGCTAGCTGAAATAAGCCATTCAAAGAGGGACAGATACTGCATGATTCCACTTACATGCAAGGTGTCTAAAATAGTCAGGGTCATAGAAAATAAGTAGAATCATGGTTGATGGGCTGGGAGGAGTAGAAAGTAGGGAATTGCTAATCAATGGAAATAGAATTTCAATTATCCAAGATGAGAAGTTCCAGAGATCTGCACAACAGTTTGTCTATTAATAATATTTTGTTATACACTTAAAACTGTAGGAAGGTACATCTCATGTTAAGTGTTCTTAGTACAAAAAAGTCATTGTAACTAAAATGGTAACTAGATCAATGCACAATCATAAATGAAAATAACTCCTTTCTCTCTGTAACTAAAGGAAAACAAGCAAACAAAAAATCAGTAAGAATAGATGAAGAAATTGGATTTATGACAAATAGGGTGTTCTACTAACACAACAAAGAATAAATGCTGTGTGTTAGTGCATCTAGAACATTGACTAAAATATTACAATACTGGGCAATGAAGAATACATTGTCTACCCATAGAGAAATTGAGGTATAATCAACAGGAAATTACTCCCTATGCTTGGGAAATAAGAAATACCATTCTATGTAATCTAAACTAAATTATAATGTAAAGGCAACATACTAAAATCCAAGGGATGGAATTACATATTTAATGTAAATTTCTAGCTCTATCTGTAGAGTATATAAGCATACAAATAGATTCTCTTCTAAGACTGCTCTAATAGGTTACTGTAATGAAACCGTTTGGACTTTTGGTAATCAAAGGAATTTTGGTTCACCTGTCAAAGCTATCCACAATTTTCTTAAGTTTATTGTATTTTAAATTATTTTCTTAAAATGTATCTCATTTTAAGATACATAACTGAGATCTTATTTTGATTTTGTTTGCATTGTTGAAAATATCTCCTTACTATCAAGTTTGACCTTATAAGAATAGGGTACCTTTTATTCAAGGCTACCAAATAAGTATATATCAGTAGAAAAGAGAAACTCATGTAAGGCAAAATGTATACATAGACTTTAATAAGTGAAATGCTCATTTTATTAACAAAACATTGAAATGCAGAAATTAAGTTGTACATCAGAAAAAACATACATTTAGTGAAGATAAGCTTTTGGTTAGCTATATTAAGACATCTTTTTTTTTTTGTTTTTTTTTTTTTACTGAGAACATTAGTTCTTGTGTTTTCTTAACAGAAAAAAACTTTTTTTTTACAAGAAAACAAATCTACACCTTTATTTACTTTTCAGTTAGTTTAAATCTTTGAGGGGTACAGCGTCACATGGATTCTGTGGGCAATGGCTTTAGCAGGAAGGGTGCTTTGGAATTTGGCAGAAATCCCACTACTATTTCCATGAGCATGAGTTACTTTTCCCCAGATTACTCTGGTTTTGTTCGGTTTGTCACCAGGAGTCACTGTGTTGTTCTTTGCTTTCTACACATACGCACATATCTTGCCTACATAAAATTCAGTTTCATCTCAAGCATAAGCACCTTCAATTTTCAGAGGAGCTGTGTGCTCCCTCTTGTTCCAGAGACCCTGCTTATAGCAAAAATGACTTTGGACCATTGCCTTCCAGACATATTTGTCGTTTTTAGAAGTCTTGTTCCTGGCAGGCCTCCACAAGTTCCAAGATGGCAGAAAGAGAAATGCCAACAAAGTTTTAATAATTTTCCTTTTCTTCAATAAGTCAAAGTTGTTAGGAAATAAAAAAGACTTTACTGAAATATGAATTGGGAGATCTGTATCCTATATAGGCCATGCTATTAACTAACATTAAAACTTTTTTCAGAATTGTCTTAAATTTGCTGTTTAGAATCCCTCTAAATTAAGATTTCATGAGCCTTGATTTTTGACACAATGGTATCAAAGTCAACTGATTCAAAGTGAGGGACTTTGCCATCTTCTAACTTAACTCACCCAGTTGGTAAGACAAGTGTGGCATCATATTAGGGTTGTAAAATTACTCCAAAGCTTTTAGTACTACCTAAAAGTTCCTAAGAACAGAAAAGCATTCATTAGAAATCTACTCTTTAAACACACACACACACACACACACACACAATCTTACATTCGTGAGTTTATGAAGCAATATTTGATAAACAACTTTGCCACCTAAAATAGGGCTTTTTAGCCACAATGTCCTTTTATTTTCCATATCTTTAAAAAAAACCATAATGTAAAAATGTCAGAGAATAGCTCTGTGCTATCTTACAACATTCTTCTTTGATATACAGAGAAAACTTTGGTTGGATAATAAAAAATAAAATTTATCCATGAAGATAAATGTAAAAATAAAATTATCTACCTCTGGCATGCTGAACTAAATGAACTGTAATTCATTGGACTTTAGAGATAGGGCAATAAAAATGCATTAATTCAAAAGTGGAAATGAAAAATTTATCTTGCCACCCTCCTTATCAAAATCAGGAAACTTACTTTAATCATTCCTGAAAAAAAAAATGGCAGCAAGGAAATTAATCCAAATAAAATAGTGAGAGAACTTCTACCCTATGTACTTATTAAGCATCAGAAAATAAGTTAGAGAACATATGATTTTAACCTAAGTATTGAATCAAATATTCTATCACCATGGGTGTAGCCAAATGGCAAAAGTGACTATTTTCAGTGAATGCCTTATTTCAGAATAGACATAAAGTTTTAGAATCCATGTATAGTTCCAAAAACATTACTTAAATTCATTTCTAAGATGAATGTAATTTCTGAAAATCCTACTTTGTTGAATGAAAAATACTGATAAGTAGAAAGATAAATTGTATTCTGATATTTTCTGTACATACTCATTACCCTATACAATTTATAGCTATCACCAAAATAAGAATAGCTATAATGACTATTAATATGGCTTTGAGGGAAAAGTATTTCTTCTCTGTATAATACTGTCAAAAATCTCAGAACTTGCCTAACAAAAAGCAAGTCCTCATACCTTCTTAAACATTTATCAAAATAGAAAAGTGTTAATATTACATTAAAATGTTGAGTTGAAGTTTGAATATTTTAAAAATCAGCTTTTTTGTGGTAGAATTTATATATAGAAAAATTTACCAATGTAAGTTGAATATTTCATTGATATATATTTCATTAATATGAAATGTATATACACATACACACAGATGTGTGAGACAGAAAAAGACTATAGCTATCGTAATAATCAAGAGAACTCCAAGTTATCTGCTTGCTTCTCTTTAGTCCATCCTTTCCTCCTATCTCATGCCTCAGAAAATGACTGATTTTGATTTTTGTCATGAATCATTTAATACCCAATACTTTCACAGTCATTTTGAAAAGATGCTAAATTGCTATGTATTGTACAAGAGTCATTATGATACTTTTCTGTTCCTAGCAAACACCAGCTAGGCAAAAGCAACTGTCTTAAATGTTAAAAATAAGAGTGTCTCCACTTAAGAAGAAGGCAGTGCAATGTCCTAGTTAAGAGGACAGGTTCTCGAACACGTCTGGGTTCAGGGTTCACTCCTTTTACTTAAGAGCTGAATATTTGGTCAATAACTCAGTCTCACTGTGCCTACATGGATAAACTAGAAAAGTAATAGTACCCACTTCATAGGGTAATGATTATATAACTTAATGTATGCTATATACAACAAGTTTAACACAGCCTTTTTTACATGCATTGTTCACCATTAGCAGTTATTAATTAGATATAGACTTGGTTCTAAAAATGTGTATAGTTTGTGCAAATTGAGTCTACTTTAAAGAGTCTAATATTAGAGAATTCAGATATTAAAGCAAAATAAAAATATATAAAACAAGTACTTTTGTCTATTTCTTTAAATTGCTTTCCATTCTATTAGGTTGTATTTTAACTAAAAGAAAATGTGTATCCAGAGAATTGAAGAATTTAATCTTGCTGGATTCAAATGGAACCACTTTCTACTGGTTGAACTCAGTGATACTTTTCTGGCTTGCTTCTGGACAATTCTTAGTCCTGCTATCTGACATATTCTTAGCCTGGAAATCTGACCTCCCCCCACCCCATTAGTCTTCCAATAAGTTAGATTTTCTTATATTCACAATGGAGATACTAAAGCTGTAGTCTAGTCATCTCCTGAAGATATTCAGAGGCTTTTTTGAAGGAACACATATCTGTTTGTACTGCACATTCCTTGTAAAGAAGTAATGTTGTTCTTCATATTCATAAATATGTAACCAAATCAGAAATATAGATGGCACATAAGTCTTAATCCTTTTATCTAAAGCTTATGCTCACAGGACTCCTTTTCTTTAGGAATTTGCTTTATGTCCTATAAAGTTTTTAATATCAATGTTTCAAAAGCCTCCTTTAATCAGATTTTCTATGGCCTTTATCCTTACTAAAATGTTGACTGTCTTAAATTGTTCCAGAGTCTAGCTTTGTCACTCAGACCTTAGACTATGAAATAGGTTTAATTATAGTTAAAGAATCCATAATCTGCTAAGCTTTGTTAAATTCTTTGCTTTGGCATTACAAATGGAAAGTCGATTTATGATAATAAGCTAAACAGATTATAGATTCTTCTAATATTTTTCACTTTTGACTCTTATTTGGGCTCTGGAAATTATTTTAGTTATGAATACTTTTTAGAGAAGTAACTTTATTAATACATATTACATTGTAATTATTAAAAAAATTAATACCAGCTTTGATCTTTGTATCATCTGAGATAATAATAGAAGCATAAGTCTCTTATCTTCTTGATTGTTAAAGATATTACAAAGCATAACTAAAAATAACTCCATACAGTCAAGTTTGACCTTTTAAGATTCAAAAAGGTTTTAGGCCATTTTTTTTTCCTGTTTGTAGAAGTAATGGTTCTTTAAAGAAATGGAAGGATATTAAGATTTAATTTGTAATAGATCTCAGCATAAACTTTCCTGTGTTTAAATTTATTTTTTAAATGTTTGAAAGAAAGCACAAAATGGGGAGGGGCAGGGAGAGGGAGAGAGAGAATATCAAGCAGGCTCTGTACTGTGAACATAGAGCCTGACTCAGGGCTGGAACACATGAACCATGAGATCCTGACCTGAGCTGATATCAAGAGTCAAATGCTTAATTGACTGAGTCAACCAGGTGCCTCTAAGCTTTTCTGTGTTTATATTTAGATTTCATCTTTTTGTCTTTTCCAATTGAGTCAATTTTTGATTTCTGTATAATTGTTATATATTCATTCTCCAAGGTCAAGTAACTGTTACATATTCTAGTAGATAAATAAACTAAATTACCCTAAAAAGAACATATACTTAAAATGAAACAAAATGTTTATGTATTTCTAAAAAGCTAATCACATAAGCATAAATCAGACTTCACATAAGAGATGACATTCAATATATCAAGTGAACATAAACCTTCAGTTAGCTGACTAGGCATATCAATTTTTCTGGTAATGTTGATGCTTCTTTAACCTTAATAAAGAATTAATAGTATTTCACTTTGTCCTTCCTAGATGAGCAATCGATCAACCTCACAGATGTTTCTAATTCATCAGGAAAGCAATGAACTCTCACTCTGAGTAAGTCCATGGTCTGTAAAGGACATAAGGCCAATGTGGTATTTGAAAGCAATGAAGAAAAGTTACACTTTGAATAATTTATCCAAGACACAGTTTGTGAAAAACTGTATCTTTTCAAATTTTGCCAAAACAGAATATAGAGCCAGAAAAGATCTTGTTTAGTTTAGCTTTTTTTCCTGGCAAATCTATAGAAATAAAAAATGTGTTTTAGTATATGTCTATTACTAGACTATGAAAAAGGTGCTGGATAGATTTTTATCAGATGTGGAAGAATATTTGAAATGATTTGACTTGAATGCACATCTTTCTTAACTGATAAGTAAAAGTCTTTGGTGGTTGAATTCCTGTTCTCTTGTCAAACATTCATGGACTTTATACAAAACACAGTCTTGGGAAACTACGTGGATTTGAATCACAGTACCACCACTATAAGACGCTAGGAAAAACTTTTAATTATAATGAGCCCCAAGTTCATTTGTCAAATCAGGACAGTAAGTTCTGTGCCTCACATGGTTGTTACATGATTAATGATACCATGCACTTGAAGTGGCCAGCAGAGTATATGGCACATAGAAAGTGTCTAATTCACATTAGTTAGCTATTATCAGTGTCATTATTATTTGTAGGCAATTATTATACATGTTAGTGCTCCTTGACTATAAGAAAATATGAAATTAAGCTTCTGGATACTAGTGTGGATAGAAGTTATTTAATACTCCCTACCCCCAACCCCCACAACCAGGTCAGCTTGTATTACTAGTTCATCCATCAAATGTACTCTTACAAATAGCAATCATCCACTGTTCCCCATCAATCAACAAATCCTTATTACTAGGCATCATCTATTTAGGGTCTACTATATACTATATGAAGGGCCACTGGGAGATACTTTAGGAGTATATGGCAGGGATGGTCTATGGTCTTTCTTAGATTTTTGGCTGAATTAGAGCAGACTAATTCACAGGAGTCATTCATGAATAATAAAATGAACTGTAAAATTAAAGGCTACATATCAAGGCAAAAAGTGTTGACCCTGTAATATATTTATAAAGAGTCTTCAAGATTCAAGTAACAATATATAACTCAAATTAGATGAAATAGAAACATGAACTTACTGGCTTGTATAAATGAAAGACTTCGGGCAGATATTGGGTACCACAGGATCCAGGAAATTAAATAATTGCATCAATCCTCAGTTTGTCTCTACTTCTCTATTACATTTTGGTCTGTGTTGGGTTCATTTTCATAGGGCTCTCCCTGTAAACTGGTGAAATTGGTGTTGGCATCTCCTGACTCACAGAACCGAAATATGCCAAAGTCCAAGAATATATCATGAAGTCTATTCTCTCTGGTATCCATTTTTCAGCCAGCTTTGCTGAAATTATGTTGGATACTTCCAAGCTATTTCCACTAGGTGGCCTCTGACAGTCCAAAGTTATATCCTCACTCTCCAAGGACAGGAAGGAGTTAGAGATTCTTTTAATCATCTCAACAAAATCCCATGAGTGCATCACCTACATCACTAGTTCTGGTTTGTCTACTTACCCATTTCTGAACAAATCCCTCTTTGTGTATGACAGAGGGCAGAGGGAGAGGGTTGCCATGCTTTAAATGGCTGAAGGCTGAGCCATACAATTACTCCTAAAGCCTGATGTGAATTTAATACCACCAGAACCAAATTAAATGGATTTTAATATGGAAGGGTTTGTTCTCCAATGAGAACAATTAAGATGTTATTGAAAAGATTTTATGGATGCCTGGAACATTCCAAAATAGATGGCCATTAAATTGCTTAAGGCAGGTTGGATTCCTAATCACCAGTTCTTACTCTAGAAAACCCCAGCACTGCTTCCAAAATTCCTGTGCAATCTTCAGCAACAACTACTTAATTGGTAAGCTCTAAGTTGGTTTTCACTGTTTTCAAATACTTTAAACACTTAATTTACATATCTATATTGTGAGGTAAATATTATCTCCTATTCAGATGCACAAACTGAAGCCTATCTGGGATTTGTGCAAGTCCCCAGGGCAAGTTAGGTAAAAAGCAAGTATATAAAAACATATCTGGTTTAGAATATATAAATTGGAATGTATGAATAGAATTACCTTGTTATTTTAGGAGCATCACCTTGCATTCTCTTAAGTCAAGAGACACAAATTTCACTGCCTATAAGAGAAAGGCAGGCAATATAAATTGATGGAGTAAGCAGGGTAGAGATGAACAAAGTCACAAATATGCATATCTTCTGGAGATGGGCAACTCCTACATAGTGACAGATAATAGTTGCCATATAAACATGTAGAATAAATATCTTTAGTCTTTGGATCTTTCAAAGATTAAAGAGAGGGTAAATATTTGAATGCTGTATGCAATTTCCTGTAAGTCCTAGCATCTTGGAGGCTACATAAAATATTTCTCATGCTATACATGTATGGTGTTTTAAACAGTTCAATACCCTTACTCTCACTCAATGTCACTACTGCAGAATTAACTGTGTTTACTTCTTTCTCAACCTGCTGTTCCTAGAATGAATCACTTCATGGGAACACTGTGCTCTTCCTCAGATAAATGAGCTGCATACTCTATCTTGCTCTACATTTCTCTGAGCACTCTTCTTCCTTTGTGGCATTATTATTAAACCTCCATAAATTGTGAAAGAAGATGGAGGAAGAGGCAAATTGTATAGAAAAAAGTTGGAGGCAAATGAGATAGTCTGTCCAGCTAACTAAGGGATGAAAGGAGAGCAGTAATTTAAGAAATATTTCAGAGATAGAATTGAAAAGGATTTCCTTTATTTGGATGGCTGAGAGAAGGGAAGAGTTAAGATTCTCCTGATTGTTATTAAAGAAGAAATTGAGATCAAGAGGGCTTGTTCAAATCCACAAGTGATAGCAGAGATAGACGTAAAAACCATCCAGATGTGACTTCCAGCTGTCAGTTGCTTATCTCTTGAAAAGTTTCAATAGGTTCTCCCGCTTCCTGTGTCTTTCTCAGCCTGTGTGTGTGTGTGTGTGTGTGTGTGTGTGTGTGTGTGTGTGAGAGAGAGAGAGAGAGAGAGAGAGAGAGTGACCCAGTGAGATGACAACATGTCACAGATAAGCTCCTTGTTTTTGTGCATGATCATAAGAAAATATGAAACTGGGGAATAGGGTGTTGGGCATGAAACAATAAGTAATACAATAAAAACAAAATACTCATTGGAATTTCAGTAATCAAATTCCTTGCTATTCAGACTTTAAAACATTTCCTTTAAGGAAAGATCTGAATGAGTACCTATTTCTCTTTCCCTATAACCACCTTAAAAAATAGCATGCCTGTGATATTGTATCAAAAATGTATCATTTCTTTCACTTGAACAAATAAGTTTCTGCCTATCACTTTGTTCTAATTCCCCTAAATTTGCCCTCATTTATCACTTTGTCCAGGCATATTAGCTTCTTTCTCCCCCCTGTTCCTTGAACATGCCAAGATCTTTTCCATGTGTTCTTCCTTATGCCTGGAACATTTTTGCCCCAGATTTTCACATGCCTGCCTGTTATTCTCTTTTTAGAAACCGTTTAAATGTCCATTACTACTCAATCTGAAGTTACACCCTCAGTTAACTATTGTCTCATACCACCATCCTAAAACATATTTGTTTAGTGCTTTTTTTCATTATTTGCTTCTTCCACTAGAATGCAAGCTCCATTTGAAGAGTCCTTATTTGTCAATATCACCATTGCATCCCCAGATCTGGAAGAGTAATTGACACATTGGAGGTTTCTAGGTCTCTGAGAGGCCATGTCTTTTCCACATGTGTTCCAGAAAATGAAAAGAAACAGAGATGGGCAGACAGAACAAGAGGGCCAGATGGAGGTCAAAGCATTATCTACATTATTAGCTGTAATGTATTGACATTACTCAACAAATAGCAGACTCTCCCTTTCTATCTCAGGCAATTCCCGTCTAGGACAGCTTGATGCAAAAGAATATGCCCCTGGAACATCAGATAAGATTCCTGGTTTACAAGGGAAAAAGAAGCTACATTGAACCTGATCAGTTTATTCTTCTCAGTTATTCTAATCCTCTAAGGTCACTTTTCCCTCCCAGAGAATCAGTATGTGAAGAGGCAGGGAGAAGCCAATATTTACATTAACTGATGTCCTTTGACACAGAAATACCTAAAGTGAGAGACAGGCATGTCTTCCTAAATACTAACGAATTAATATTCTTGGAATGAATTATGTTCTTTAGCTCTAACTATAGGTGTGAAAAGGAGATGCTGTGGGTTTGAAAGGGATTTTCCCAAATTTATTAAAGCAGGTGTCCTATTTTCTACTAGAGTATTTTCATACAACATTGTAAAAAAGTATTTCTAAGTTTGGAGCTTCTTGGTGGCATGTGAAGGCCACAGGAACTAATGATGAAGGGTAAACACAAGAAGACAAATAAGTCCTGAAATTTCAGCAGAGGAAATGAGACCAGTGTTTATATTCTGAGCACCCAACAGCTTGGGCCCTAAGAACTGGTTTCCTCTGCTCATCGGCTGCTCATTTTCAGTGAGTCTCCACTACTAAAAGAAGACAAACCATCGGCGGAAACTAATCTGTCCTCATTCAATTAAACTGCGAAGCAATTACTTTTTTCCCCTAAGAGAGTGCAATTAGTCCCCTTTGAAAATTTATTCCAGCTCCAGGAGAAAAACAGAACCTCTGAAAATGTATGTCAAAAGCAAAAATATGAAGAAAGGCTCCTCACCCTTCTTCTCTGTCTACAGCTTGAGTTTTCCCTCTTTGGGGCCCAGCCTCTGTTTGTTTGATCTTTGGTGCCTCTCTTACCTGATTTTCTTCATGGCCTTTCCTAGTTAGGGACCTTTTCTCCTAGTACAAAGAGGCACAGGGATAGGATCTGAGAATGCATAGAAGCAGCATGATATACCAGTAGATCAGTTGGATTTGGAGATGGAGCTGTTTTCTGCTCTGTGACTCTGGGCAACCTAGCTTCCCTCTCTGGGCTTTAGTTCCCTTATTTTTAATTCGAGGCATTCATATTCACATGGGTGTAAAATAGAACACTTTTTAAAATTCTTTTCCAGTAAACTCTTAAAATCAATAAAAATTTGTAGTTGTTCTAGTTGAAGTATCAAGGGGTACAGGAGTACATAGGAAGAGTAAAAGTCAAGGATCTTCCTTCTTAGTAAACTCAGGATCCCTCTTAGGCCCTTAGGAATGTGTGGAAGAGACCACTGAACTAGACAATCTGACGTTCCCTCCACCTATAATAACTCTGAATCCTCCTAGTCTAGGAGCATGGTTTATAGATAACTTGATAGACCTAAGTTTGTATCATAAAAGGATCTTCTTGACCCTTGGAAATTTAATCTATAAAGAGAGTTTACTCTTTTGCAAAATAGAGGAAAATTGATTTTTAAAGAAATGTTATCATACTTTTCTGAAACATTCTTAACTTTACAAAGTCTTAGCATTCTTTCTGAAAAAGTAGATACAAATCTTTCGATCACTGTAACTAATCCACACTGTTCTGGAACATAGACATAATTACCGTTCATCTTGTCACTGAACTTCAGAGTGTTACCATCCCCCCCCACACACTGGCTGCAAATAATACTGAAATGAATACCCATGCATATGTCTCCTTCCATGCATTCAAAAGAATATATGGATTATGAATCTAAACTGGAATCAGATATTTAATATTTTCCATTCTGGTAGATAACATCTAATAATTGCCCAAAGGTTGTGGGGTTTTTTGTTGTTGTTTTTGTTTTTGCCAATTTATGATCCCAGTAATCTTGAACTTGATTACCCTTTTTTCTATAACTCTATCAATATTTGGATGCATCCTATCCTTAAATTTAATAATTTTAGTAATTTTTTGCATTAATTTTCACTATTGCTGAGCTAATACAGAACCTGAAACATTAGGTACTTAACACATATTTATTAAGCTGGACAGATTTGTTATTTTTTCACTAGACATGAGAATAACAAAGTATTGTATAATTAGTATTTTTTCTTGACATGTTAAGAATTAATGTTAAGAACTTTTGATTACAGGTAAATTAGGTGTAATGCTAATAAAAGGGGAGTTCGGGAAGCCAGGTCTAATATGAGAAATAATTACATATGGAAAAGAACAATTACTTTGAGCCTGGGCACACTGAGTTTGAATCTGAGTTCTCCCCCCGCCACCATTATGTATGTTACTATGGGAATTTTACTCTACACACTATGCATCCATTTGTAATTTGTAGAGTAGAGGTTGCACAGCCAATTTCTCAGGACTATGAAAAATGATCCACATATAATGTAAGATGGCCAATTTGGTCCACAGTAGCTATCAGACATTACTGGTTAGGTCCATGTAAAATGCCAGTCTGGTGACCTACCCTACAAGCTTTATATGTTTTCCAAGACTCCATGAGCTAGATACCAATATAATTTTCATTTGGCAGAAATAGGACTCAAATTCAGGTTTTTTTTTGAACTTCTGGAATATACAAATCAAGGAGGATACATTATTTTTAAGAGAGAAATATTTCTATTTTCAGCTCACCACTTAACCCAGCAGTAGTGGAGAAGACCAGATCTATGACAATTGCTTAATAACTTTTATGGGAAACTTGGGCTCTGATTGCAGGATGAATTGAGGTCTGGAGTTTAAACAAGGACACTTAAAACTTCAGCATTTGTTTATCCATCATCTAGAAGAAAGACCCAAAAAGACTTGTGCGTTCGAGGATGGGGCAAAACAATTAGAGAAGGGTTTGTTTAATTATTTTTACTTCCACAAATAAGACGCCAGCCATCTGGCATTTGGCAAGGAAAGAATTCATTCACTTGACTCTTGGGAAATGCTAGGGGCTTGAAAGAATATGTCAAAAGACGAAGACGATATTAGGCATAAATACAATACTTGCTAACTCAGTTTGCTCACCCTTGCTCCTGCCAGCATTAGACATCATGTGTCTCACTACCCAAAATGCTGCAGTCACTTTCTAAATGGTCTTCCTCATGGCATTGGCCTTTTCCCCCAAAGAGTTTTATTTTATTTTTTGTCTGTTTGTCTTTCCCAAAGAATTTTAAAGCAAAACGAAAGAGAAAATTTTCCAAGACAGCCAAACATGACTGTAGTGCCGTGACCAACATTTCTTCATGTTTTCTAAATCACATTTACCTGCAGAGGCTCTAAGTCTCGGTGTACTTTTCTCTGGGCATGTAGCATGTCCATGACCATGGTGACTGCCTACCCCTTGCTGTGACTTTGTGGAAACTACCTGTGTCTTCTTGGAGAAGACAACAGGTATAAATAGCCCTGAGAAATTAATTGTCTGAGAGGACAAAGCTGTTCACCCATAGGTCTAGCTATAAATAAAAATTGCTCACTAAAAAGCAACGGAAGTCCTTGGGGTCAGAATAGGGATTTCCAGATTGATGTCTAACATCTGAAAAGGAAGGAATATGTGTGATGGTGGAGGAGGAGCAATAAGATGGGATGAAATTATAAAATCCCATGCCATTAAGTGAAATTAATTCCAATTCAGTTTGAATATTGGGATTCAGAAGTAGTAACAATAGGAAATATTAGTCCTCTATAATGTTAAGACTAATGAACATGCGTCTGTGTCCATATGCTTTATTGATGTTTTAACTTAATGTCAGAGGTGGGTCAAACTTAACATGTCCAAAAGGTAACCTACCACCATTCACTTTAAACCTGTTCTCCCTCATGGGTTTCTCATTTCAGTAAATGGCACCATCATCCACTGAATGGCCCAAAGCAACTGATGTCCCACATCCAATTAATCACTACTACATCTCCTTAATTCTCTTAATATGTCCCCTTCTTTACAACCCCAATATACCTGGCCAGTAAGGTCTAACAATCTGTCACTTGGACTCTTAATGTAAGACTCCAACTCGGCTTCCTCCTTCCACTCTTATTACCCAAACTAGCTCCTACTAAATTTTTTAAAAATGCTAATCTGACTGTCCGTGGTATGCTCTCTGGGGAAAACACAAAGCTCCTATTTGTTATGTTTGCCAACTTCTTTGATGCAAATACTCCACTATGACCAATTTCAAGTTGCCAATATGATATCACTGAACACAGAGTTGGGGAAAAAGAATTAAAATCATCTTGGGAGTTTTCTCTCCCATTTGCAGAGATATTCTTCTCTTCCACTTATCCTTATTTTTTTAGGCAAAAATAAAATTTACACATGTGCTAGCAGATCATGTCCTAATACAGAGAAAGCATGATGAAAGCATGTTTTACTATAGGCCATGCTCTAGGGCATGTTTTCCACAATCTCCATGCTCTTGACATTTGGGGCCATAAATAATTTTTTGTTGTAAGAAGGCTCTCTGTGAAATGTAGGGTAGTCAGCAGGATTGTGGGAATCTACTCATTAGATGCCAATAGCACATCCTCTGCAACCCCATCTTTTCCTCCCCACCAACATGTGACAACCAAAAATGTCTCCAGACATGGTCAGATGTCTCCAGAAGGAAGGGATAAAGTTCTTCATTGAGAGTCACTAATATGTGAAACAATTTTAGGTAATTACTATAGCCCCACATATGTGTACAAGCTGAAGGTTTCAACTCTTAAACTATCATTTGTCTTCTAGGTATTTAAAGTTCTATTTGTTTTTCTTAACTTTTTTTAAGTGGAAGTGAGGGGGTGGTGGTGTTTCTTTGTTCCATTGTTGTGTTTCGTGTGTTGCTCTATAGGCAAAAGGAGGGACCTTATTGGCAAGGAATAATCTGGATATGGCTTGGAAAACTGCATATCCTTTCTGCTGAACCTATTAACATTGGCTAGCAGGTCTTACATGGATTATAACCTCCATATGGATGTTAGATGGCACTCATGTGTCTGTGGATATGGCACAGCTCCCCCATTGGCTCCTGGGCAATCAGTCATTGACAGCATGCTACTGGACAGTCTGTTCTTTTTGTTCGGGACCCCACAGAACTCTCTAACCTTACTATGATTCTTAGGCCTTAGGAATAAGGACAGTTTGTCTATTTTCTTGCAAATATATATATATATTTTTTATGATATGAGCTTTCTCTTTTTTAGGGCTTAGCCCTCTGAATTCTAAATTAGCAAACTTATACAAACTAAAACTTTTTGCTTTCAAGGTTAAATCCTCTCCAAAGTTTCAAGAATTTTTTTAAACTTTTTTTTCTATGCATTTGATGCATCACTCTGATCTATTTTAATGTGAATAACTACATAAAAAGCAGAGTGAGGGGGTGGACTGGAGGGGGACAGCAGAGAGGAAAGGATATCTCCAACAATTACAGTATCAAAATATTATCCCACTACAAATTTAGATTATTTCCATGTATAATGAAAAGTGTAATATTCAAGTGTTCTAGGTCTATGAAGCCATGGCTATATGGTTATGAAGCCATGACCCATATGATTTAGCCTCTAAGGACTGTTTACTATTTTACAGAATGATTTACAAACAAATATTGAAGAGGGATTCTCTTCTTTCTTCACATGTTGTGAAGAAAATGGTCTGATTAATGGCCTGATTAATAAATGCCTAGAGCAAGTTTTCTAATATATCCTTTTAACGTCCAAGCATTGAGATACATACTTCCTTCTGAACTTGGTCCTTCTTCCATCCTCCTCTTCTCTAGATTGTTTAAGACCAAAATCACTTAACCCAAAAAAGCATGTAACCAAAATCACTTAACCCAAAAAGGGACAACACTTTCTTACACTTTGAGGAAGAAAAAAAGAGAAAGCTTTGCTGAAGTTGTAGTTGCTTTTAGGTACAGGCTGAAGGGAAAGGCTCAGAACACAAAAGTCCTAGCAATCTGTGAAAGTGCTGTGAGAGCACAGAGAAAGGAAGATTTACATCTGTCCATGAGTGAGGGCTGGGCTGAGGGTGGAGGGGGCAGGAAAGTATTTATGGAGAAAGTGACATTAAATGGAGTTTTGAAAAATTAATAGTTTGCCAGGAAAGAAGATGCGCCTCAAAGGTGTGATTTTTTCCTTATCTCTTCTAATGTATACTTTCCCCCCCATGAATCTGTTACTTCATACAATTTGTGGTTGTGTGTGATATCCGTACATAATCTCTTCAATCATATGATAGATTTCTTAAGGTAAAACTATGTATTACACTTATTATTCCTAACATCTTTTTGGTGAATTATAGATACTTAGTAAAGGCTTTGACTATTGGTGAAAAGGTGATAAAAATTATATCATCCCTCTGTTTTCCTTCCCCTCCAAGAACCTAATTATTTTATGCTAAATATGGATTACACATGGCTACATGGAGGACTTCAAAATCTTCAGCCTTTTCTTCTTCAGAAGGAAAGTGTGGTAACTGTAACTCACAGGATGCTTCTTAAGTGGAGCTTGGAATAGAAGTCTGGAGGAGGGAAATTCCACAAATGAACACAGATGTATTATTTGCAGATTAGCTAACATATGGCATGTTTAATTGCAGTTCTAAAACAACAGCAAGACTAAAACTGATGGTTCATTTTTAAAGCTTCAAGTTATAGTACCTTTTAAACATCATTTAAATGTCAGTGTTTTATCCAAATTACCTAAAGCATTTCTCATAGTTTAAAAGATTGAATTGGAAATTCCAAAAATGATTGAAGATTTAAGGAGAAAAAAGTCTTTAAAAATAGGCTGACTTTTCATTCATATGGTAAATCATAATTTCTTTTTCCTCTTTCTCTTCCTTCACTTTGAGAAAAACCACAAGATTTGGAATAAAAGCACATTAAGACATAATAATTGTACTCTTCCTTTCCATTTATCTTGAACAATGAAAAGCACAAAAGATACAGTCACGTTGATAATAAGAAACTTCTTCTGAATGATTATTTTATGTTTATTTTGTTTATGATTAAGTGATACATAATGTTCTTAGTTTGCCTTTTTCTTCAAAAATCATTTTGGAGTAAAAGTTGCAAATCAAAATAGTGCAAAACCAGAAACAAGTGAAAATTTTGCATTTTATCTGTAAAATTTAAAAAAAATCTCACAAATTTGTACTATTATTTTATGGTATCTATAAGCTTCCTAAAATTGTTGTGTGACCAGAGATTGATAATACTTGATTTTTAATATAACCTATATAACTTGATTTATTTTTAAGTTTTATTGTGATATATTTTAACTAGATAAAATACATCAAACATGAATATGTAATTTCATAATTCGTGTTTAATTGAAAAGTTTAAATGCACGAAACCACTATCAAGAAATATAATATTGGAATAATATTTCTTGGAAGATTCCAGTGCCTTCCCTTAGTCAAATCATCCTTCTATCCCTAGAGGTAATCATTCCCCTGACTTCTATAAACACATATTATCAGGACTTTATTAGTTTGCTACTTAAAATGCAGTATATTTTGTGGTTGCTTTTTTTTCAAATTGCTTTTCTGAATCTATTAACATCAGGTAATTTTCTAGTCTAATCTCTTAGATGTAATGTAATTGGATGGATTACATTAATTTCCTAAAGTTAATGACCTCCTTCCTTTCAGGGATGCCCATAACTTCCTTATTATTCATTTTAAGTTCTTGGTTTTCATTTGCTATTATTTTGCAAGAATATTATGACATTAATGAAAAGGATTGGAGGGTGTCTGGGTGGCTGAGTTGGTTAAGTGTCTGACTGTTGATTTTGGCTGAGGTCATGATCTCACAGATCATGAGATCAAGCCCCGTGCCAGGCTCCATGTTGACAGCATAGAACCTGCTTGGGATTTTGGGATTCTCTCTCTCCCTCTCTCTCTGTTCCTCCCCCACTCATGCAGGCACACACACACACTCTCTCTCTCTCTCTCAAAAATAAGTAAACTTTAGGGGTGCCTGGGTGGCTCAATCGGTTGAGTGTTTGGCTTTGGCTCAGGTCATGATCTGAGATGATGTGAGATCGAGCCCTGCGTTGGGCTTAGAGCCGGGAGCCTGCTTCAGAGTCTGTATCCCCCTCTCTCTCCGCCCCACCCCTGCTTGTGCTCTGTCTCTCTGTCTTTCAAAAATGAATAAATATTAAAAAAATTAAAAATAAATAAACTTTAAAATAATGGAAGAAACAATACATATATGTATATGTGTGTATATATATATGCGCACACACACATACACACACATACATATATATATATGTATATATATATATATATATATATATATACACACACATGCATACATACAAACAGAACTATAGGTGGTCAAATGCTGTCTAAATTATTTCTATGTAAAAATAATTTTTATCATTTTTCTATAGAAAATAATTTAAAAAGTCATGTTCTACCCTTCATCACCTTACTTTAAAAAATGTTTATTAAACATATTTGGGAATAAGTGTGGCCGTGCATATTACTCCATTTACTACTTCAAAACATCTGTAATTTTTACTCAGATTTGCCCTTGTGATTAAGTAGAATGTTTTAAAATATATTCTGTAGCCTACTATCCTTTATTCCAGAAAATATTAAGAGCATCATTTGGTGTAAAGTTAATAGATATATGAAATACACTGCTCCAAATGTGAACTTTTGATTTTGCAGCCATTTTATTCTCAAAAGGACGTGATGAACTGTTATGCAGTTCATTGTTACTGTATTGACTTGTGTACATACACCTACCAGATGGTACCTTGTTCCTAGCATTTTCTCAAGAGGGAGGAAAATTCACTTAAGCTGTCATTATTTCATCTCCAAAAAAAGCTTCTAATTTTAGTAGTCTGCTATCGGGATGGGTCTAAGTTAATGCAAGGTGACTAGAACTTGACATTAATGCCTCAAGGTGCAGTGGGCTAGAAGAAGTGTCCACAAGAGCTTGAAACGCTAGAAGAATTTGTATAAAAATTATTTCAGATATTTTACTTTGTCTAAAGCTAAACATAATTGTACATGCTAATTTGTAAGTGTAATTGTCTCCATTTCTGGGTGTCATTTCTTATTTCTGAAAGTCATCTTCTGACACTGAAGCATCAAACACTGATTGTGTTTGTTTGTTTGCTTGCTTTTACTAGCATCTTTGATTTGTATGTATGGTCCAAATTTTAAAGAGTAATAAGTGCTCACTGCAAAAAGCTCAAGAAACAGAAAAAAAACACAGAAATTTAATTTTTCAAAAATCACTTCTAATTCACCATTCATAGAGAATAATTTTTAGCATTTTGATGTTTTCATTTTCAGATGTATGAGTAAACAAGTTATATATATAGTGTATGTACTCATTAAACTGTTGATAGACGTTTGTGCTAATTTTTTTGTTAGTTTATTTAGAGAGCGAGAGAGAGAGAGAGTGTGAGTCGGGGAGGGGCAGACAGAGAGAGAGAGAGAGAGAGAGAGAGAGAGAATCCCAGGCAGGCTCCACTGTCAGTTTGGAGCCCAATGTGGGGCTCAAACCCAGAACTATGAGATAATGACCTGAACTGAAACCAAGAGTTGGATGCTTAATTGACTGAGACAACCAGGCTCCCTATTTGAGCTATTTTTAAAAAATACAGTTGGCACACAATGTTATGTTAGTTTCAGGTGTACAATCTAATGATTCAGCTTCTCCATACTTGATGCTATGCTCACCACAAGTACCACCTGTTACCATACAACATATTCTAATATTATTGACTGTGTTCCCTATGCTGCACCTTTTATTCTTATGACTTATTCATTCCATGATTGAAAGCCTATACTTCCCACTCCCATTCACCCATTTTGCCCATCTACCTCTCTTTGGGCACTCATCAGTTCTCTGAATTTATAAGTCTGATTCTACTTCTTTTGTTTGTTTGTTTGTTCATTCGTGTTGTTTGATTCCACATATGAGTAGAATCATATAGCCATTTGTCTTCCTCAGTCTGACTTATTTCACTTAGTAGAATACCCACTAGGTACATCCATGTTGTCACAAATGGTGCAAACTCATCTTTTTTATGGCTGTATGATACTCCATTGTGTTATATACATGGCATCTTCCTTATCCATTTATCTAATCATCAAAGAAATGTAAATCAAAACTATAGTGATAAATCACCTTATACCTGTCAGAATGGCTAAAATCAAACAGACAAGAAGTAACAATTAGTTTCTAATTGCTGGGATTTTTATTGGAATTGTATCTAACCTGCAGATTAAATTGGGATAAATTGATGTTTTAATAATACTGATTCCAGTCCATAAATGGGAATGATTCTCCATTTATTTAGATCTTTGATTTCTTTTATGTATGTGTTGTAGTCTTCTACATATATTGTATGATTTATAACTTGGTAATTTTTTCTCTTGTTATTATAAATGGTATTGACTTTTTAATTTAAAAATTCCAGTGTTCACTGCTGGCATAAAGAAAAGCAATTGACTTTTGTATATTAGCCATATATATACAGCAATCTTATACATGCTTTTCATTTTCATAACATTTGTTTTTAGTTTTTGTCTTGTTTAGTTTTTGAGGATTCTTTGAGAGTTTATAAGACACTCATGTCATCTATGAATAGAGTTTGATTTATTCCTTTCCAGTATGTATACCTTTAAAAACATTTTTTTAAGTTTATTTTGAGAGAGAGAGCATAAACAAGAGGAGGGGCAGGGAGAGAGAGAATCCCAAGCAGGCCCCATGCCATCTGTGCAGAGCCCGATGTGGGGCTCAAACTCACAAACCATGAGATCATCACCTGAGCTGAAACCAAGAGCCAGACACTTAACCAACTGAGCCACCCAGACATCCCAAGTATACCTTTTATATAATGGAAAAGTAGACCAAATGCAATAACAGATGGGTGATACAAGTAGAGAGATGGAAATTCTAAAAGAAGTCAAAGGGAAATGCTATGAATAAAAAACAAACAAACAAACAAACAAACAAAGTGTAAGAGCAAGAAATAATACCTTTGATGGGCCCATTGGTAGTCAACATAGCCAAGGGAAAAAAATCAGTGTTAATGTTATTCCTTTATTAGCTCTTCATTAACACTTTATTTTTTTATTCATTTTATTCTTTTGGTAGTTACCATATAAATTAAAACGTGCATCCTAGATTTATTACACTGTTGATTGAATTCATTCATTACCACTTCTCAGGGAATAAAAGAAACTTGTAACACTTCATTTTCATTTCACACCTCCAACCTTTGGTGTTAAATATGATTTTTCAGTATATCTTTCACGAGACATTATTTTTCTTTTATTAAGTAGCTACTATTCATCTTCATTTGTATTTATTATCATGTTTACCTTTCTAGTATTTTTCCCCTAAAATTCTAGGGTTCCATTTGGGATCATTTTCCTTTTAACCTGAAGAGGTCCCTTTGCTAATTTTTGTACATTAGCCCTGCTGGCAATAAATTCATCAAATATCAGTGTTGCTTTTTTTTTTATCTTAAAAAAGAAACATTTCTCTCATTTTTATTACTGAAGAATATTTTACCTGAACAGAATTCTAAGTTGGCAGTATTGTTATTTTAACACTCAAAAATTCTTTGTACTTTCAAAGACTTTCTTAAAAAGTTTGCAGTCAGTCTTACTGCTTTCTGTTGTTTATGTACTTTTATGTGGTTATATTTGAGATGTCTACTTTCTTTTTTAATTTTTTAAGTTTATTTTGTGAGAGAGAGAGAGGTGCAGGGTGAGAGAGAATCCCAAGCAGGGACTGCACTGTCAGCATGGAGCTTGATGTGGGCCCAAACCCACAAACTGCAAGATCATGATCTGAGCCAAAAACAAGAGTTGGATGGCTAACTGACTGAGCCCAGATGCCCCTGAGATGTTTACTTTCTAACTATCACTTAGTTAGGTGTCATTTCTTTGTATTTATTTTGTATGGGATTTGCTGAATTTCTTGAATCTGTGGGTTAATTATTTTCATCATATTAAGAAAATCATTGAACAATATTTCTTCAAATATTATTTACGCTCTAGTAGTTCTTTTTAAAGGAAGACTGACTGGGGGCGCCTGGGTGGTTCAGTCGGTTAAGCGTCTGACTTCGGCTCAGGTCATGATCTCACGGTCTGTGAGTTCGAGCCCCACGTCAGGCTCTGTGCTGACAGCTCAGAGCCTGGAGCCTGTTTCAGATTCTGTGTCTCCCTCTCTCTCTGCCCCTCCCCTGTTCACGCTCTGTCTCTCTCTGTCTCAAAAATAAATAAACGTTAAAAAAATTAAAAAAAAAATAAATAAAGGAACACTGACTGAAAGACACTACGTAATATGATACTTAGATACTATTTAAATTTTTTCTTTCTGTTTGTACTCCAGTTTGGATCTTTTCTATTAATTTGTGTGATTTTTAAAAAATGTTTTAAATGTTTTTATTTATTTTTGAGAGAGAGACAGAGCATGAACAGGGAGGAGCAGAGAGAGAGGGAAACACAGAATTTGAAGCAGGCTCCAGGCTCTGAGCTGTCAGCACAGAGCCTGATGCAGGGCTTGAACTCACAAACCACGAGATTATGACCTGAGCCAAAGTCAGATGCTTAACCCACTAAGCCACCCAGGGGCCCCTTAATTTGTCTTTTAATTCACAAATCAGGCTTTATTCTGTGTCCAGTTTGCTCTTAAAAACCAACTGAAGAATTCTTAGAATTCTTAGTTTGCAGTCTTAGGATATCTATTTAATGGTTTTAAATGAATTCTATATCTGTTGAAATTCTGTATTTTTTAATTCGTTTTTTTATCCTTTTCTCAGGTGTCTTTATCATATGATTATAGTTCTACTGATGACTTTGTCTATAGTTCCTATCTCAGTCATCACTGATTTTGCTATGACTGAATCTTTTTTCCTCTTGATTACTTGTCACTCTCTTCCATATATATATATATATATATATATATATATGTGTGTGTGTGTGTGTGTGTATGTGTGTGTATGTATATATATGGAATACATATGTATGTGTATATGTATATATCATATACATATCATGCATTGGGCACCATGGAAGATACGTGGGTGATATATATTACCTTCTTCTAAAAAGTATTTAAAATATGTCAGGCAGATAGATTACACACAGATTAATTTGACAGTGTTAAACTTTGAGGCTTTTGAGAGATGACTCAATTTCATTTTTTCCCTTAAACTTAGGGCACAATCCAGGGGTGTCTCAGTCGATTAAGTGTTGGACCTTGGGTCAGGTCATGATCTCACCTTTCCTGCGTTCCAGCCCCATGTGGGCTCTGTGCTGTCAGCCCAGAGCCTGGAGCCTTCTCCTGATTCTGTGCTTCCTGGTCTTTCTGCCCCTCCCACTCACATTCTGTCTCTCTCTCTCTCTCTCAAAAATAAACATTAAAAAAATTAAAAACAACAACAATAATAAACTTAGGGCACAATCCTTATTCCTAGGCCATGCCCTTCCTGGGTTTCTCAGTAGCTGGGCTCAGACTAAAAGTTCTTTCTCCCAATATTGTAAAAACTCTGAAAGACTTGTCCGCATCTCCAGCCTCTAAGTGGTTCTAACTTCTAGGCCTCCTCAAATCTGCTATGTATGTATAGCATAGGGGTTGGTAAAGAAGCCAAGAATAGTCGTTTATATAGGATTCTAAAGCTCCTTCCCTGCTTCTTTCTCTGTATGGCCAGATTTCCCAAACCCCAGCTCTGAGGGCAGCCCTCAACTCCAACTCTATGTCCTCTGCTGGTTGAGACCACTACTCTGCTTGGAACCTATGTTCCTGTGCCACATTTTAGAACAAGGATTGACAAGTAGTTCAATAGTAAAAGATGGGGAGTCTATTTGCTGACCCTGTTGTTACAACATTCTCTCAGGGGAAAAGCCAAGGTAATAGTGGAGTTTAACATCTATGTATCCCTTCTCTCAATAATGGCACCTGCTATCCAGAGTATACCAAACAGCAGACCACTGATTTTTTTTAAATACTCTCACCAGCTTTTACAGTTTATATATTTTTAATAGTGGGATGGTCTGATGACAGCTACTCCAGCTTTGTCAGAACCAATAGTCTTCTCTTAATCTTATTTCCATATGAAGCTTATAGTCTAAATATTAAAAAAAAATTGGGGGTGCCTGGGTGGATCAGTCAGTTAAACACCTGACTCTTGATTTCTGCTCAGGTCATGATCTCATGGTCTTAGGATGGAGCTCCGTATTGGGCTCAGTACTGAGCATGGAGTCTTCTTGGGATTCTCTCTCTGCCCATACCTCTGTCTCTCTCTTTCTCAAAATAAATAAACTTTAATAACCAAACAAATCTTCCTTAAACCACATTGCTAAATTTCCTCTGCTGACCTCAAAGAAAGATGTGAGGCATAACGTTAAGAAGAGAAAGGGGTGTGGGGTGCCTGGGTGGCGCAGTCGGTTAAGCATCCGACTTCAGCCAGGTCACGATCTCGCGGTCCGTGAGTTCGAGCCCCGCGTCGGGCTCTGGGCTGATGGCTCAGAGCCTGGAGCCTGTTTCGGATTCTGTGTCTCCCTTTCTGTCTGCCCCTCCCCCGTTCATGCTCTGTCTCTCTCTGTCCCAAAAATAAATAAACGTTGAAAAAAAAATTAAAAAAAAAGAGAAAGGGGTGGAAATGAAGGCAAAAGTAAGAGATACTGGGGGAATCTTTACATATTGTTTCACTTCATCCAAAGAAGTTATGTAATCTCTCTGCCTTAAAAAAAATAAAGGTTTACAACACTAGCAATTCTTTTTGTTTAGAGCTTTTTAATTTACTGTCTTTTCTCATTTGATTAGCAAAAAACTTAGATATTTTCTGATCAGAGAAATACATAATTTCATCAGAACAATATATAAGAACAATAATTTGAAGCTTGCTTGATGTTTGAAATTCTCTGAACTATTCCCTATGTCCATTAGCATGTATAATTGAGAGATACTCATTTGGTAGACGCTGTTACCTTCTCCTGATCGTTTCTGTAAGAGTATCTGTATTTAAGAATACATAACGAAGATGCCTTCTGGGAGTGTTGTGTTCTAGGCTTAAGTAATAATGGTACTTGAGAAGAAAAGTTACTTAATAGAGTTTTTAATTTCAATATCTTAGTATACAAGTTCTGTTCTTTCAGGAAGGTGTTTTCCAAGCCCAAAGCAAATAAGTAATATTTCTTCCTAAGTAGCTAGAAAGAATTGGGGGGAAAGCCCACAAAAGTCAATCAAATGCAAAAGTTAAGTGTCAAGGTCATGTAGGGATTCAAATTCTGACTTAATTCAGTTCACATCCTTTTTCTCCACTCTGAAGTCATGTTTGTGGATGTTAAATACAAATGACTTGTTTTATTTTTACCAGCATTGCATTTGTAAAATCACAAACCAATTTCAAGTAAATGTCCTTGATTTATCACTTAGCTCCGGTGAGCTCAATCCAATATGAAATAAAGAAAGAATATCAAGCTAGCACAAAGAGACCTCCCTTGCTGTAACTGCCTGAGGTACATTCATGCAGAAGAAAGCTTTGAAATGTCTCCAAAATAGAGTTGGTTAAATTGCCTCTTAAAAGAAAGTATTTAAAGTCTACCTAAGTATAGTGTCAACTCCTTACATGTGGTATAACTGATGTGCCCATTCTAGATATAAACTCTGACATGTAGAATTAAAGATTAAAGGACACTGAGGAAAATTCAATTTGACATGTTGTAATCGATGACCTATGGATATATGAACTCACTTTGTACAGGACGAAACCCACAGATTCCTAATAAAAATTCTCAGAGCTACCACTTATTGAGTACTTAATAAAATACCAAACACTGCATAAATTATCTATTTTAAATCTTCCAATATCTGATAATGTTTTATCCCCATTGTGAAGCAAATGAAACTGTGACCCAAGATGGTTAGGTGATTCATCACAGTTGCAAGCTAGTCCAAAGCAATGAACTAGTCTAAAAGCAGTGTTTACCCCACATCCCTCTGGATTCAAGGCTAGGGATCTCAAAACCTTGCCATTTTGCTTCTGAGCTAACCTCACTGTTATGCAAATTTAGTTCAACTGGTTTTTTTGGCTAGACAATTAAGTCACAGAGAGCAAGACCACTTCTAATCTACCTCCACTTGGATGTGATGTTTGATGTGGAAAACAAAGGCAAAAGAAACAAATTTCTTTGCCACTTACAGCTCATTGACAAGTACTTGACACAGGCAGAGTGACAATCCTCTAGGAGCTCAAGCTGCTACAGTGATGCAGCTAAGGGCAAAAGGCAATCTTAGCTGACCACACCCACCCCCATCCTATAAATCTACTTTAACATATAAAATTCCTTTAAAATGTCCTTTATCTCTACCTCTTGCCCCAAGGTAAATGTTGACAATCCTACTCCAAGCTTATAGCCCACTGATCTACATTGAAAGGGTCTCATGACTGAGGGTTTACTAGAAAGTAGTAAACGACCTTTGCTAACAACAGCTAGCCCCTTCAAGATCCTGGAAACCTTACTTTCAAAATTTCTTACAAACCTGCTATCCCTAATTCCCTACCAACCTGGAGGTATATAATCAGTCACCTGTCACAATCTCATTGTAGCTCTTTCTGCGCACGGGTTCTATCCCCATGCTTTAATAAAAGCCACCTTTTTGCCCTGAAGATGTCTCAAGAATTCTTTCTTGGCCTTTGGCTCCAAACCCCAACACAACATTTCCACATCAATGTTCATTTTCATTATTTCATTCACTCATTTGTTAACTCCTTTAACAAATATCTACTGAATGCAGATCTCCTGGCCATTAGAAATGTACAAGACAGACAAAATACCTCTCTTAGGGAAATCACGTTCTAGTAAAGAAGACTGACAATAAGGATAATAAGAAAAATAATTATGATAATTTTTAATAGTGGAGTGCCTGTGTGGCTCAGTTAAGTGTCTGACTTCGGCTCAGGTCATAATCTCATGGCTCGAGAGTTTGAGCCCCATGTCGGGCTCTGTGCTGACAGCTCAGTGACACAGCTCTGTCTCAGTGAGACAGTCCTGTGTCTCCCTTCTGCTCTTCTCCTGCTCTGTCTCTCTCAAGAATAAATAAACATAAAAAAAGATAATTTCTAATAGTGATAAGTTCTATGAAAATTATGAAATATGCTACAAATGGAATGAAATTTAGATAGCATGGTCAGTGAGGCCTTTCTAGTCAAAGTAACATTGCAGTTGATAAAATGTATAACTCACCTGCATTTTAAAGCCTAAATTTCATACCTGTCAAGCCTTGGGTTTGCTTAATTCAAATTGAGATTTGCTCTCCATTTCTGTATTACTGCTTCAGGGGAAGAGTCTTTGAGCTCCTCAAAAGGAGATGCATCCTTCTATTGCTATTTTTTTTATTATAGATACTGCTTTACAGTAAGAATATTTGCTTGCAAAGGATAATTGTCTCCTGTGATAGCATAACTTCAAAGTAAAAGTGATTACTTTTTCCACTGCTATTCCTTACCATTTCAAAGAGCCTCTGTTGCCATTGTTAGTCTTGTTGAACATGGTTCTAATAAAGGAAAGAGATCTGCTTAGTGGAAGAGGTATGTCAATTCATGAGATGATGGTGAGTCTCTTTTTTTCCCTATTGTGTTAGGAAAAACGTTAATCAACCAGGCAGATGGGAGAAACATCTTCAGAATACCCAGTAGTCATTTAGGCACTATTGTTTAATTGGTTTTCTTCATTTAAATAATCATTAACAGCTTGTATGAACCAAACACTTTGATAAAGTTTACCTTATAATATAATGAAAAAGCATTCATACCAAAACTAGACAGACACACACAAAATGCATCTCTCAATGGCAATACATTGCTATATTTATATACTATTTATTTATATACCTAAAATTTATATTATTTATTAGACCTTTACTAAGGTAACCTCAAATTAAGTTTTTTATTTGTAATGTTTCCAGGTAGTACCTGATAGCATCATATAAAAACTTTTGTGAATCGAGGCAGTTAAAACCTTGCCTTACACAAGGGAAATGTGCCACTGATAAGAAAGGCTTTGGGAACATTCCTAGTTTGGAGGACAAAACACCCAACACCTATTAAAATTCTGAAATATCATTGCAAATTGTGATCATGTGTTATTTTACTATGGTCAAACTATGATTAAAATGATATTTATATTCTTACTACCAAAAAGGTAATGCACATTTTTGCTTCTGATTAATTGAGGTGATATAATCTCTTAAGGCAAGAATAGCACCACTGGCTCTCTTTGCTTCCTTTAATTATTTTGTGTTAGCTTGGACAAGGTGTAACTGCAGATTTAGTGCAAAGAATTTCACTTCACTAGTGCTTAGGCCTTATTAGGGAAGCATAGCCAAACCTTTATTCTCTATGGCATGTGTACATGGCTTTGAAATAGCTGTATTTCCAAACTAAAGCTCAAAATCTATAAAAGAGACAAGATATGACAGGTGCCGTATACAATGAACAATTGCTAAAGGCAAGATTTGGTAACCAAAATTTCTTTTTTGTTAACTCCTTTATATCTTCTCTGAACAATCATCATGATGTTCAATCCTCTGTTTCTCTAGCACATTCTTTGTAAGATCCGTTAGGGATGATTATTTGAAAAATAAGTTTCTTGTTTTTCTCCACTTGCTACCTCTTTGTAACGATCTTAAATAGTGAGGCTTTCTTCTTCAAGAATCTTCTGAGAATCATGTGTGACTTCATTTGCCTACCAAGTAACTTGAGCTAATTTATTCAGTTATGTGAAATCCCTGGAATAATTCAGCATCTCAGCATTTATATGAAAACTTAGCTGTCCATCTCCTAACCCTCTCCTCCCACAACACCCACATGAACACAAGAGTATTTCCAATAGGGCATAGGCAAACCAGATAGCTTGAGTTACATATTGCCTAACGATTTACTCAGGATTGTCTATCTACATCTCTGATCTCTCATCCCTCCTCCACTTTGTGTGTTAAAAGTAGATAAATAATTATGCACAAATTCACAAATGGAGTTGAAATAAAAACTCCGGAAATGTAACACCCTGTAATGTAGTGAGAGTTGAGTTATTTATTTAAATATTTTTATTGTGGAAAACAACTTTATTTTCTGTAACTTCCAGTAATGGGAAATTATGAATTTTCTTATTAAATAAACTGAAATCAATACTTTCTGTTAATTCTCAGCTCAAAATATCCTGATATTGTATCTCAAATATAATCAGTGGTAATGTGGTAATATAAATCACGGGACATTTTTTAGATAATTTTCAGCAAGTAACTTTAATTACTTTAAAAAGTACACCTCCTTTAGGGTGCCTGAATGGCTCAGTCATTTGAGTGTCCAACTCTTGATTTCGGTCATGATCTCACAGTTCACAGTTTGTGGGTTGGGCTCTGTTCTGACAGTGTGAAGACTGCTTGGGATTCTCTCTTCCTCTCTCTCTCTGTGCCCCTCCCCCACCTGTACATGTGTCCTTTCTCTATCAAAATAAATATTAAAAAAAAGTGTACTTCCATGGACTTAACTACCAATATCAGGAATTTAACCTATGGAAATAATATGTACAATTATATACTATCATATATAAATTATATATGATTATATATAATCAATGAATATATATAGTATACATATCAATGATATATTCAGATATATATAGAGAGAGATATAGATGTGGGCATATATATGTATATATATCTCATTTAGGGGTAATAAATATATAATCATATGTATATATGTCAAGTGTATATATATATATTCATTGTAAATTGCTTGGTTTTTTGTTGCTTTTCAGTCAATGGATCACAAGGGTAATTTTTTAAATGCCTGCTGGCCCACTTCTCCTCAATCGAGATTTTCCTGATGTACCACCTACTGGGCAGAATGCATTATATTTTGTCTTAATTCTACATATGGCTTGAAAGGTTTACATTTGAAATTAATAAGTATTCATAATTTACATTTTTTGTTTATAATAACAAACGGAAACTTTAATTCCTTCAACAGGGAAAGAGTATCTTGTACTACGTTTTATGAATTCCAGAAAGTCAATCCTCTCTTTCTGTATGGGAAATAGAGTTGCTAAGCAGAGAAGCGATTTACATAAGACCTATAGGTCTTTTGTTAAACAACTGAGAAATTATGATTGGAGGATCAGTATATTTTTTAATAAAGTACACAGCTTCCCTTTACCACTCCCTGCCTATACAGAAGATCTAAAAAAAAATAGATGTACAGATATTTTAAAAATATGTACAGATATTTTTAAACATTGCTTTAAAATTGTTCTAGAATATAAAACTATTTTTAAATAAGCATATATTTACATTAGGACCTAGCATAATGTCTGTTTCTTTGTAAACCACTAAACACATTTATTGGGAGAAACGGAGAGGGAAGGGAGGAAGGAAGACATATTAATTATTAATTACAAGGTATGCCAGCCATACTTGAATTATCATTCATTTATAAACTTATCTATAGGTAGAAAGATGTAAGTAAACTTTACAAGTATTCTCTTTTAAAGATCATTTTAAATATATTCAGATGCAGTGGTTTTTAAAGCAAACACAAAGAAATAATGATGGATTATGATTTTTCCCATGCATTAAGTATACCTGCTGGTTAGCATTGTATTTTTATTTCCCATTTTGTCTTTTAATTTTTAGGGCATATTTAGTGATAAATAATTGAATATGTTTCTCATTAAATATAATACATTCAGTAATTACATTAGCAAAGGATACACCTCTCATAGGAAGTGAACTCCCTTGCATTCACATTTATGTATGAATTTTTTATGAGGAGTGTGAGCTGATGAATGTAAATGTTTTCTAAATGAAGGGGTAAAGATGATAGACTTAATCACTGATTAGAAACTATAAACTGGTAATCTCAATACTTCTTACAAAAATCCTAAGCAGTTGGGGCTCCTAAGTGGCTCAGTTCGTTAAGCATCCAACCCTGATTTCAACTCAGGTCATGATCTCATGGTTCGTGGGTTTGAGCCCCACATCAGGCTACACACACTGAGCATGGAGCCTGCTTGAGATTCTCTCCTTCTCTCTCTGCTCTTCTCCCCTACTTGTGCTCTCTGCCCCAAAAAAAGTGTGAGTAGATAATGCCAAATGTCAGTGACATTGTTGAGCTAATAGATATATTGCTGGTGGGGGAAAAAGTTTATATAATGACTTTGAAAAATAATTTAGTGTTACCTGATAACACTGAGTTTACATAAACTACATGTCCACTATTTTCCATTCCTAAGTATATGCCCTATGTATTCTCAATCCTTGTTTATGTGCACCAGAAAAAATATTCAAGAATGTTTATGAAAGAATTATTTTGTAATTGAACAAACAGTGAATAATCTAAATAATTACCAATATTAGAAGAGTTAAAGTATTTGTGATCTAGTATTTCAATAGACCACTCTAGAACAAGATAGATAGATAGATAGATAGAACAATATTGGATAAATCATAAAATGTAAATTGAGTTTAAAAAGTGGAGAATAACAGTGTAACTCCATTAAGATATATTTCAAATGAAACAAAATGTTTAGGGATATAAACATGAACAGTTAAAAAAGAACAAAGAAACAGTAAAGAAATTCAATATAGTGTCTGTTCTAAGGATGTAGGGAAAGAGACGGAAAAGGAATTGGGCATATAGAGAACTTTAGGGTATTGTTAATAATCTTTTAATGAAACTGAGTTCTGTGCCCACAAGGGATTGCCATTATCTTTATTATTACCCCTTACATATATTGCACATATATTCAATTTGTATCTACTGAATATTGAATTTAAAAATTATTTCATGAAAAGTGATAGAAAACTGGGCAACATTTGTGTTTAAAATAGGTATTTTTGATTAAATAAAAATTAAAACTCAGAACAAAATTTTAAAAAGAGAAACAAACAAAAAACCAAGAGTATTACTTGGGATCCCCGGCATTAGCTACTCTCATTACCTATTTTTCATCTGTGGTGTAGTTAAGTTGTTGACTCAAGCTTTGCCTATCCCTAGATCTTTCTGGCATAAAGAATATTAAAAGAAAACTGATAAGAACTAGAATTTATATCATCATGATTCTCAAAGAAGCAGGTTCTTAACCAAATTTAAGTCTGTAGTTCTTTTGGAGTAGATGTGCACGTGTGTTTGTGTTTGTGTGCATGCACACACCCCACACATGGAAGGCACTGAAACAGGTCAACACTTAGATCCATTTGAGACACCATTTTTCCATTCAAGAGCTGTGAAGTATGTTTGATGAATTCACTGGACCTGACTGATGACCTATCACTATTACTACATGGTGAATTGTCGTCTGTCACAGGCAAGTCAAAGCTATAAGGCCTCAAAGGAGAGGTGTGGGTAGTAGAAAGTGGTACAGTCAACTCACATAGGTTTGTCCCTCCTGTATTACAGGTCAAAGTCTACATCCCATGTGTAGCCTAAGGCTGGAGATTTAAGCAGTGCTCACTTATTTAACCATCATAAAGCTGATTCCACCTAACACAAGTTCTGCACAATAGGCTTTCATGGGCAAACAATTTTGGGAAATACATTATCAAACAAAGGTGATAAGTTTCTTTAGTACAGATTATTTTAGAGGATACAAAACCTAAGCCATGTGATTCTCCTAAGCAGGAAATCATGTACACATTTTTCCTTAAATGTATTTGATTCTGATTTCTTTTCCCCTTTGGAGTATCATTCCGTGGGATTACTGATTTGGGTAATAGACTTTGAGAAATGCTGTTGTAAGTTGTTCTATTCTTTACCTTTTCCTAAAAGGGTATAGTAATTAGAGAATATAGGATATCCCAGTAGAATATTAGGATCTATTATGGGGTGGAAGAATGTGCAGAGAAACAAACTGAAGTGAAACTTTGAGCATACTTATTCTCTATAAAAATAGTAGAAAAGTAGTTTATAAGAACATAGATTTATCTATTGATCTCTTAAGATACCACTAAAGACTTCCTTTACCTTTAATATTTCCTCATCATCCTATTCTACCTACCCACCTCCTGCCCTGATCTAAACCCTAAAACATTAATCTGGACTTAGGAGTTTAAAAAATTAAAAATAAAAGGAGAGGTCTCTGGCTAGGTTTGCCTTCTTTTAATCAGGCCAAAGAATTTTCACTTTAAATATAGAAGTGTGTCTCACTCAAGTTTCTCTACAAATATCATACGACCCACATCCTACTTGGCTGTTTTTAGATTCTTAGTCCTCATAAAAGGATAAGACTAAGAGGTGAGAGAAGTCAGGTGAATGTACTGAATGGAATGGAATAAAAAGTTAACACTCCATATGGAACTATGTTTTATTTGAGTGTGAAATTGGGAAAAAATAACCTGTCATGCTGTTGTTAGTGGCTATTGGGTTTTCAGAATTTGAAAAGTTGTTTCACACATACCAATTTCTTCCACAATTTTACCAAGGTTGTGTATATATAGGATTATTTTTATTTCTATATAATGATTAGAAATATGTAAGATGCAGCAAATGGAGATAACCTGTGTAAAGTCACAGGGGGTGGGGAGGTTGGATTAAATGAACCTTAAGAGCTGATTTTAGATTTAACGTTGTTGCCTTCTATACTGTGACAATGTTCTTTCTAGTCAAAATCTTCTTGGAGAACATCAAGGAGATATGGTAACAGGGAATATTTTAGGAATAGTATTAATACTTGATACTAACTACTTATACTACCTTGATTAATTTCTAACTCAGCCATTCATTTTGGATCAAATGTAAAAGTATGTGCTGACTACTCTGGAGTCCACTGCTTATGCCCCACTTCCCCGGGCATGGGAAGAGGGATATTATAGCTCTTTGGTCTCCAATAAAGCAAGGTGGAATCCTGCCTGTTACTACTATGTAAGACAAAATAAAATGGCATTCAGAGGCTATATAGATTTAAAAAAATTAAACAGATACACGAAATAAAGTGCTGGATTCCTGGTTCCTTAATTTCTGTTCTATTGATTGGATGAACTTATAGTTTTGTAGAACTGTAAAACTATCATTTGAAATGATCTTTTATTAATTGATTTTAATTAATTCATATTAAATTGGATGTATTATTAAATATATTTAATTAAATTATAATTATTTTATTAAATATATCCATATTTTATTAATTATCAGTTCAAGCTTGTGCTGTGAAGTCCCCAGTAAATGAAGTTTGATAGTAATATCAGCTACTGGGTAAACTTCAGTTGGAAAGTACATTTGATAATGACTCTTACAACTTCCACATGGATTGTTTGTATACAGGAGTATGGGATGAAATTATCAGCAAAGTTGTCAAAAAATAGAAATGATCTATCTTCATTCCTTATCTTGTGCTGAAACTGCTCTGTAGACTAAGAATTGGAAGCAAATTTTGTAATGTGTACAAAATTTGTAATGTGTACCTCTTAAAAAGACAAGTGAACTTTGACATTACCAAAACTGTAGATTGGGAAGTCCAATATTTTCATATTTGTGTTTCCTAAGCCTCGGAAACCATTCTTACGGACTACTCTGATAATTTTCCTATTATGTAGAACGGGGAAGCCATATCTCAGGTTAAGTAAACTAAAAGAGTAAACACCTGATATGACAAATGCAGATTTCCAGTTGAAATGTTTCTGAGTCTGGCACCTGATATCTTAAGTGTTAAGGCATGCTGTCTGTAATAAATCAGGGGCATCTCTTAATATAGAAGATTTTTCTGAGCCCCTGAAATAATGGTTATTTACCCTCCTGTGGAAAGTCAGTTTGACACCACTCGCCATTTATTGATCTAACCATCAGGGACAAATTTATCCATATATAGATGGGAAATTCAGGATGCTGGGATTCTTTTCTACCTATGAGAACAGGGTCAAATAACATAACCCTTTCAGAACTCAGTTTCCCCTTTCATATAATGGGAAGATTATAACAGATGATCTTTGAGATCCCTTTCAGATTGAACACTGTTCAAAATTCCATCACAATTTTCTCGTTATGCCTAAGAATATGATTTTAAAACTCTTCCAATACAGAACTCTTTTGGAAAACAGGGTCAGACAATAACTAATTAAATTCATAATAAATAAAAAATAAAATTGTTGTGACAGGGGTACCTGGCTGGCTCAGTCAGAAAACCACGTGACTCTTGATCTTGAGGTCGTGAGTTCTAGGTAGTGACTCTAGCCCCACACTGGATGTAGAGATTATGCAAATAAATAAATAAGTAAATAAATGAATAAATAAAATTGGTGTGATATCAATATTTTTCAACCTACATTTTATAGATCGACTTTATCCATTTTAAATGTTGTACAGTGCTCCATAGAACTCCATGCCATTCTAAAATCCACCAAATATATTTAGTCCTACAGCTTTGTAAGGGCCTTTCTATTTCCAAGGTTTCTTTTTCTTTTCCTTTCTCTCTCTTTTTATTTATTTATTTTTGGCTTTTACAAGTAGGTTGCAATGTATATACTTTATTTAAACTGGACATATTCTTAAGATTTCTAGTATTGCTAACTGGGACAAAATGAGGTGAAAATTTTAGTTTATTTAGTTATTTGCTGATGATTATCCAAAATGTTAAAATAATTTGTGTTATCACTGTTAGTATTTGAGATCTGGCCAGGGTACTTTGGGCTGCAATGAATAGAAAGTGTCAATTTAGTGTATTTAAATAATAATAAGATTCATTATCTTGCTTAACTCTAAGTTCAGAAGATGAAAGGATACTCTTCAGATCTCATTCCCCTTCTGTTCTCCTATCCTTTTATAGCTCTCCAAGATATTGAAAGAGGCTGTAGCTCTTCTGGGTGTCTGTTCTAGATCTAACACCATTCAGATACAGAAATGGACATGTTTAATTTTCCTTTTGAGTATAATTCACACAGAGTGTTACAGTAATATCGGGTGTACAGCATAGTGATTCAACATCTCTTTCCATTATGCTATGACCCCACAAGTGTAGCTGCTGTCAGTCACCATAAAATGTTGTTACGATATTGACTATGACTATGTTCCCTATGTTGTGTTTTATATTTCCATGACTTATCCATTTCATAGCTAGAAGCCTGTACCTCTTGATCCTCTTCACCCATGTTGTCCATGCCCCCATCTTGCTTCCTTCTGGCAATCAACAGTTTATTCTCTGTATTTATAGGTCTGATTCTGCTTTTTTGTTACTTCATTTATATTTTAGATTATACATGACTGAAATCATTTGGTATTTGTCTTTCTCAGACTTAATTCATTTAGTGTAATATCCTCTAGATCCATCCATGTTGTTACAAATGGCAAGATCTTATCCTTTTTTTATGACTGCATAACATTCCGGTGGAGTGTGTGTGTGTGTGTGTGTGTATGTGTGTGTGTGTGTGTGTACCCCACATCTCTATCCATTCATAAACTGATGGACACTTGGGTTGTTTCCATAGCTTGGCTATTGTAAATAATGCTGCAATAAACACAGGGTTACACATACCTATTTGAATTAGTGTTTTCATTATTTTTGGGCAAAGACCCAGTAGTGGAATTATTGGACCATACGGTATTTCTATTTTTAATTTTTGAGGCACTTCCATACTGTTTTGCACAGTGGCTCTAACAATTTACATTCTTACCAAAGGTGCACAATGATTCCTTTTTCACCACCTCCTCATCAACAATTGTTATTTCTTATCTTTTTGATTTTAGTCACTTTGATAGATATAAGGTGATACCATTGTGGTTATGGTTTGCATTTCCCTGATGATCTGGTGTTGAGTTGTTGATCTGGTGTTGAGTTGTAGAAGTTCTTTATATATTTTTGGTATTAACCCCTTATTGGATATATCTTTTGCAAATATCATCTCCCATTTAGTAGGATGCCTTTTGGTTTGGTTGATGGTTTACTCCACTGTGCAAAAGCTTAGAAATGGATTTCTTGATTTATTTTATAAAGAGTGTGCAAACCTGCAGAATTTTACCTCTTATCTTATTGGCCTGAGTTATATGAGAAATCCATGCTTAAACCAATCACTGGAAATGGATTGACTCAACAATATTTAACCCTGGAATTGCAAGTAGAGCCAACATAGTCTCTAGTATTTGAGTGTGTTGACAAGGATGAAAAAACTAAATGAATTTGGTTATTTTCAGAAATAAAGAGGTAATTGGTTGTGGTTAGGCAACCAACACATCTCTTATTTTCAGTCTTGGAAGGGTAGCATTTGCTCCCATCTGATGGGCATAAGGATAGCACATAATTATTTTAAAAAGCTTTAAAATTTTTTTAAAATATTTTTTTATTTATTTTTGAGAGAAAGAAAGAGAGACACAGAGCACAAATGGGGGAGGGGCAGAGAAATCCAAAGATGCAGAATCGGCTTCAGGTTCCAAGCTCTCAGTCCAGAATCCGATGCAGGGCTCAAATTCATGGACTGCAAGATCATGACCTAAGCTGAAGTCAAAAACTTAACCAACTGAGCCACTTAGGTGTCCCCACACAGTTGTTTTAATATGAATTCCCCTGGCTATTGGTATAATTAAATCTCTTTTTTTTCATTTATTTATTGGCCTTTTGTAATTTTTCTTCTGTTAACTGACTGTTAGAACATGTTCTTATTATTCTGTTGGAATGAAATGCTTGCTGGTTATATAAACTCTTGGCAGAATAATGTAATAATACATTTTGAGTAAAATAAGTTTTTAAAAATTTGTGGTCTATAGTTGGGCTTTGATTTCTTTTATATATCACTTTTATTATGAAGGTTTCCATTCTCCTGACTCCCCATCTTTTTGAATCCTGGATTTTTGTCTTACTTAAGCTATAAAAACATTTTCTTGTGACTTTTCAAGTAAATCTAACTCATTTAAATACTTATTCTGATATATTTTGATACAAAAGTATTAGGATAAAGTGAAGGGAGAATTGCTGCAAGGTACTTATTTATTAGAATAAATGAAGCATCACAGGGAGTATTTGTTAAGGACTCAGCGAGGCCTTCCTTGACCCCATCTCAATACAAACAAATTCTCCATTCTGCTATCGCTTCTTACCCAACTTATTTAGTTTCTCAATAGCACTTCTCACAACTGGTTTGTTTATATTTATTAGTATGTGTTTTTGTTTTTAACAACAGTCTTCCCACCTAAAAAATAAGCTCAAAGAAGGAAAAGACTATTCCCTTTTTATTCATTGCTATATCTTCAGGACACCTAGAACACATTGCTTGGCACAGAGGTTTTCAATAGTATATGTTAAATAAATTAACACAAAGTGAAGTGGGGAGGTGTGTCATGAAGAAAAAGAACACTTAGCTTTCCATTGTCAAACAAGTGAAAGAAAGGAGCTATTACTCTGGACGGTCTGTTTCTAAATTCTGGTTGCCACCAAATTCCACAAGTTTGGCAATATTGATCAGAAGTCAAGAATTATAAAAATACTTGTGCCATTTTACTTGGGTGGCTGAGTTCATTAAGCATTCGACTTCAGCTCAGGTCATGATCTCACAGTTCATGAATTCGAGCCCCACATTGGACTATGTGCTAACTAGTGAAGAGCCTGCTTGGGATTCTCTCTCTCTCCCTCTCTCTCTGTCCTTCCTCCATTTGTGTTTTCTCTCTCACTCTCAAAATAAATAAATAAACTTAAGAATACTTGTGCCCTTTGACTCAATAATTCAATGTCAAGAAATGATTCCAGAGAACCAAGTAGAGAGGTAATCATAGGTTTACACATAAGAAGTTTTTGTAAGTATTATTTACAACAGCAGATATTTGGAAATTATGTTGATGCCCAATAAAAAAGGACTCATTAAAAAATAAAAAGATATGTCAGACAAAGCATGATGGAATATTATCTAATCATCACACTTGGAGTTTTAAAGACCAAAGCAAACAGCCAGCATTAATGTAATGACCAAAGCAAACAGCCAGTATTAAAAGGGGAATTTCTTTTACTTTCTTCTCTATTGTTTATACATTTTCCAAATATAGTAAAACCTTAGTTTGTGAGCATAATTTGTTCTAGAGACAATTTGTAATCCAAATTATAATTATATGGTTATATATAATCATATATATGATTATATATAATTATATATTATATGATTATAATACTGTAGTATAATATAAAATATTAAAGAAAGTACAAAATAAAAGGAAAAATAAAGAAATTAACCTGCACTTACCTTTGGCAACTTTTGTGGCTGGTGTGAGGGAGACAAGAGACAGGAGGGTTATTGTGTAGGATGACTGTGATTATTACTAACAGATGTTGACTACAGTACAGTATTATTAAACTCTTGTTACATACTGTGTTTAATGTAACTGGCAATAAGGCAATAGAGTGAAGGGTTTAATCCTGCAGTGAGAGAGAGAGAGAGAGAGAGAGAGAGAGAGAGAGAGAGAGAGAGAATGAGAAGAACCATTGGATCATTTGTGATCATGTGATGTTCAGGGTCATGTACTACTCATACTGCAAGACATTGCTCATTTATCAAGTTAAAATTTATTAGAAATGTTTGCTCGTCTGGCAGAACACTCACAGAACAAGTTATTTGCAATCCAAAGTTTAATTGTAGTGCACCTGGAATGTGGATTCCTTTTACAATCAGCAAAAGGGGAGTATTATAAAAAGTATAAAGACTGATTTCTCAGAAGTAACATCAGCATAGTCCGTGAATTATTCTTAATTATTTTACAGACTTTCCCCCCTGCCCCACAACTAGAAATTCAATTGACTACAATCTCCCCAATCTCCTACCTATGAGTGATAACATTTTGCAAATTGTGACTGAGATTTAATAGTTTCTTTATCATTCTATTTCTAATAGTTGCATCTAATGAGTAAGAGATGGAGGCCAACACAACAAATATCACATTTTACTTATATATATTATTTCCTCCAAGATATTCCCGACAGTTCTAGGAGACTGAAAACACTTCTTTATTCTATTTTTTGCTCCTGTTTTTCCTACTGTTGTTTGCATAAACTATAGGAAAGAAAAACATGGGATGCCTGGCTTGCTCACTCAGTGGAGCATGTGACTCTTGATCTCAGGGTCATGAGTTCGAGCCCCATGTTGGGTGCAGAGATTACTTGAACAAAATGTAAAAAGAAAGAAGAAAGAAAGAGTAAAGAAGGAAAGAAAGAAAAACATTAGGTAGGCTTGAAAATATTTGTGTGTATTGATGCAAACAATAGAGGAAGGGCGTCAGAGTGTAAACCTCTCATCAGAACTGGATTTGACTTCACTTATTCCACTTCACAAATATCCTCTTTCCCTAGTGATCTTGTCCCATTTACTTCTGTTTAGGAATTTAACTCAACAATAACCTTTGCCACTTGTTAATGTCTTTGGCTAGAGATAAATAACCTAAGGCAGTGTGGAGGTAGTTACACAAATATAGGTTAGGTTTTTCATTGAAGGGGGCACAGTCCATATATAATGAAACATATAATTTTCAAAACCAAAATAAAAATCAAAACTTGAAAGATTATAAGTGTACTAAGCTTATGCTTACCTGCACTGGTGGTTTAGAATTTAATACCATATTAAACTGTGTCATGTCGATTAAGCACCAAAATATCTGACTGAAAGCTTTTGCAAATAAGTATCTTTCTAAGGAGCAATTATAGAATTTCTGACAAGGTATACAGAGTACTAAACTGCACAGAGCATAAAAAACACCTCGATGATTCAGCTTAATTTTATAATGGTTCTTTATTTAATGCATAGTAGATGGGTGTAAATTAAATGAGAAATGCAAGGATGTCTTTTCTTTTGACTTGAAGTTTCTCTTCAAGGACAAGCCATAATTTTAAAGGGTGGAGGAGGGAAGGAAGAAGGGGGACACGGCATGGGCGGCAGAGGATCTGAAAGAATTTCTTCCAATAGCATGGAATAGTGGATAGGGACATGGCCTCTGTTATCAAGCAGATCTAGTTCCTAAGGGAAGCTCTGACACTTATTAGTTGTGTTACTTTTTAAATGTAACTTAATCTCTTTAAGTTTCAGTTTTCTACTTGTGAAATTTACAAACACTGCTTCCTAGTTCAAGGAGTTGTTGAGACTAAAGGAGATCACACATATGAACCAGCTAAGATGTACTTGGTACAAAGCATTCATTAATTCCTTTTCTGAGGCAGCTAGTATTGAGGGTTCATGACAGTGACCACTTCGTCTTGTGACCCTGTCCTCTTGTCATAGTTGATTTAACAAAGGAATATATCTTACACACATAGGACCAGTTTTCTCCCTCTGATAAATGTGTATTTTCTGATGGAGGAAAACACAGAAAGATTAGAAGGCTTCTGCCTGCTTCTTTTGCCCTTTCTTTATATTACATTAGTCAGTCACTCAGTGTTTCCAGACTTCAAGCTATTGTTTTTAAGTTTTATTTATTTATTTTGAGAGAGAGAGAGGAAAAAAAAACACAAGTGGAGGAGGGTCACAAAGAGAGGGAGAGAGAAAATCTCAAGCAGGCTCTGCACTGCCAATGTGGAGCCTGGTACAGGACTCGAATCCATGAATCATGAGATCATGACCTGAACTAAAACCAAGAGTTGGAGACTCAGCTGACTGAGTCACTCAGGTGCTGCAACTTCAAATTTTTTTTTTTTGGAAATTGAAGCGGTGTGGGTGCCTGGGTGTTTCAGTGAGTGAAGCATCTGACTCTTGATTTTGGCTTAGGTCATGATCTCAAGGTTGTGGGATCGAGCTCTGTGTCAGGCTCCACGTGTGGAGCTTGCTTAAGATTTTCCCTCTCTCTCTTCCTCTCCCTTCTCCTAAGCACATGTTCAAACCTACACTCTCTCTCTCTCTCTAATAAAAATATAAAAGAAAAGAAAAGAAAACAAAATAAAATAAAATAATAAAAGAGGTTAGATTTAATTACCTGTCACTAGAGTTCATTGAACAAATAACTGTATGGTTCTGTTTGAAAACAATAGTATATAATTTATAATTTGTTTTCCTTAATTGTTGGGATTTTAAGTTCTCAATGCTGCATGCAAAGTAAAAATGAGAATAATTTAAATAACACTGTAAATACCAAAACTGTCCATGAAATTAATTTTATTAAAATAATGTCAGACCTGGTAGAATGCTCAATTGTGAGGGCATGTAGGAAATGAAGACAGATAAGGCAATAAAGAATTAAATTCACTTCATCCTCTGCTTCCTCTTGGGTGTACAGTATGTATAAAATTTTTTTTGATGTTTACTTGTTTTTAAGAGAGACAGAGCAGGAGCAGGGAGGGGCAGAGAGAGAGAGAGAGAGAGGGAGACCCAGAATATGAAGCAGGCTCCAGGCTCTGAACTGTCAGCACAGAGCCTGACATGGGCCTGGAACTCACAAGCTGTGAGATCATGACTTGAGCCGATGTCAGACGCTTAACCAACTGAGCCATCCAGGCACCCCTACAGTATGTTTAATGATGGAAATCATGAGAAAAAATCATGTGGTCTTTATGTTCTCATTTTTGAACTTTCACTCCTTGGCTCTTAAGTTTGAACTCTCTTATTTTCGCTTTCCACCCACTGTGATTACCATTCTCTGACTTCATAGCATTATGGCACATGTATATGTCCATATCTCTCTCACAAACTTATACATAATAGGTGATTGATAAATGTTTACTGAAACAAATATCAAATTCAAAAATTTAAATGTTTTTTGTTTACCAGTGAGACACTTATGTAAAAATTTGCACACAGCAAATTGTATATAAAAATGTATATAGTTAAAATATTAGCAGTAAATGTTCACTATTATATTATGATATTTCTCATTATTATGTTATGTACTTGACTGGGATTATTTTACTCATAATGATCTGTGAAGTAGTTAACAGTGTTACCCACATTTTACAGATGTGAAAACTAAGATTCAAAAGGGTAAATAATAGACCTGGGGGTATAGCTCAGGGGTAGAGCATTTGATTGCAAAAGGTTAAAAAATAGGTATTAAGGGGCGCCTGGGTGGCTCAGTCGGTTAGACGCCCGACTTCGGCTCAGGTCATGATCTCGCGGTCCATGAGTTCGAGCCCCGCGTCGGGATCTGTGCTGACCGCTCAGAGCCTGGAGCCTGTTTCAGATTCTGTGTCTCCCTCTCTCTCTGACCCTCCCCTGTTCATGCTCTGTCTCTCTCTGTCTCAAAAATAAATACACGTTAAAAAAAATAGGTATTAAAAATAATTAATATAGAACTAGTGAAGTTCAGCCACTATCCCGTCAGTCAATTCTGGCAGCCACAATATAGTCTTTCTAAGTATCTGTCTATCTACAATCCCCCCATCTACCTCTCTCTCTCTCTCCCCAACTTTCAATAATTTATAACTTTATTAAAATCATATAATTACATACTTTTCAATCCTGCTTCTTGATTTAGCAAAATGTCACCCACATTTTCCATGTCACTAAATATTGTAATATAGTCTTGATGAAACACACATATTTCCTTGTTTTTAACATTATCTTTCATCAAATGTAAATTGTGCTATTTTTATTTTCATGTTACTTAACCTACGCCTCAACACAAATCAATCCTTAGGTTTTTAAAAAATTGAAGAAGCATGGCATTTTACTCAAGAGCTATTCATAAAATAAGTAACATGTTGTTCTAAAGTTAATTCTGTATTCATTAGTTAAGTATACCTAAAAAAACAAAGCAAAACAACCAGCCTCTTTAAGTAGTTGCATATCGCACTGGAGTTTGAATTGTCCAGGAATTTGTCATTCTTTTAAAGACTGAAGCCCAAAGTCTGAAATAAAATGATAAATGACCAGATAAGTCCTCCCTGCCAGCAACTGGAGATGACAAGGTTAATATAGTCTAAAGCAAAATGAAAATGTTTGAAAGCATAGATTTTTATATTAGGAAAGAACATTTTGTTTTTCATATCTCTTTGCTCATACTAAATGCTTAATGCTAGCCTAGTTTAAATGAACAAATTTTTCTCAAAGAGAAATAAAACTTACAATCACGGCTTACATGAATGTAGACTTAAGGTATACAAAGTACTTTTTAAAAAAGTAGTGAAAATAAAATAGTCAGTTGTCAGTCGGTAATTACCTGGGTAGAATCAAGATTCCAAGAAAGAAATAAGGCTATCTGAAGGGACAAGTAGGAGGTTGAGAATGTTACCAATACTATGGTTCAAACCAAGTTGTATTATTGAACTAAACTCACAACCAACTGCAACTACCTACCTGAACACCCCAAAACTCTGCCTTTCAGGAGTATGCATGCCTTTCTTCTTCATCCCCTGGTGTCATCAATGATAACTGGCCTTCTACCATATTGAAGAGTTAAATGGCAAGACTCAATAAAAAGTAAATTATCCTTTGAAGACAGGATAAAATAAACGGGAAAGAATCTCATATTGCAGAGGATTCAAGAAGTACTGAAACAAATATTTTATGGTGATAATCTATACTGTTGTCTTAAACTGTAAACTAAAGTTGTTTTGTTGTGGTTTGGGAGGAAGATCATTTCCCAGTCAGGAACACTGTATTTATTTCTTATCCTCACTCTGCTATTGATTAGCTGAGTAACTTTGGATTAGTCATTAAAACTCTCTTGGCCTGATTTTCTTTCTTTCTCTTTCTTTTTCTTTCTTTCTTTCTTTCTTTCTTTCTTTCTTTCTTTCTTTCTTTCTTTCTTTCTTTCTTTTCCTAAAAGTAGAAACATTAGTTGACTATTTTCTAAAATCAATTTTAGGTCCCACATTATATTTCATAATTTTTTACTGAATAATTTGATAGTGATTAATAGAAATATGGAAAGGTAATAAAAAGTATTAAAGTATTTAATTTTACAAGTAGAATATCAATGAACTACAATCATTTAAAAATGTTTAATTGATAGTTAAATTTTTTAAAATGTTTATTCATTTTTGAGAGACAGAGAAAGAGTGCAAGTGGGAGAGGGGCAGAGAGAGAGTGTGGTAGAGCCCCTCCCTAAGGGATGTGGTAAAAACCTCAAGATAAGGGAAGACAACCTGACTATGTGCACATGCACCTCTGTAATACAGACTACCCATTCAGATTGTATGCTGCCATATATGGGAGACAAAGGAGCAAAAATTGTACAAATGGCAAACCCCCACTGCGCTCGGGGCTCAGCCTTTTGGGTCTTAGCCTGCTGAGCCCGTGCTGGCACAAATAAAGCTGCTTCCTGGAAAGGAAAGCCTTGATGTCCCGACTCTATGTGTGTAACTCACTGTTACAAGATGGAGACAGAGAATCCGAAGCAGGCTCCAGGCTTGAACTGTCACAGCCCAGTGCGGCCCTCAAACTCAAGAACCATGGGATCGTGACCTGAGCTGAAGTCAGATGCTTAACCAACTGAGCCATTCACATGCCTTTAGTTGATAGCCTGTTCAATATCAAATTCCCAAAATCAGCTATGTATAATCTCTTAGAATACCAGCAAGTATTTATCTTCTTAAATCATTTTTCCAAAATGTATATACAGTGCCCTGAAAGTGAACACCAGGCTGCCCTCCTAACAAATCTGTGTAGGGCTTGAGAACAAAAATCATGGTGTACCTACCTCTATATCACCAACACCTGGTGCAGTGTTGACACCTTAGCTGACAATTAAAAGTACTTGTTAAATGAATGCATGAATTAATAAATGAACTTGAAAGCATACTGCTTACCTGGGTGTCTGGAGAATGAAGTTCAAAAGAATTTTCTTTTAGGAAAAGATTCAAGCAAATCAGAATAAACTTTATAAATAAGTGAAGTAGTTGCTTTACTAATATGAATTGAGGAATCAATGTCAATGGAATTCTCTCTTCTAATTTTTGAGTAACCATTGCCATCATCCATCTCCAAAACACATTACTTCTTATAAAACTGACATTCCATACCCATTAAACAATAATTCCCCATTTCCTTCTCACTGCTGCCCTTAGCAACCATGTCACTTCCTGTCTCTATGGTTTTGACTGCCCTAAGTAGCTCATATAAGTGGAATCATGCAGTGTTTGTCTTTCTGTGACTGGCTTATTTCACTTAGCACTGTGTTCATAGGGCTCACCCATGTTGTCACATATGTCAGAATTTCCTTCCTTTTTAAGGTTAAAAAGTTTTCCATTGTATATAAGTACCACATTTGGTTTATCCATTTACCTATTGACACATACTGGGATTGCTTCCACTTTTTAGCTGTTAGGATTTCTTCCCTTCATTTTAGGCCACAGGTTTGGAATTCAAGAGAACCATTCAAAGGGGTGCCCAGTGGCTCAGTCGGTTAAACCTCTGACTCTTGAATTCAGTTCAGGTCAGATCTCATGGTTTGTGGGATCAGGTCTGGTTGGGCTCTGTGCTGCCAGCATAGAGAATGCTTAGGATTCTCTTTGTCCCTCTCTCTCTCTCTCTCTCTCTCTGCCCCTCCCCTGCTTACAAACTTTCTGAGTCACTCTCTCTCTCAAAAAAAAAAAAATATATATATATATATATATATATATATACGCGCCACTCAAAGAGAATGATAAGAGTTCTTTGGAGAATGACGGGGGTGAGGGCGGAGGGATCTGCATATGACTCAGATTTTAACAGTCTAAAGACAAGAGACTATGACTAGAGTTTTCTGGTAGCAGAGGAAGAGACTGGGTGCATTGGAAACACTCTGTACTTTCAGAGCTTGGCAACAAAATTGTGTTTTCCATGATTCAGATATGGCTCCCAGGAAAGGGAGTTGGCTGTGGGCTGTCTTGAGAGATTCCACATAAAGCCTTTCTGATCAGTACGAAGACCGAGATCTACCTGGCAATGCACAAATTTAGGGAATCCTCACCACCACTCAGATGGGTTGTCTGTACCAGAAAACTTCTGGTGGCTCTTAGTGGATATCTCTTAGGAACACTCAAAGGTGCAATATGAGAAGATAGCAACTATGTATCTAAGGCCCTTGCACCAGATGCTGATAAACCAATCAAGTGATATCTACCCTTTGCCCCTTGTTAAAAAAAACAGCTAAAAGGTGTGTATATGTTTGTGTGTGTTTGCTGTGTTTATGTGGGTGCTTCTGCATTAGGGACAGAGTGAGGGAAGATATACCAAGGAAAAGCAGAAATGCCAATTTGCCTCCCCTTCTCTTTTCAGATATCTTATCATGAGGTAGGTCTC